>NW_020665140.1:187039-218876 GCF_002925995.2 Terrapene triunguis
CCCTACATTTGAACCCTAAGGTTCAAAGTGGGGATCCAGCCTTGACAACCTGAGAAAACCTAACCTGAGATTACCACTGGGGCTGCCCTACTCCCAGAGCTTGGAAAGCCAAACTGGGGCAACCACTTATGATTCATAAAGGAAGCGATCTACATGAAGACCTGACTGTAAAAGCTGAAAAATGCAAGTTAGGAACACCTTAGGCTGCTAACTTAGGGCATACACGGGAGAATGGAATAATTAGACCAAGGTAAGCACTTTGTAATTGGTCCACTCTACCAAATATCAGTTGGTCTTTCTGATTCTGAAAAGGGAGTTTGGCTGTTCAACAGCGTTTGTAAATGCAGATCGCAACAGATAACATGATAAACACCAGTGTGTTGAACTTTGGCTTACAGTGGTGTTCAGTCAGGTTGACAATAAGGGGGGAAAGCATTCTGTCATGTTCATAAGCCACCATTTTCTTTCTAGAAAGAGAGGTTATACTAGAGCTCTCTCACAGCAATCAGAGAAGGAAGAAAGAGCAGCTGATAACTAAAAAAAAAATTGCCATGACAACTCCAAAGTAAACACTTGCTTGGATTTGGTTTACTAGGATCCAGAAATGATGAGAGCTGATGAGAAACCACAGCATGTTTATAGACTTTCGCTTGAATCTCTGTCATACATAGTGCTGTTTCTAAGTGATTGTAAAACTAGTTCTTTTCTGTTTGGATATTGTTACCTTTTCAGTTTGAGATTTTTAGTAATTCTATCTGGACTAAATTTAGACAGGGATAATGTGCATTTTTTATTTATCTGCTGTTTTGAGAGGGATTTTGTTTGATGTAGTCTTGTATAATAATTGATCAGAAGTAGAACTGAAGTAGTATTCATTGAATATATTTTTGATGAAAAATGTGAAAATTAATTGAGCACACTTTGACCAGCTCTAGTATTTTATTCTGTGTGTAGCATAATATATAAAACTTTAGGTTACAGGGTGTCTGTGAAGCTGCTTGTAAAGGTTATTCCTGGCCTGTAATATTTGCTTTCAAAGCACGCTGATCAAAAATTAAATTGATACATTACAAAGAAATGGAACTTCAAAAAGTAGCCTGTGGTAGCAGTGAGATGTAAGAACAATGCTGGAATCACTAGAGGGAAGGTGTGTGAAAATGTGCATTAAATGAGTGCTCTTTTTGTTGGCTTTCTTCTCATTTGTAATTGCATATTCCTGAAGCATATAAATGAGGAGGACCAGAGGAACATAGGTTTAATGTAGTACAATATGTGGTACAATAAAAGAATGTCATGTGATTCCCCCCCCCCCCATGTTGAACTTAAAGGGACATGATGAAGATTGGCAACATTTTACTAACCTGATAGTCTTTGTAAACAGATATCAGAAAACATTGTATGCAAGACTGTGTGTGATTAATCCCCCTTTTCTCTCATCCTGAGGAACATTCCAGACTACAAGCATTATAAAGCCATCTACCAGGGAAACAGAGGCGAAGAGTAACGAAAGACCCAAAATGTAAGACAGACTCCTCCACTATCACCTAAGTTTTTCTTTGGTTGCAGTCCCAGATGCATGAAGTTCAGCTCTCTGCTCTTTGAATCCAGTTCTTTATTTTCCTCTAGTGACTTCTTAACAGGATTAAGGAATCAGAGCAGAGGGACAGGAAAAAGAGGGACAAGAATGGGAGGTTATTCCAGATCTATAGGTTGGAGTAAGGCAGAGATGAAGGAAGTGTGCTGTCAGTTGGATGAGGTTTCCTGATTCTTGTTTTTTAAATTTATCTAGGATTCTGGGAGAGCTCCTTTTGTTCACTGGAGAATGCTGCAGGAAAAGAGAGTCCTCTCTCATTCCAGAGTGATAAATAGTATTGAGGGGGATCCCACCCCTCCCAATAACTGGAAAGTGATGTGCTGAGTCTCTCTTTTAAACCTTGAAAACCCTTCTAGTCACCACTTCTGTGTTTAACTTATTTGTCACAGTCCCTTTTAACCATAACTCCTTTTCAGCTGTATTCAGATAAATAATTTACAGAGCTGCAGCCAGGATCTGTAGGATCTGGGATAAGCAATAGAATCAGGCCACTTAGTAGGTAGTGATGGTAGTGTCCTTAGAAGCAGTAGTACTCCTGAGGGCATTCTGTGCCAAAAATTAAAAAATTCTGCACCAAAAACTTAAAAATTCTGTGCACAATATTTTAAAATTCTGCAAATTTTATTTGTCAAATAAATGTGGAGGCTCCAGTATGGCATTGGGGAGGCCACTGGCTGCACAGAGGTGTAGATCATTGTGCAGTTCCACCCTGTCCCCGGGACATGGACTCAGCGGTGAGGCTGCACACAACCCTGACACAGCACAAGGACCGGACCTGCCCCAGAAACACCCCAGAGCCCTGCCCCTTGGTGCCACATGCACCAGGTGTGGGCAGACAGGCTCAGCAATGCAGGATCCAAGTGTTGAGGGGCTTAGTGTGTGAGGGGATCCAGGTGTGGGTTCGGAGGGTTCTGTGTGGGGCATCTGGGTGAGGATGGCTCAGTGGGGGATCTGCGTGTGGGTGGGATCTGGATGCATAGGGGCTTGTTGGGGGGTTATGGGTGCAACGATAATGGGACTCTGTAGTGGGGTCCAGGTGAAGATGTTTGGGACTCAGCAGGGGGAGGTCTGGGTGTGGGGGGATAGAGCTTGGCAGGGGAGTCTGGGTGTGGGGAACTCAGTGAGGGGGTCCAGATGCTGGGGGAGTGGGGCTCAGTGGGTGGGGATCCGGGTGAGGGTGGCTCATCAGGGTGGTCCAGGTGTAGGGGGAGTGGGGCTTGTCGCAGGGGTTCTGAGTGCAGGAGGGGGATGCACAGCCAGATGGTCTGGGTATGAGGGGGTCTGGGTGCACGGGGCTTGGGCAGATGAGGGAGCAGCTCTCTGTAAATGGATTCTTCCTCCTGCAACTGAGGGACAATGTAGGAAGCGCGGGTGCATGTGTGTGTTTGCAGAACATCCTACAGCCAGGGGAGAAATCTGGGGGTGGGTCTGACACAGTCCCAGATGCCCTGCACAGGAAGAGGAAGTTCCACCTACTCCAGCCCAGCCGGGTCTAGCAGCTGAGCCCGGCGCAGGGTAGGAGCCACCAGCCGGGTCTTCCCCAGTCCCTCACCACTCTGGAAAGATTCAGCCTTAGGAGCTCTCTCCCTTTAAGGGGTACAAACCCAAAGGGTATATGAAATTTGCCCCCTCCCTCAATCTGGAGGGAGATATGCACAATTTCTTGCCCCCCACAGTTAGACTATGTACAAGTTAGACTATAAACTGGGTTATATTATAAACAAGCAATAAGTTTATTAACTACAAAAGGTGAATTTTAAGAGATAACAGACAGAACAAAGCAGATTACTGACCAAATAAAGCAAAATACGCAAGCTAAGCTCAATATACTTAAGAAACGGGTTACAAAATGTAAATTCTCACCCTAAATATTATTTTAGGCCAGTTGCAAAATTTCTGTGGTTCAGAGTTCCAGTTATATTCCTTTTCAGACTGGACCTCTGTCTCAGTCTGGACTCTCCCGTGGCCTTCCCTTTAGGTGACTTTAGCAGTCTTTCTTCTTGGGCAGACAGGCCATAGAGAAGAGGAGTCCTGTTTGCCTTCCTCCCCATCCTTAAATAGGATTTACATAAGGAAGGAATCCTTTGTTTCCCAAACTTGTCCCCCCTTCCATTCCAGTGGAAAGTTACAAGAAGTCCCAAGTAATATTTAGTATCAGGTGACAAGATCACCTGAATGTCGTATCACAGCGTCCATGAGTCAGTGGCAGTATGGAGCATCCACAGGAAGGCCAAGTCCTCGCTGATGGGCCATCCACCCTGTCTAGCTTTTCCATTGTTGTACCTGAAGTGTTAGCAGTGGGCGTCACCCAAAGTAACATAGTTGAAATACAGATACATAGTCAATATTCCTAACTTCAGATACAGAAATGATACAGGCATACAAATTGGATAATTACATTCAGTAAATTATAACCTTTCCAATGATATCTTACAAGACCTATTTTGCATAAAATATATCTGTTATATCATATTCATATCAAAAGAATATTTTAATAAAGAATATGGAGTGAAACATCACATATGTAATACCATTGATTTGGTTCAGATAAATATTTAAAATATATATAATTAAACACAGTTTGCTTGATGCAAAGTAATTTCCCCCTTTTTGGTTGCCAGAGGGAATCTATTACTATAAGATATAAATGGCTCTGTAGGACATGTTATACACTAGTGTTCAATTCTTTTGTGAAGTAAAACATTTTAAACACGAAATGATACTGTTTCTTGGAGAAAGGTAATTCAAAAAGAATCATTTCAGAAGGTGACTTTGAGGTGTAGGTTTTTATATGTTCCCCCAGGAGATGTGGGAAATAAATTTTTGTGATGCATTTCTGTTCAGAAGATGAATCTCTTGTCACAAGAGAGAACATCTGCAGCTCTGTGTTTATTGCACTAAATATCAGAGCTATTTTAAATTTAGCATCTTTGTTTATACAGTGATTTAAATTATTGTTTTGCTGTAGTGAAACCTGAGTCAATGTCCAGATCCACAATGTTTATAATCTAGATTTTAGCTAGATTTTTTTTAAAAGGCTATAAAACAAGCTCATTAAGCACAATTAAAGTAGGAAAATTGTGTCATAGTGACCATTCATCTGTATTCCATTAAAATTCTTGTAATCTAATATAAAAATGTATTTGAATTTATTTAATGAAAAAATTATCAAATGATGTGGATCACATTATAAAGCAATCTTCTTTTATTATAACAAGTTTTCCTTTAAGGCTTTGTAAATGTTTTTATGAGGGAGCCTCACTTAAAATGAAATGCAGAAAAATTACTTAAATTTACAAAGGATCTACTGCAGGTTTACTCCATTGTAAATGAGGGTAGAACTTGGCCATTTGTGTTTATTTGCTGTTAATAAAATTTAGAGAGAGAAATATGGGGAAAAAATTAAAATAAACCTGGAAAAAACATTGAGTTAAGAGTTAGTAAGGCTCAGTATTAGGCCTCAGTCATTACCTGAAATATTTTGCAATTTGGTAGATATGTTTTGTACAGCGCCGAGTACGTTGCAGATGCTTAATAAATAATCAACAATTATAACATGGAACAGTACATTCCACTAAAAAGCATCTCCTTCATAGGGAAAATATTTGAATCATCCCCAAAACATCATTGTGTTTCTAGACACATTCCAACCGGAAATGACTTTAGGTAACAAATAGAATTTATCTTTAACATTAATTGAACATATCACATGAAGGTAGCTTTGTCCACTTTTTTAGTGACTACAAGCAATACCTTTGATATAAAAGTCACTGTCGTGTGAAAACTAATTATTTCTTCTATTTGCTTGTTGGCTTGTAATATTACGTACTCGGAAACAGTATGAAGTTTCTAAAACACAGCTGAGCTCTCAGGTTATTGAAGTATGTCAGTAATTCAGATCCTAAAACTTATATTGATCTTTTATTTATGGTAGTTAGTACTTGCTTAAGCAACACTCCCATTAGAATAAAATATGGTCTTAGTTACTTTGCTTGGAATTTCTCTGGATTTCACTGGTGGAACGGAATTAGATGGAATGTCTTTTCTTTAATTAAAATATACTGCTTGAATATTGAAATGAACTGCAGATTAGCAGAGTATATTGGTGAAAATAAATATAATGGTTCTACTTGATCACAATATAAACAAAATCAGTCCGCTTCTACTGTAGGATTTGTTGGTTCTGTTTCTTTAAACTGGCAGGTAGTGTACACATGTTGTTGATTCCTATAGACCAGTGGTTCTCAAACTTTTTTTTCCGCGGACCACTTGAAAATTGCTGAGTGTCTCGGTGGACCACTTAACGATCTTTCCAAATGTTGTTTGTATTGTTAGCTAAGTACTGTAAAGCGCTTTGGATAAAAGTGCTATATAAAAAACCCTTAATAATAATTAAAGTTTTTTGGTTCTACAAATAAAAGCACACAACTCGTATTTTAATATCAATAGTCTTACCTTTCGAATGCAATGAATGTGCCCTCTCTCTCCCGCCATGGCAGCCCCTGAGCTGGAGCTGGGAAGGAGTGGGGTCTCTCTCTCTCTCTCTCTCTCCCCACCGCAGCAGCCACAGAGCTGAGTCTGGGAAGGAGGGCCATCTCTCCCTGGCAGCCACAACCCTGGGGCTGGAGAAAGTCACCTCCTTCTCTGGCTGCCGCAGCCTGCACGTCCCAAATTCCCCCACCCCCTCTTCTCACCCACTGCCCCCTCCTACCTACTCCTTATTCCCCCTAAAGCCACCACCTCACCTTACATGTGCATCTTCTCCAGGGTCCAGGCACCTAATTAGTGGAGCCACACCTGCATGGCTCCACTAATTAGGTGGGTGGCCCTTCATTCTCTCGTGTGTGGCCACCTGGGTGTGCACCTTAGAGGGAATTATCCATGGACCACCTGAATGGAGCTCGCGGACCACTGGTGGTCTGCAGACCACAGTTTGAGAACCTCTGCATATAGACTATTGTCATCCATATTCTTTTTCCGGTAGATAAAAGGGATCTTGTTTGGAGTGATACTAGTTTGGAGTGCAAATTCGTATATGTTACAGCTGTTAGGCCCTATTGGGGGTGAAAGTTGGAAAACTGAGAGTCACAAGTCCACCCCATTTAGACTTAATCAATTTTTGTCTTTATTTAATATAATTTCAGACAAAATTATTATACCTGTAGTATCTGTACATACATTTATGGCAGACAAATAATAATAGACAAGATGGAACTGGTAAATGGGCCCAAGTTACTATCTTCCATGAGAGTCGTTTCCCTTCCTGATCTCCTAGTCTGATCCTTCAGTCCTGTCCTTCATTTTCGGGTCTGGTGTTTCTCCAGTTTGGGCCCATGTTATACAATTCTACATTACAGATTACTTAATCTTTATCCAGTTGACTTTTAATACATCAGCCTTTTCAATTTTGGGTAACCCATACATTTCACATGCACAAGCTTCTGTTACTCAACTTCTATTTTTTCCTGCTGGCTTTGCAGTTTCTGGGTCATGTCATTTTATGTTACCCTGCCCTGGGTCATCCCAGAAAAAGGGGGCTTTTATTTATCATTCCATGTTTATGTATCTCTTACTTACATCTTCCAATACAACTCGGTACCTTTGTTCTGTCAGCAATATCATTTTAAGCAGATTAGCAATTCTATGTAAAAGAAGAATTGGCAAAACCACACTTATGCCGGCAAGGGTTTGGCCTACGTGTTATCTCTTCTGTACTCATTCACTATCTATAATTATAAATAATTAAAAATATAGCTGTCAAAACTTGCAATCTTACCATTAACAATTTTTCATTTATATTTCAATGTTTATAAATCAGTAGTTGTTATCTTGTGCTACCTTTTTAATCTATTAGAAAAGGGAGGGAGAATTATGGAAAACATGATGATTCTTTAATGTCAGCATTTCTTATCTTCTCTAAGCATGGGTTTTTCATTCAAAGTCCAGCTTTGTTTGTGAATCATTACAAAAAAACTTCATTAGAAATTTTCCTGTGAATGCACATTGCAGAGTGTCTCAGTTTTGGGATCTTGATATTTAGTTGCTTTTAATAGTACCCAGGAGCCCTGATCTTGCAATTATAGAACTATTCACAATATGTGAAGGTAGGCATGTGTAAGTCTTTGCAGGGTCAAGGCCAGAGTAGGTATAACTTTGGGAGAAAAATAAGCATTATTATAAATCTTGTAAAAAATAAAAAATAAGCTTTAAAAGGCAGTTCTCATTACAACATATACTTTGGGGAAACTAGATTATATTAGAAGAATTCAACAGAAACAAGTATTCTTAGTATACAGGGTGTGCTTGTTCTGAATCTTTGACATGAAATAAAAGTCTGGAAGCCAAATTAGTATCAACTGGATTACAAATTTGCCAAGAACAAGAAGAGACTCTAACATTAAAGAATTACATTTACTATTAATGCCACCTGTAAATCTTTATATTATACTTTCCAAATATTTTGATGGAATAAATGGTGCATATATTTATCAATATAACTTTCCCCCATATAACGTGTTGAAATAATTTGTGCATGTACTTCCAAAATATGGAACTGAAGAAAATACATTGTGGGGAATGGAAAAAGAAAAGGAGGAGAATTATCCATATATTGAGTATATAATCTAAGAATTATTTGCATTTAGAAAAGTTATATTTCACACTGGTAGCTTGGAATATCCTTTATTCAGTGTTTTTAGCATACAAAAATAATTAGTGATAATGACTCTCAACTCTTAGATCTCTCCCCCCAGAAGAGGATGTGGAAAATACTTAGTTCAAAGTTTTGAATCTTTAAATAGTCTCAAAAGGAAGTAGGCATAATGTTGGTCGGCACTTGTATTAAATGACAGTTTTCTTTCTGTGAAGTTGAATGAGGAGTTCCCTTTCAGTGGTGCTTCAGGGAATTCCTTTCTTATTTGTCTTTGAGAAAGGTCTTTCTAAGACCTATTCACTATTTTGTTTCCCTTCTCACCTGTTTGGGTTTTTTTTATAAATGTTGCTTGTGGCAAGGTCCATCAAAGTCTTAAAATCTCTTGAGCTTCTTTTTCTTTTGTGGTGTGTTTTTTTTGGTTGTTCTTCCTGTGGTTTTTTTTCTCCTTTTGTTTCTCAAGCAAAACACAAGTGGCTTCAAAAGATCCCTAAATGTGATCACAGGATGATAATTGTTTGGTTTGCCTTGGAGCAGACCTGCTTCTCAAGGAAATTCTCAAGCGTTCCCAGACTTATTGAAAATCAGCATTAACTATTCCGTACTCTCCCTACCCAGCTCTTTTAAAGCTCTTGGGTGCAAGTTATCTGGACCTGCTGTTTTAAAAATGTTTAATTTTAATTGCTGCTGTTTAACATTCACCTAAGTTGCTATTGAAATGGAAAGTGTTTCATCATTATATGATATGACTACATCATCCGTGTAGAAATATTTATCGAACACTTTTGCCTCCTCTACATTACTGTTGATAATTCTAACATTTCCAAATGGACCAATACCATTATTAGGGTTCTTTTTGTTCCTAATAAACTTTTAAAAATTTCTTATCATCCTTAACTCTGCAGGTCATAAATTTTTCCTTGTATCCTTTTGCCTCACTTATCAGTTTTCTACTTTTCCTGGCTTCTGATTTATATTCATCACTATCAACTTCCCCTTTCTTCTATTTGTTATTTATTATTTTAGTTTTTTATAGATGCCTTCACTTCTAAGACAGGTTGATTTTTTTTAACTAATATGAACTTCTTTCTCAGTTGTGGGATTATGGTCATTTGGACATCTTGTAAAATGTTCATAAACTATTTCCAATTTTCATTCATATTTTTCTGTTTAAATTTCCCCCCAAAGCACTATCTATCTATCTATCTATCTATCTATCTATCTATCTATATCGGGGTGGGCAAACTTTTTGGCCCAAGGGCCACATCGGGGTTGCGCAACTGTATGGAGGGCCGAGTAGGGAAGGCTGTGCCTCCCCAAATAGCCTGGCCCCCGTGCCCTATCCACCCCTCACTGCCACCCTCAGAACTCCCAACCCATCCAACCCCCCCTGCTCCTTGTCCCCTGACCGCCCCCTCCCAGGACCTCCACCCCCTTATCCAACCCCCCCATCTCCCTGTACCCTGACTGCCCAACCCCTATCCACATCCCTGCCTCTTGACAGGCCCCCCGGGACTCCCACTCCCAACCCTCCCTGTCACCCATCCCCTGATCGCCCCCCGAGAACCTCCGCCCCATCCAACCACTCCCTCCTCCCTGACTGCCCCCCAGGACTCCCCGCTCCCTTACCCCCCCCCCCGCTCCCTGCCCCCTTACCAGTAGCAGGAGCTCGCCGCCGCGACACCCGGCCAGAGCCAGCTGCGCTCCCCACGCTGACCAGTGCGACCCGGCTGAGGGGGAGAGGGGGTTGTGGTGGAGGGGCCGGGGACTAGCCTCCCTGGCCGGGAGCTCAGGGGCCGGGCAGGATGGTCCCGCAGGCCGGATGTAGCCCGCGGGCCGTAGTTTGCCCATGTCTGAGCTATATCTATATCTTTATTTATTTATTTATTTATTTATATTTTACTGGTTTGGACTTTATACTGTTTTCTTATAAAAAAGTGATCACATCAAGACCACTTGTATCTAAGCTATCACTGATTTTTAGTTTTGTGATCAACTCCTCTCTTTATCTGCGGTATGAGGTTTAATATAGAATTCTCCCATGTTAGGAAAGTGTAATATATAATGTTTAGAAATTCTGACAATGTTTTAATATGGGCAGCATGACACCTCTAGCATATGTCACTTGGATTGACAAGTGATCAAGCAGCTTTCTTCCTGCATGTTATAGATAGGCACTTAAGGAGTTGATCATCCTGTTCCCTGTTGTGATTTGGTGGTGTGTTGCAGACACCAGCTAAGACCCAATCTTGTGCTTTATCTGTTAGGATATTATTTCATAAGCATTCAAGAGTATTTTCTTCTGAGTAGTCTGTGACTCAGAAACTAGTATTACCACTTTTCTCACAGGGCCACTCATGCTCCCCTTTGCCTACTCAGTCCCTACTTAATAGGTAATAATAATTGATTTTAATATTCCAATCATGCGGATCATTCTACCAGGCTTCAGTAATACCAATTAAATCAAATTTATGCTCTTAAATGAGCAATTGCAATTCCTCTTGTTTGTTATCTAGGCTTCTTGCATTGGTGTATAAGTAAAGAATTGCTGTTTTTTGATTAATTTTGCTTTATGCATTTGGATTTTGTGCTAAATGATTTGGGTACACGCTGTATGTGTGTGTTTTGTGCTCATTTGTTCCTCTTTTCACCCTCTCCTTTTGTTTTTAGTTTAACACCCTCCTGACAACTAAAAAATATTTTGGCTAGGTCCTTGGACACTGATCCATGTGCTTTGGTAGTGCACAGCGGTCAGAAAGCCAATGGCCAACTGGGGACTCTTTCCAAATTAGTAAAGCCTCTGAGTGGCATAGAGTAATGCCAGTTCTTCCTCACCACCAATGTAGGGGGCAAGGTGTTAGAAGGGGAGTGGCCGGAGTGCTGATGTGCTCTAGTTATGTACAGTGGGCATATCAGCCCTTTGGGCCCATAGCTAGTTGGCATAGTTGAGAGCAGTCCTGAGGCTATTCTAAAGTACAAAAGGGACAGGTACCATCTAGAAATGTTCTCCAGGCTCAGTGGATTTCAAATAGCCCTCTTTCCTCTGCTGGTCCCAGAACATGTAAGGCACTATTGAGAATTTATCTTTGCCTGTAAAAAGCAACAGAGGGTCCTGTGGCACCTTTAAGACTAACAGAAGTATTGGGAGCATAAGCTTTCGTGGGTAAGAACCTCACTTCTTCAGATGCAAGTAATGGAAATCTCCAGAGGCAGGTATAAATCAGTGTGGAGATAACGAGGTTAGTTCAATCAGGGAGGGTGAGGTGCTCTGCTAGCAGTTGAGGTGTGAACACCAAGGGAGGAGAAACTGCTTCTGTAGTTGGATAGCCATTCACAGTCTTTGTTTAATCCTGATCTGATGGTGTCACATTTGCAAATGAACTGGAGCTCAGCAGTTTCTCTTTGGAGTCTGGTCCTGAAGTTTTTTTGCTGTAAGATGGTTATCTTTGCCTGGTTATCATTAGGCAACTTTTTTTCATTTATTATTTCAGGCCATAATTTTCTCATACATAAAGAAGAGTAAATTGCTTAATCATTCTGGTAAAAGCTCTCTTCTCCATCAACATCTATAACAGTGGAATAGGGGAAATATTCCCCACACTGGTAATGAGAAAATGTGCCTTGCCCTGCTACACCTGCAGCAAACCTCAGGTATGGAGAGGGGCATTTAAAGGAGATCTAGCCCAGTTCAAGGCTGACCAGGAAGGAAATCAGAGCTCTTCTTCTCTTGTTAGGAGAGATGCTGGGTCAAAGCCCATGTTAGAAGGGATGGCTGGGCCCTGGGGATCAGTAAAAGCTGGCTGTTTGGAGACAAGTCCTGAATACAAGGATGCAATCCCACTGAAGGTTTGTCATATGACCCTGTTTTGACTTGGGTTTTTTTGTTCCTGATTTCCTTTGGACCTTAACACCCTGGAAATGGTAAGACTGACGTGTTTGGCTGGAGGGCCAAAGTATCACTACCTTGGACAGCAGTCTACCAGCACAGCCTGACAGCTGAGTGAGTCGTGTTCTGACAGACCACAGGGGAACACTGCAGAGGCAACCGAGTCACACTCTGAAATTCTAGCACCTAGAAAAAAATTAAAAACAAACAAAAAACAAAACAGAAAAACTAAGAAAACAAGCCCCCTATTCCTTTGATTACAAGCAGGGTAAAAACACTACTCTTCACTTTCATAATTTTGAGGTACATTACCTTTTTGCAGGTCAGCTTGCAAAATCCACTCTTTATCCAAAATTCTGTGATTTCACAGATTCTCTCACACACAGTTTTGTACTGAAGTACCATAGCAGCCATTTTGAAAAGTTTTTTAGTTATGGAAAGAAGGTAAAGAGGAATACAGCACAGCAGATACAGATTCACATTAGATCAGAGATGGAGATATCCCTATATTGAGGTCTTAAGTGGGACTTCTGCGTTGCATACAAAAGATGAATTTCCATAGGGAGTCATAGACACCACAGTGTTTTTGTTAAAACAGTTGGAGCAGTGACATGGGTGTGTTTTTTTGTTTTTTGTTTTTTTTTTAAACAAAAGGAAATAATATTCCCTTTGAATAAAGCTCAGGACAGCATCCAATCCTGTAAAGAACATTTTCTATAGGAAAGTTATTAAACAATAAAATTGTGTTAAAATTAAATTATAGGAGAACATTTGGAATATACAAAAATAGCTCCTTTTTATTAGTGAAAATAATACAAATTCAATCAGATTTGAGGACAATGTAAGTTATATAGAAGAGTTAGATAAAAGGTAGCAGATGTGTTTTAAACATAATTAAACAGGTAATTAACAAAATACAGATAATTCTTATATGAAGTTTATTTCATGCAAATTGCAATACTTAATGCAAGTGCATTTTAAATTAAAAACATCACTATTTCCTGCTTTTCTGAAACATTTTGAGGCTCACTAGTGTGTCAGTGACTTGGCATAACTATCTATGGTTGACTTAAAGTAATAAAAATTGATTTCCAGAGCATGCTAAGTGATGTCAGTGGAGGTTATCTGAATACATTATGTGTATATCTAACTCTATAGCATCCCTTTTCCACATGCTCTGCAGAAATGACTGGAGATTAGAGACACTAAAGTCTGAACTTTTACTTGCTGAAGCTTTTACATTTTAAATCTAGTGGAGGATCTGGAGATCCTAGTTTGACTCGGGGAGGAAATGAAATATGTAGAGTCAGAAAATCAATCCAAAACTATTTTAATGACAGAAGAAAGATGAGGAGTTTCTGGCACACAGTCTACAACTGCTCCATCAAGCTCCTCATCTTTCCAACTCTTTGTTCCCATCCAATCTGACTTTCTCTCTCTACGCCACTGAAACTGCACTTACTAAAAATCTCCAAGACTTCATGATTAAATATCAGTGCCCCTATTCTGTCCTTATCCTCTGTGATCATTCAGCTACTTTTAACACAGTTTGAGCAGACCATTCTTAACATCTTTTTCTACCTTAACTTTCATGACACTGGGTCTGAAATCAATGTGGGTCTTTCCATTGACTTCACTAGGCTTTGGATTGGGCCCTAGATCCTGTCCACATTCTTCTCTTGCCTCTCTGATCATTTCTTTATTGTTGCTGGTAGTCGGTCCTCTTTGATAGAATCATAGGACTGGAAGGGACCTCGAGAGGTCATCTAGTCCAGTCCTCTGCACTCATGGCAGGACTATCTAGACCATCCCTGACAGGTGTTTGTCTAACCTGCGATTAAAAATCTCCAATGATGGAGATTCCACAACCCCCTAAGCAATTTATTCCAGTGCTTAACCATCCTCACAGTCCCACTCCTTTTGTCCCTCTGCAACCCTCTCCCTAGGTGATCTTATTTGCTTCTATGATTTCAACTGCAGTCTTGACACTGAGTCACAAATCTATTTCACTGTACCTGATCTGTCTACTTCAGTTCAGGCAGGTGTTTCTGATATTGTCTCATGAAATTACACTGAATATGTCAAAACTGATCTTCTTTTCCTCTCCTGTTCTGTTGTTGTTGACAGCATCACCATTCTGTCATTTATTTAGGCCACCTACAACTCTGCTCTCTCTATAGAGCCATGCACCCAGACCATGTTCAAATCTTGCTGTTTCTTCCTTCATAGAATCTTTAATATTTAGCTTTTTCTCTCAATCCACGCCAGTAAAACTCTTATTCCCTATCAGTACTATGGCGTCCTCCTCCTCTGGCTTTCCTGACATGTTGAGTCTCATCAGGTACACTCACCGCACTTCGTCTAGAATAATGTTCCTGGCCTGTCACTTTGAAATGGTATACTTGTGCAAGAGAACGAGGGGAATAAGAAGGAGGGGCTGTGTGTGTGTGTGTGTGATTAAATCTGGTCATATAAGTTAAATAGATAATAATTTAGATATTATATATCATCAAATTATTAGGAAAATCACATTATATAAATGCCCACATATATACTACTTTAAACAGGAGTACATATCAATAACTTAAGGTTAGAAATATTACAAAGATGTTGTAATTATTCCAAAAACAAGCATTACACAGTTAGGAAATTCAGAGTTAAGGTTAATAGAAATCTAAACATGTTTAGATGTAGAAATGCACACTTAAGGCACCCAAGCAACCTTAACTCTGACCTGTTATGACATAATGTGTCTTTAAAAATCAGTTTACTTTGGGACCACAGACATGAAAAATCTCTTAATCATAATTATATGGTTATTCCGTGACATCACTACATGGCATAATGGTGACAATAACAGTTGAGGGCACTCTGAATGTTGCAGGAAATATTCAGTACCTTGCAGATCAGTCTGTTTTCAAGTTCTGGTAAAACCTGGGATGTGTGTGATTTTTACATGAGGAAAAGATGAAAACTAAAGGGGCCAATTCTGCTCCCATTGAAGTCAATGGGAGTTTTGCATTATGTTGAATCATAGCATAGCCTGCCTTTGGCATATATATTATAGTTATAGATTTTACAGAAGTTAGTTTCTTTCCCCCTTACTGAATGAAGACAAAGAACTAAAGGAAACAAGCTACAATTACACTGTGATAGATGTAAAACATGGCTTAGATAGAGTATATGGGAACTTTGGTCTGTTGATATAGTAATATGAGTTTTTCAGCCATATTAAGAGAGCCACATATATATCTAATTAATCATGTCTACTTACATACATTATGTAATATTAAATTTACATTTACCATTGATAGCAAAGATATTGCGCACTTTAAACTAATAAATTAGTACAAAAATTATAGTACTGTATGAGCAAATCCCAAACCAAAAAACTAGTGTTTACTTTTAAAAAATTATTTAATATGCTGTTTCCAAAACAAAACAAAAAAGAATCCTTTTATTATTTCATAATAGTTTGTAGTAGGAACATATGGTTATCAACCTACACAGTCGCAATAAAATAAATCAAAACAAAATGCTATAGTTTTTTCTTCTAAGG
Organism: Terrapene triunguis; assembly: GCF_002925995.2. NCBI lineage: Eukaryota > Metazoa > Chordata > Testudines > Emydidae > Terrapene > Terrapene triunguis. The sequence goes on from NW_020665140.1 coordinate 202,728, forward strand.
ATCTGATCATTGCTTCTACTTTTATTTACTTGGTGAACTTGCTTTCCTGCAAAATAAATCAATAAATACAATTTTTTGAATCTAAATAAAATAAATTACAGCACTGAAAACTGATTTTGTGAACAATAATCTGTAAAATAATAGTGAGCATTTAAACAGCGTTTCAAATCATGAGTTTGTTCTTAGAAGCAATACATTATTCTATTTTATGATAAAAACCTAATTTGTCTATAAATGATTGCTTTATCACTTTGTACTCAAAAAGACATGGAACTAATCCAGTAATAATATAATTACAATGGAACATTTAAAATATTTACAAGGAAATGTATATTTGCAAATACAAGTGAAATTTTCTCATAGTTACACAGGAATTACCCTACTAGATAGGGACATTCTACCTCTTACCACCAAAATGAACAATTATGGAAGTCGTGCTTATCAAGGAAGATTTTCTTCACCAAAGGTAATTCTACCAAGTATGTATGTATGTATAAGTCACCTGTTAATAATGTATTATGAACTTAAAAAAATCAATTTTCTTTCCTGGCACCCCAAACAACTCTGCTCTCGTAAGGCTATATGCCAGGAGTTGGCAGCCTTTCAGAAGTGGTGTGCCTAGTCTTCATTTATTCACTCTAATTTAAGGTTTTGCGTTCCAGTAATACATTTTAATGTTTTTAGAAGGTCTCTTTCTATAAGTATATAATATATAACTAAACTATTGTTGTATGTAAAGTAAATAAGGTTTTTAAAATGTGCAAGAAGCTTCATTTAAAATTAAATAAAAATTCAGAGCCCCCCGGACCAGTGGCCAGGACCTGGGCAGTGTGAGTGCCACTGAAAATCAGCTCACGTGCCGCCTTTGGCACACATGCCATAGGTTGCCTACCCCTGCTATATGCCGTGTTAAAGTCAAACCTTTACTTTGAATGTAGAAGATGTAATGTTAGAATGAGTGTGACTGTACTGATGTCTTCGTGTTTCTGTTTCTAAAAGCCTGAGCAGTATTTTTCTGGGTTGAGTAGAGTTATGAAAATGCTGGGCCTTCTCTTTGAGAAAGCTGACTTCTTGGTGCTTACTAATCACACTCTGCCAACAGCTTTCAGCTAACAGCTATGATATTTATAAAATTCCCTACCCTTTATAATTTAATCTCTGCTTGGAATTTATAATGGTAACCTAGTCCTATGCCTTCAATTTGTCAAAGCCTGAATGTGGAATGCAATCTCTGACAAAGACCCAAAATGAGGGGCACAAAACCCCCCAAAACTCGGAAATTTAAAATGTGAGATTCATTCCTGTAGTATAAATAAAGTTTTCTGTAAGCTTATTTACATAATTTTTTCTTATGTAAATAAATATCTACAATAAAAGTGAGGGGAGATCTGTGTGTTTAGAATGTAGGTAACTTTGGGAAATGAGCAATGTCCCCTGAAACAAGAGAGTATTAGAGAGGTATTCTTAGCCCTGTTAGGATTTCACCCAACTGTTACATCACAATGATATGATCATGGTTTTCTTACTGTGGGTATTAGACATATTATAGAGAGGTTGACAAGTACCAAAATTAGATTTTGTGAAAAAACCTCAAATTTGTACAGAAGTTAATGTCAATAGAAACATTTTCCCATTATATTTTTTGAAATGTTTCAATAGAAACAGCTCAATATTTAATGAAAAAAGTAGAAAAAGAAGGTGGAAAATATTACATACCGTAAGTATGCAAGAAATAAGAATAATAGCAAAAGAAAATGATGATCCACTACTTCACAGAGAGAGGGGGCAAAAAATAGCTGTTTGTGAGAAGGTCTGAAAGAGTTAATTATTTTGATTCAAACATCTTAAAATATGATTAATGGAATAAAAGTTCAAGACTGATAGGAACACGTTAAAAATGAGGAAGGAACTGCTCATAGAATACCTAGATAGCTCTTTTTCAAAAGGGGAAAAGAAGAACTTTAGAGAATTACTTAGCAGTAAATATAACTTAGATACCTGTTAAATAGATTGCTATATTTTTTTTTCATTCAAATCACTATGTTCCTAGCCATTTGTGACTTTCCCAGGGTACTGTTTGGACTAATGAACAGCTGTGTCTCCTCAGTTCTCCAGTCTGGGGTGCCTTTTACACTGCTTCGCTGTGAGAGCTACCACTCCTGGTCTGCTCTCACACAGCCTCCAGTATGTAAGTTACTCCCAGTTATAGTATATGAGTGCTGCTGCCAGCCACTCTTGAATTACCTTGCAGAACAACACCAGCAAATTTCCAGTCCCAGACTTTCCCCAGAAATGCACGTCTTGTACTGCCCAGATCTCTCCTGGACAATAAAAGCTCATATAAAGTCCATCATTTTATTAATAGAAAATGATATGCACAAATTCTGTTATCCCAAATGGAGTTTCCCAAATACTTCAGTCCAAACACACTGGTTTAGATAAAACAATACAAGAAGTTTATTAACTACTAAAAGATAGATTTTATGTGAATACAATGAATGATAATAGGTTACAAGAAAAATAAAAGTAAAACACAACTAATGCCTGACGTAACAACGTAGAGTGAATTCAAAGTAGCGGTAATATCATAGAGAAGAATCTTATAACTTTACATACAATGTTGCCAAACATATTTTAATACAACAATATTGATTAGACAATTATGAGTTTTCAAATGATACCTCACAAGGCATAATTTGTACAAAATGTATCATAATTAAGCCTGTGATTATTTCATGGAGATCGCAGAAGTCACAGCGGGGCTTCAGAAGTAGAGATTTAGTCAGGGGTATTTTTGGTAAAAGTCATGGACAGGTCATGGGCTTTTACCAAAAATATCCGGGACTAAATCTTAGCCTTAATCATTATCCTGTGAAAGGGGTGAGCATAGGGGTACAGACCATCACAGCATTGTAGTACTAAAAATAAAAATTATTTTTAAGAAGCTAGGCAAAATAGGATAAAGAATAAACAACAGTAATTAATCAAAAAAAATCATTCCACAGTACAATGGTCAGTATTAAAATGTTGACATTTACTGCTTGCAATTAATGTTGTTGCATTATTCATGGTGTTAATTACTTGCAAGTACTAAGTGTCAACATTTTAATTTAAATTTTTTTTATGAGACAGCAAGCTTAGTAGCTAAAGGAAATGGTTGACATATCTTGACATTAGTAAGATGTGTAATACAGTTTATGAGAACATCATGTGGAACTAAAGAAATGTCCATTAGATATAACTATTATAAAATAGATACACAAATTGCTAAAATAATAAGATGGAAATTACCACCATTGGTTCACTGTCAAGTCAGGAAGTGATGAGTGGTGTCCTGTAATAGTCTATTTTGATTCTAAAGCTGTTCAGTATATTAATGGATTGGAGGATTAGGTGAGGCCTGCATGTTTCCTCTACTTCCATGAATAAAATGAAATGTTAACAGTAGTTCAATGCAGGGGAAGCAGGAAGTGCAATCTCCATATCATGTCCCTCACTTCCCAATCTTATATAAGCCCTGTAGAAATAAAGTATAAACTTGCTAAACTGGAGAAAAGGGCTAAAATCTATAAAATTTGTTTTAAAAAACCCAAATGTATAATGGTTCCTTTAGGAAAATCAAATAAATGGAGAATAGTAGGCAGATAAGGACCATAGAGAGAGAGGTGGGACTTATAATGGAAGATTGAATATAAGTCAACAGGGCAACACTCTAGCAACATAAGGCAAATGATACGTTCGTTTGTATTAAGGGAATATTATGTGTAAAACATGCAAGGTAATTATTCTGCTCCACTTGGCAGTGATTAAGTCTCTGTTGGAATACTGTTCAGTTTAGCGTATCACATTTATACAAAGACAAAATGAAACTGGAGAGAATTAAGAAGTGAGCATCTCATGAAAATTCTGAAAAAGAACACAACATTCTGAAGAAAGTTTGAAGTTGTTAAAAAGCACATATAAATGGAAATAAAATTAAGATTTGATTTAATAGTTATGCCTAAATATGCTAGGAAAAGGAGATTAACTAATTCTTTTTAGTCAGTGAGGACAGGACAAGTAGTCAAAGATCTTTCACCTTGGTTGTGTGCTGTGCAAGGAATCAAAAAATTCCCAGGTATCCCCAAGGCATCTTCTGTAATGCCTTCCTGTCCTGTGGAGGTTTCATGTTAGCTACAGCTTCAACCTTACTGTCATTTGGCCTGATTCCTTTGATGAGAATATGCATGCCCAGGGCCGGCTCCAGGGTTTTGGCTGCCCCAAGCAGCCAAACAAACAAACAAACAAACAAATAATAATTAAAAAAAAGCCGCGATCGCGATCTGCGGCGGCAATTCGGTGGGAGGTCCTTTGCTCCGAGCAGGAGTGAGGGACCGTCCGCTGAATTGCCGCCAAACAGCTGGACGTGCCGCCCCTCTCCGAAGTGGCCGCCCCAAGCACCTGATTGGTAAGCTGGTGCCTGGAGCCGGCCCTGTGCATGCCATGCAGTGCTTAATTTGTAATGAAAGAGGTTCCGGAGCTCAAACAATTAGATGCCGGGGCTCAAGCAACTTTGTTACATTCATAATGAATGCAGCAAGCCCAGAGGTGCCAGGGCAGTGAACTGCTAAGCCTAGAGGTGCCAGGTCTCAGCCCTGGCAAGCCCTGGCCCAAATTAAGCATTGGTCCCAAGTATTTGATTTCTTTTACCATGAACCAAATTTTATCTGGTTTGACCTTGATATTCTCAGTTTGAGCCCTTGCCATCACTTTATTCAGTATCCGATCATGTTCTGCTTGAGTTGAAGCCACTATTATTATGTCATCTGCTATTATATGTACACGTGCAACATCATCAAATGTTTTATTTTTCTTTTGTTGAAACACTTCACCAAGAACATAAGAACAGCCATACTGGGGCAGACCAATGGTCCATCTAACCCAGTTTCCTGTCTTCAGACTGACCAGTGCCTGATCCTTCAGAGAAAATGAACAGTACAGGGCAATTTCAAGTAATCCATTGCATGTTATCCACTCCTAGCTTAGGACATTTGAAGGTTTAGGGATACCCAAAGCATTTGGTTCTGTCTCTGACTACCTTGGCTAATAGCCATTGATGATGAACCTGTCTTCCATGAACTTACCTAATTCTACACTTTTGGTCTTCACAACATCACCTGACAACAAGTTCCACAGGTTGACTGTGCATTGTGTGAAGAAGTAGTTCATTTTGTTTTAAGCCTGCTGCCTATTAATTTCATGGGGTGACCCCTAGGTCTTGTGTTATGTGAAGGGGCAAATAACACTTCTCTAGTCACTTTCTCCACACCATTCATGATTTTATAGACCTCTATCATATCCCCCTTTAATCATCTCTTTTCTAAATTGAACAGTCCCTGACTTTTTAAATGCTAGATGACTTTATTCCAAAAGGTAGACTGAGAAACTTTTATCAGCCCCAGAATGTACTGAAAGTGCGCAGCTTAGACAACTCCTTATGGAATGTCACTTTTCAATATCCATCTTTCTCATGTAGAATAGTGAATATGCTTTTACTAGCTAGTCAGCACTGAACACCTGCTGGTGTGAGGATGGAGTAAAATGCTCCTTCAGAATAGCCTTATTAAGATCTCTGGAATCCAAACAAATCCTAATCTTACCATTTGTCTTCCCAATTATGACCAACCTATTAATCCATGTAGTGGATGTATTCATTTTGGCTATAATCCTTTCCTTTTCTAACTGCTTGCTTTGAGTCTTTTGGTCATTGCAAAAGGCATATTTCTGCAATCGTGTATGACAAGGGTGACTGATGGGTTCATATATATGCAATGCTTCCCATGGAATCTCCTAGTCCCTGAAAAAAAATTCTGCAGCTTGGTGTGCAGTATACCTTTTCTGTGTATTAGGTTTAGATGTGTGCAAGCTTCTCTGCCTAACAGAGGTGTTGAAGATGACTTCATGATGGAGAACTTGACAGTTGCTGCTATTAAGGTGACATCTCCTGCAGAGTCTATTCTGCAACTGCCTATACTATAAGGCAAGCACATCAGACTGCTGTTGTCTGGATGGAACCTGCTATCTTTTTCAAAAGGTGAACTGGGAAAACATTAGCTTCAGCCCCAGGACCAAGCTTAAACTTTGTAGGAATATTCCTTATCTACTCTGTAGAATACCAATGTTCTGCTGAGTGCACTATAGGATTTCTATTACCCTACAATACTGTATCTACAAGAGATTGCTCACATTCTGGTTTAGCCAGAGATTTGTCACGTTGTATTTTGGGTAAGTTTGTCACTTTGCACATAGAAGAATAGTGATTTAATTTTCCACTTTGAGACATTTCTCCAAAGGCTTGGCAGACTATGAGTGGGGTGTGTCGTATCACAGCATGTGCAATTTCTTTGTGTGAGCTGCTGGTGTGTCTACTTTGCTGTGGTTGGGCCCTGCTCACGTTGCTCTGAGTACTCTTTTATGCAAGATTTGTATGAACTTGGCAGTGTGTGGCCCAGACATGATCTCTATTTGTATCTTTATAATTTGTGAGACTCTGCAAATGTCTATTTCTTTTTGCAAGCCCAAATCAGGGTCCTTCAGCAACTTTCCCTCTAGTCCTTTATCAGTAACAAGGAACACAGTTTTGTGAGCATGCCATCTTCACTATTTCCAAACTTACAATTTCTTTCTTTTTGCTTATGATGTACTTGTATATCTGTTCTCCTAGGTGTGGGTGAGACCAGAATTGGTATCATTCACATACCACATATTCTTAGGGTTGCTATAGTTTCTCAGCATTATTAAGCCATCCAAGTGGGAGCATTTTCAGTGCTGGGTCAATATGTTATAAATGCCCACAGACTCCTCTCCCACTGTGTACAGTGAAATCACTACTTTTATATCCTCTTTGTTTTTATCTGCTCCTGAGGCTTTCATATAGATGCGAAAGTGTTGTTTCTATCTACTCCAGTTCTCAGCCAGATTACTAAAAAATATAAAGGTGTGGTTGGCTTGCAACATTCCATGTTCAGATTTTTTTAAAATACAATTTTCTAGTTTAACTGCTTTACTTTTGATTCCGCTTTTGTGTTCTTACTGTACCTCAATACTCTGTACTTTCTGATTGCAATCCACAGAGCATCAAGTACCAGTATATTGACTGTGTGTAGTAGTTTGTACCATTTACTGATGCACTGTGCTCCTGATAAAAACAGCCACTTCTTGCTTCATGCAGAATGTGGTAACTTTTGACACCATGTCATGCTTTCTAGCACAGTCAGGTAGCCTAGTGTATCTTCCTCATGCTGCAGCCTCTGTACTTCAGGAACCAGAGTGGACTACTTTTCCAAATTTCCAGAAGTTATTGTGTCTGCCAAACAAGTCAGCACATATTATTGCTAAACTGAGAGCTGTATTTGCAAGACATGGAATTGTTAAAGAGTTAGTGAGTGACTATGTTCCAATTGCAATCGGAGACATGGGTAACTTTATAAGATCTTGGGGAATTTAACTTACTCATTCCGGTCTTGGATACCCACTGTTTAATGGAATGGCTGAAAGAACCTTTCAGACAATAAAATCATTGTTTCACAAAACTGCTGAATCAAGTAGAGATCTCAGCTTAGTGTTTTTGAAGCTGCGAAACACATCACTGATGGGTATGGACAGTTGTTGGTGGGGAGGATGTTGAGAACAACTCTTCCATCCTTACATGTACTGCTACCATTCAAAATACCTTGGAGGGCTCACACCAGATTAAAATTGCTACAGGACCGACAGAAGCTCAGCCACTATTTGTGTTCCATCCTCGATATCCAGTATGCACGGAAAGAACACAAGTTTGACAACCAGCAAGGGTGGTAGCTACACATCCAGAGCCACCATCATATTACATCGAAACACGTACAGGAGAAAGGTACAAACTTAATAGAAAGTACCTAATACCTGACCATTCAATGCCAATAATAGATACACAACAGATGTCTAAATCAGAAGACTCCCAGGAGCAGCAAATAACACCTTTTCCAGAAAATCAGCAATCAGAATTGACACCAACATCTTCTGAGACACAGGTTGTATCAGTACAGTCAAAGTAAATTCACAAGAAGTGGACATCAGATGCGCATACCAGCATGATACCAAAATTTGTCTGACAGTTTTTTACAGAACTACATGCAGAAGCTGACTGAGCCAGTGATAAAGATTGAGTTTCATCAGGTTAAGTGTTAACAACCTGGCTGTGGACTGAGTGTTATTTATATTCTCACTTATATTCTGGTATTGCCCATAAATGCTGATGTTGTTCAAACATATATGAGGAATCAGTCCCAAAGAGCTTGCAATCTAAAAAGACAAAAGATAAAAAAATGTGGGCGAAGGAGATGCAATATGTAAACAAGATAGTCAGGATAATGACTGGCACCCGTTTTATTAGTACAAAATGTTTTAGTATTTTAACCTTTGGTTATTTTTATTGTGTATATTTGTAGAGAGGGAGACAGAGTTATGACTATTTCATTTATTAAAAATATTTAATTACCCTTGTCCATTCCATTTTCTCCTAAAGGTCTCAGGAAGAACTTCCGCAGTTAGATGAAGACTCTTTAGGCATCATTAAGAAACATAGTTTAAGAAAGTTTTGATGCTATGTTAGGCTAATTTGCTTTGAGCATTTGGTCAAGGTAAATGCTATAAACATGACAAGATGTTAGATAATTTATTCAGAACAGTTGAAATGGATATGCAAACTTTTGTTAATCTAATAATTAAATTAAGAAGTACTCTGTTACAAGAGGATATTATGTACCTTAAGTTGGTAGGTCCAACTAAATTTGATCTCCTCCTATACTTCAGATATACCTAAGGTACTTTTGCATGACATGTTGCCTACCCTTCAGAAGAGCATGTACTAAATAATCTACCTAGAAAATTAAACCAATAAAAATGCCATGAGTAAAAGTTATAATGCTCTAAATGCTGAAGATAGCTCATGATTCTATAATTACTGCACTGCTGAGAGAATAGATGTGATATCAGTTCTCAAACTTGTATTGTAGTCCTCCTGTCTCTGGGAAAAGATTTGCTGGTTCCAAAAGGGGTGATGTTTAGAGAATTTTTACTGTAGGAGAGTGGAACATAAACTTTTTGAATATGCTTCTCTGTTTATTGCAGCTGTTTCATTTATTGTATGTTGCTACATAATAAAAGCTACTAACGTATTTTGATATATTGTACACACTGAGAAGTTTCTAACTGACTAGCTCAAATAACATCCAGCTGTGTAATAAATCAGTGGAGTTCACTGTTCTAACATTTTTCAAAATTTCAGAGGGAACGTTGGAAGTGAATAAGGACTCTGAAAAATTGATGTGAACCATAATATTTCAAAGCTGCAACCTTGCCATAACTTAAATTTGAGTGTCATACATTCTACTGTTAAAACCATAGATATGTTAAAAGGTTCAGTAAAAATAAAAATGCATGGAAACATACAGATAGTAAGACAGATTCTTCTTCAAATGTTTACATATCTTCATTAGATTGTAGGTGTGTGCATGTCACATGCACTGGTGCTGGCAAGTTTTCCCTAGCAATATCCTTAGGGTAGCCCTGCATGTCCCGTGGCTTCCTTGAGCTCCAAACTGAGTGTATAAAGAGCAGAGCCATCCCACATGTCCTTCAAACAGTAAGAATGAACTGTGGTCAGTAGTGAGAGCATTTCTGTGCTTTACAGCTTCTTTCTTCTGTGAACATGGTCGCTTATAGTTAAATAATTTTATCTATCAGTACTCATTGTTTCATCCTTTTTCTTTTCTTTTCTTTTCCAGATCCTGTGGGCCTCCAGGCCCTGCCTGGTACTGGGGGAGCCTGTGCCAAGATCCCCTGGTTTTAAGCCCCGCTTAGGCGGTCATAAGCTGATGACTGTTAGTGACATTCTCTCTTGCTCTTTAAAGGACTTGGGTGAGGTTCACGTTAGAGACAGACATCCAGTCTGCCGTTGCTTCAAATTCAGAATGAAGAAGCAGAAAGAAGAGCATCTTAGATATATTTTCATGGATGCTGCTCTTCGCCCATGTCAAAATCCTTCAGTGGTCATAAGGGAGCTCATCAGTCACTCCTAGGAGTGCCACCCTGGTCTTGCCAACAGACAGAGATGTAGGAGATCCCCTTCACAGGGGTGCTCCTCCTCGAGGCATAAGAACTCGGACCACTCCCAGCATCTGAAGTGTAAGAAAAAGATGACATTGGCTTCTTCAAAGTCCCTCTTACAGGACTTCTCTGCAGCAGAAGGCCAATCTGGTACTGAAGGTAGAACATGCCTTTTAGCTTGCCACTCCATGGTACCGGGTCACAGTGACTCTCACAGGGCTGAACCATTGACCCTGCTTCCTATCCCAGGACTATTGAGACTGGCTACCTCGTTGGTGATGGGAGTAGATTCATCATTGCTGATTATGGCAGGGCAACCATCCATTTAGATCTTTACAACACCAGAGGCCTAAACAGCTGTGATGAACCTATTGTATGTTTCACCTAATGCCATTGTCATTAATTCAGGGTAAAGGTCCTCTACTGGCATGGTTACATGTGCCATGCTCATCAGCACCGATATTAGGGTCTGTTATGACCCCATGGGTCTCAGAGCCAGTATTGGTTCATCGGCCTCCTCAATGATGTCTAGGCCCCTGGTACCGACTTCACCTCACCACATGGTACCAATCTACAGGAAGGCTTTGATGCTGCCTCCTGTATTACAGTCTTGATGTGAATTCCAGTCTTGGTCTCTGAGGACTCCTTCTGGTACTGCACCAAATTGGGCTTTGTTGTATTTTTACTTCTTGTCAGTCTGAAGTGGGTTCTTGGGTCTCCTGTTCTTGCTCTCACAGAAGATGCTCTGTCAAAGCACATCCAGAGATTGGGAAGCCTGGTCTAGGCACAACTGGTTCCCCTCTGATACTGTATCAGCCTCATGCCTTGGGGAATGTCTCTTGCATAGAGATCGACATCTCTGCTTCCTCATAGAAGCAGATGACTAAGAAGAGAGGCTTCCCTGTCAAGTACTGACCACTAATGGTCGGTACCAAACAGCCTCCGGACACAGACTTAATCATAGGACTGGAAGGGACCTCGAGAGGTCATCTAGTCCAGTCCCCTGCACTCATGACAGGACTAAGTATTAGAGAGACTTGTTGGATCTTCCCCAAACTTTCTAGGACCAACATACCTGGCAGCACAACCACAAGAAGGTTCTGACTTGCCTCCTCTGAATACATCATTCTTGTCACCTGATGATACTCTTGTACTGGAATCTTCCTCCACAGTACCAGAATACTATAAAGTCTGCCAAGAGATCCTGAAAAGGATGTTTACATCTCTTCGTATTCAGATGGACCTGGTGGAGACGAATCCTCACAACATTATAGACATTTTGCACCTGGCTATTGCAGGGAAGGTAGCCCTTCCTGTAAACGAGGTGATAATGCAATCCATCATGTCACTGTGGCAAAACCTCTCATCTAATCTGTCAGTGGCTAAGTGCACAGAGTGCAAATACCAGGGTCCATCACAGGTATTTAAGCAGTTGTATTCACACTCTTCATCAGACTTATTGGTAATGGCAATGGTGAATGAAAGTCACCAGCAAGGCTGAGCTAAGACTACTAACAAATAAAAGGAAGTAAAAAAGTTAGACTATTTGGGGGAGAGATGTATTCAACTGCGGGACTACATCTCCTCACTGCCAACTAGCAAGCCCTCTTGGCCTGGTATGACTGTTCAAATTGTGAAGCAAAATCTCAGTTAGAAAATTATGGCCTCATAGCTTTAGGGAACAGTTCCAGTCTGTATTGATGGAAGATTGTCTAGTTTCTTGATCAGCTCTTCAGACATAAGCAACATATTTCAAAGAACAATAGTTACAATAGTTATATTCAACCTCGGAACAATCTGTGAATGGTAAAATTTTCAAAGATGCCTATGTTATTTAGGCTCCTTAAGTTCTACTGACTTTATAAATGACTTAGATAGCTTTGGAAAATGGGACATAGGCACTTTTGAAAATTTTACCCAAAACATTTTAGAGCCTGGTCCAAAGCCCAGTGATGTTAATGGAAAAGCTCCCATAAATTGCAGTAGGCGTTGGATCAGGCCCTCAGATTGTCAATATCTGATCCTACACTCTTTGTGGTTAGAGTAGATAGACATTTACAATGGGAGATAGAAAAGCAAGCAGGATGGTATTTACTACTTCTATTACTTTTTTTAAAAGTTATGAGTAAATTTAGTGTTTATGAAAGACTAGCAGCCTTAGCCAGACGTAGTTCAGGTACATGCTGTGCAACTTAATGAGCTGGATATCTGAGGATACAGTCGGCATGTGGATCCACAGTGGTACAGAGGCAACATAGTCCTTCTGGTTCCTGACGTAGATGGTGTGGCCAGAATCCTACCAGAATGCCAGATGCCAGAAATGCTGCTGTGGGGGGCTTCGGCAGCTAGTATAGTTTAGGCAGCCGTAAGAGGCTGCTCCAAACCATGTCTGAGGCTGTTCCAGTCTGTGGCCAGCAGTAGGGTTGGGAACCCACAAATGGCTCCTTCGTGCCTCCCTGCCACCTCAGCTGAGCTCAGTGCTTATTAGGCACATCTGAGAATCTGACGCTTTGAATTTGCACCCCATTAAAATGAATGCCCCTAAAATGTTTCAGTGTTTGCAGAACAAAAATGATAACAGTGCTTTGATTTACAGAATAAAGGATGTCTTTGCTACTAAGAGGGCTACACACACTTTTTTTTTTTAAAGAAAAAGCTTTTAAATTCTAAACAGTACAGTGAAATGTAAACAGAAACCTCATATTTCACACATTTTCTGTGCTCATAGAGATCTATTTTTCTCTAAAATTACCATCTGCTAGTGACATCTTGCACCATGTATTGTTTTCTGATTATGCTAGTTATAAAATATTAGCTTTAAATTTAGGGAAAAGCTTTATTCTAGGACATAGAAATATGTGTTGCCCTTATTTTAAATTATTTATATATTATATATATGAAATTAAACTGCATGATGCGTATCGTCTTCTGAAAAATCATCGCTATGCAATAGGAATTTTACTAGATAATAATTGCGTGTGATAAATGGGAAAAAGAAGTGGTCAGAGGAGCCCCTTTTAAGTGCAGAGCCAGCCCCCAGAAGAGAAGAATGGTCCTCTAATTTTATAAAATAAAACCAAGAGAAGCCTGTCTTACATGTGCCTATTGTCATCCTGGCCATTTTTCATGTATGGAGTATTTCTTTTCCTCACTTTTCATCTGTCTGGCTTTATAGATGACATGTTTTCTCAGGGAGAGATTGTGTCTTCCTGTACGTTTGGAAATTTCTTCGAACATTTGGGGTGCTTTGATAATATAAATAGTCATGGCAGTTTCTCATACACAAAACGCAAACCCACACTTTCCGTGTGAATTACTTTTATCTTAAACCAACAAAACAAAAAAGAATAAGAGAGAGAGAGAGAGAGAGAGCGCTCCCAGCATGTATCATAGATTGGCAGCTGCTTCTGCAGACAACAGAGACCTAGAAAATTAATGGAGCAGTACATAGAAGCCAAAATCATAAATTACATATCTACATATACAACTCTTATGTTTAGGCCTATGTGTTTCCCTATGCTAGTATTATGTTCTATTTATTACAACAAAAATTAAATAAAACACCTAAACATAGGGATGTAAGGGATATGTATTATATCGCTATGTCTGGGTGTTTTGTTTACTTTGTATTGAAATAAATTGAACAATAACATAATAGGGAAGCAGTTGGACCTGAACATAGAAGGTGTGTATGTAGCTATATAACTATTTAAAAATGAAACTCAAATGATATTTCATCAGTTTTTATAGATGTTCAATTTGCTTTGCCATTGTCTTGTATTTCATTTTGCTTTATAAAAATATGCTTGAAGTTCTGTCTGTTTGCTGGATTTGAACCCATTAACTTCAGCAGCTTGTAGGAGGTGGTGGCAGATTTTTGCTTTTTGCCCTTATATGGAGAAGACCACAGGGTGACATTTTGAGTTTTGTTCCAGGGTAGCAGAATGGGTAAATAAGCCTCTGTACCTGAGTGATACATCAGGGCCACTCTTTCTCCAAAAAAATTGTCTGGGCTTGAGAGCTTTACTTAAGGTTGTGGTACCCTTCTCCCCACCCTTGTTTGCCTGATAGTGGCAGCTGTTTTGAGCTAGCCAAGCAGTTTTGCTATTGGCTCTGCTATCAGGATGTTATCCCAGTAATGACCTTGAATAAGACAACCCTATCAACTCCATAACTATCATTTCCTCTCTTACCCTTCCTGCCTTCAGATGACAGACGGTAATGAGATGTTAAACTTGCTCCCCTACATAGTGAGGAAAAGTAAGGAAGTAAATAAAAAGAGTAGTATTATTCAAATATCCAAACTTACTCAATATCAGTTCACTATAGAAAATGGATCTGTGCAATTAAAGTACCCAGTAAAATGCTGGACACTCATTGTGCTGCATCTAATTTCCAATGAAATCTGGTTAGGATTTCATATTAGATTACATTTGGAACATATGGCTTTAGTAGTTGAAAAATCATTATAAAAAAGAAAACAATTATTTGTCTCAACTGTTTATTCTACTCTTAGCTGTGAGGCAATGTGGTCTCCTGCTAGAGGACTTGACTGAAACTGAGGAGACCTGAGTTCTATTTCCAGCTCTATTGCAAGCCTAGTGGGTAACCTTAGGCAGGCCACGTCATATATCTGTGCCTCAATTTCCCCACCTCTACAATGGTGATAATGATACCTCCTTTGTAAAGCACTTTGAGATCTATGGATGAAGTGTGCTATAGAAGAGCTAAGTATTTTTAGACTATTATTATTAAACATTTTAGGAATCCTTAAGGTTTTTAGTTTTTATTTATATTTTTAATTCTTAAGGGATCACACAGAGAGAGTGCATGGAGGAGCACAATTGCATTCCCACATTATGGGAATGTTAGGGGAACAATGTGACTGTGTTTGTTGCATCAGTTTGTAGTTCCAAGTAGCTAACTGAGGATAGTGGTTCCTTTGAACATCTTTCCCCCGATCCGTTAAGCTAAGGAAGTGCTGTGTCTGAGAAATCTGATATACAAGCAGCCTACATAAACCTGAAATTATTCTCTGAGATATGACAAGCTGATTTCTTCATTGCACTTTGACTCCTTGGAGAATACAAGTATGTTGGATCTAGGGTTGACATAGATCTGAATATAGAGGAATTTAGGGTCACCCCAGTGCCAGGGTCAGATATTCATCTAGTGCAATTCAAGGTCATTCAACCTGGTTACAAGTTAGTAAAATAATCCTGGATGCTTGGGTTCATTGTTGAAGGCTCCTGGATCAAATTCTTCCTGAAGAATCTGTGAGCAAGTAAACCTACCATACAGCAATAAGGATGAGGAGCTATGATTACTGACTTGCCTTAGCTATCGACATTCTCTCGATCAAGAGACTCATCCTTTTGTTTCTGACATTCATGCTTTCCACCAAAAACAGAAATATGGAATAACAGTGAAGGAGGCTGGAGTTTCCTTGAAGGACTAGTCTTGAAGAGAACAGAAAACTCCACCAACCTTGGGTGTTGGCATACTCTAGCACTGTAGAGAGCAGATGAGAAATGATTTGTTTTGCTTGTCAAAATTGTTCATCCAAACCAGCTGTCTCCGGAAGGAGGCTGATCAGTTGAGTGCTGTGAGCCACTAGGAAGAACACCTTCCTAAAAACAACTCCTGCCTCTTCATCGGTTATTAGGGCAACCTTCTGTAGAGTTAGGCAGGAAAGCAATAAAAACATCTGCTATCCAGTTAATTTTGACAATATTTACTCATGATATATGGAGGACCCTACACGAGGGCAGGTCCCTGACGTGGATAAAGTTGAGTGCCTGCCTGGGTTTATGAAAGTCAATGACAAAGTGGTCATTTATTAATGCCTTCCTGGGCAGCTGGGAGAATGAGTGCCATACCAGCAAAATGATGCTGAGGAAACCGTTTCTTAACATTGAAGACTTAGCCAATTGGTGACCTGTCTCCAGTCTCCTTTTTTAGGGCAGCTGATTAAGAAGATTGTCTAAGCTGCTATAGGCCCTTTGGGCAACATGTGATTTTTTT
>NW_020665140.1:218886-227111 GCF_002925995.2 Terrapene triunguis
CTTCGTGGATAGTCATCTTGCCATATTGATTTATCTCGCCTTATGTGGAATGTAGTAGATTAAAAAATCCATTGGGTAGAGACAGGAAAAAAAAGACAAAATTAGGAGAGAGACAGGCCCCTATTCCTTCAGCTTCTGGGTTTTACAGCCCTTTTTGGTTTGTTTCCCAGGTTGGAAGGATCAGGGAGACCACTGTTCCTGCCACTTTTGGACTTCAGCAGCCCAGCTAATAGGTTTTTACTAACAAATGTTACTTCTTAATAACTTCTTCTGTATGTCCACAAAGAAAAAAATCAAACAAACTTAGGCTACGTTCCGAATTCCCCTAAACAACAGGATAAAATAGGTATTCAGCACATAGTTTTCATTCAGTTGGAGATCTGTGAAATCCAGACCTGCTATGGATCACCAGTTCCCACTTGATGTGTTCCCCTACCATACTTTCTACTGTTAGTGTATCGCTCTCACTGAATCACTTTAGATCTTGGCTCCTGTTTATAGGCGTAGATTAAATCCCATTTATCTCGTATAATAGTGCATGGTTTTCTAAAGTCTGAAAAAAATTGTTGTATTATAATGTATGACAAAGCCAGGCAGTACCGCAAGCAAAACCAACTGATCATCCGCAAGCAAAACCAGTTGATCATACCCTTATAAATTGGCTCCATGCTTCTGTTGTGGATATGATGTCATCAACAGAGTACATGTTGGACATTATACCAAGTGGGAGCTGGTCTTCAAGGGAAAAAAAAAAAGAAAGATCTATTTTGAAATATAAATGACCCTCTCCATCTGGTTATTTGAGGAACAGGATATCCAGCACATTAACAGTATACAATATATAGGACTAGATTCTGTGTTGCAGCCAACAGTCAGCACAGGAGGTACAGGTGAAGAGGAAAGGGAAATGTAGCTTTGAATTCCCTTACTGCAGCGCCTTAATGGCTGCCACATCAGTGTCTCCCAGCCCATAAAGGCTTTTGGCTGCTCCTCCTCCTACCTCTGGCATGCTCCCTACTCTGGGAGTTATGAAGAGCGGACAACATAAGGCCACATATGCTGCATAGGGCTGGTCCTGCATCAGGCGAATTCTCCTCTTGGCTATTATGGCTACTTTACAGACCCTGTGTGTTCCTGGGACAACACACGGGCCAGAATTTGGTCCATTTTAAGGTCACTTTTGAAGAGAGTGCTAGAATCATAGGCTAGCTTTAATGGGAAGCAGGTCTAAAGTGAAGTCACCTATAGCAGTTGGCAACTCCAGCTATTATAAATCCTGATAAAAGATTCAGAAATTCTGTATTAGTTGCTATTGTCCACAATGTGAAATCTTTGCTTACTTCATCATAAGTAAAATGGGGGGGGGGAGAGAGGCGGGAATGGGAAAAAAAGAGGAACCCAAACTACCAAAGAGGAACTTTTTAATATGATGTAAAATATTTGTCAAGGAGATTATATGTATTTCAAGTAAATCTAAAACATTTTTGACAACTCTAAAATTGTATTCACTACAAGGGTAGAAAATGGTATTATACAAAATTATAGTTGTACTGTGAGTCATTTTGTTTCATTGTAAATTCAGTATACAGTATAGCCTTCTGAACTGTATTTTCCAGTCAAGTTATTTTTAAGGATTAAATTAAATTCATTGCAGGGTACATGCATTCACAGATTGCAACAGTTCTTATCTGTTTGAAATACACTGTGAAAAAAGTCGTGGTATAAGAAAAAGTTCAAAAGACAGTTTTCTACCTCATTGCTCCTTTTCATAACAGTTCTCATACTTCAACTGCAAAATTTTACTTGAATACAAATTGAAGTGAACCTATGTCAGAAAGGAAATAACAAAATCATACAGGGGAACTATGCTGTGCTCTTTGCAAGCGGGGGTATATGTTGTACCATTACGTTACTTAGAGATCAGGCAGAAGGTTCTGGTGTTTGAGTAATAGGTACATTTAAAGTGCTATGAATGCATAGTGGTTTATCTCCATAAATCTTTTCCGGTATGAGAGCTTTACATGCTTTTTAAGTAGCAGCCTCAGAAATGACCACATAGCTTACCCTTCAGAGGACAATAGCAACAGATAAGGAGTCCTATTGGGTTCTGGGAAGGTAGGTGGGCACAAGCCTGCCCACGGCTAAGGGATCCTTCCCCAGCCTATGGGGAGGATCCAAAGAGCCTGGAAACTCAAGTAATTACAGGGGACAGTGGAAACAAATAACAAGGATGGGTGTGAAGTTCAAAGGGTCAAAAATAGCGGACCCGAAGGCAGAGAACCCTGGAGACCACCTATTGCTCCTCAAAGGGAGCCAGTGGACATCACCCAGAGGAACTCTGCCTGGATGCGTGAACGGAGGGAGGATTGGAAATAGGTCCCACAGTCACAGAGAATCCCCTCAGCCAACATCCTCTCCCTGGTGTTCTAGATGGCCACTTTGGCCATCACTAGGAGGAAGTTGATGAGGAGGTCCTGTGACTTTGTGGGGCCATGGGTAGGGTGTACATATATAGGAAGGTGGGGGGGGAGAAGTGCAGCCAAAAATGTAAAAGGAGGTCCAGAAGGAGCCGGAAAAGGGGCTGCAACCTGGTGCCCTCAAGGTAAACATGCACTAGCGTCTCCCTCACGCCACAGAAGGGACAGGCTTCGGGGGCAGGAGTGAACTGGGTCAAATACATGCATGTGCTCATGGCTCCATGGAGGAGCCACCAGCTGATATCCCTGGCGGGCCGCATGACTAGGGTGGAATATAGGTTGGCCCACCAGGGTTCCTCACCTTCGACAGATGATATTAGGTCCTGCCATTTGGTATTGGGGCGGGACATGAGAGTGAGGAAATGGAGAGTATGGAGCACGAGTGTGTACAGATGTGCCCTTGGGCAGGGATCAGGGTGTTGAGCTGGTGCCAGAGCATGGACAGATAAAGGGTATTGGGGTGAAAAACATGTCTGTCTGTTCTGTCATGGAGCCAAACAAAGGAAGCCATAAATGCTAAGCATTTATCACACCGTCAGTACTAAGGGAAGTAGAGATAAATGGAAACGCAGCTGCAAGGCTATCAGTGAAACTTAAATAGCAAACTTCTGCTTCCCCTCATAATGCGGACTCTGCTCTCCAGAGCCAGATTGGATTCTTAAGTTAAAGTTTAGGTTAGTGATGTTAAGGGGGAGCTGTTTTAAAGCTCCCAAATTAGTTTCTTAGGAATTTAAGAGGCTTGTGTGGTACTTCTTGAGTGGCTGAAGGCACAAGACCTTGAGAAGCCCTCAGAGTTTGCAAAACTAATCTACTAATGCAAATCCTGAAGTATCTTATTGCTGTGATAGAGCCAAGGAGTACCATAGTAAACCACCTGGCATCCCTCAGTATTCCCCTTCTGATCTGGAAATGGAGAGCAGATTTTTGAATAATCCTTGACATGATGCTCTGAAGGTACTGAAAATCAGCCTTTTTTTTTTAATCTTGGCCAAGTTTCTGGAAACAGCCCTTCATTAAAACGTATTTGCTTCCATATACCTTTCACTGAAGCTGGACAAACAATTTTATGAACAGTCTGGATGTCAATGAAAATTTCACAAAGCCTTTTGTTACTGATTTTGAGTTTTGAGCTTTTTGGTTACTTGGTGAAAATCATATGGTAGAAATCACGTATTTCCTTTCATTCCTTTTTTGGCACATTCTCACCATATGCCACCCCTTTAAAGCGCCAATTTCTTGTTTGTCCGACTCTAACCAGCATTAACTTAGTATCTTTTAGTGTTCTTTCAGTTCTCTCAGCTTATGGAAGCCTTTGCTATTACTAAATATTCCTTTTTACACTTTATTATTGTGGTTTTATAAAGGAAATCAGTGTGGTGTTCTGTCCCATTTAGTGGCACTGAGACCACTTAGAGAGAGAGAAAATGAATCGGCTCTACAGCTCTAGCTAAGAACCAATTGGCTTTTAGCTCATCTGGTAGAGGCTCATGTACTAAGCTACAGAGGTCCCCGGTTCGATCCTGCCCACCGACGACTGGGGTCTGTCAGCATTACCCATATTCCTGGCAGAGATCCCCAACTTACTAGGTTAGTAGGACTATTCTGTGGACACTCCTCAGTTATTACTGCCTGAAGAATTCTTATCTTTCCAGTACTTTAGACTTCTAAACCTAATTTTATTTTAGCTTGTTTTACAATGGGAAAAAAATCACAGGAATACTGGTCTGAGAGATGCCCTTAGGCTCCCTAGTTCTGTCTGGAACTCCTTGTAAGTATCACAGACAAAGAACAAATCTGAAAAGAAAAAGACACATCTGTGGATAGCTTTGATGTTCTCATGATTCTTCTTATCATTGTAAATATATTTTACAGCTTCAATGACTGGTGACAATAGTAGTGCACCTTTTTTTCTCCACAAACAACCAGCTAGAAAGATGCTACCTGATAGCTCACTGTAGACTTGAGCGTCTCCAGGACATCCAGACGCCTTGTCTGTGTCTACCTTCCTCCATGTTCTGTTCCAGAAAAGTTAATTTTATCATTTAATTCTTCTCAAACATAAGCTAAGCTTCTAATTTAGCTGTATCTAGCAGACTGTATCCCTCAGATGTTTTGGAAAGGTTGTCTGAAGTTTGGCTCATAGGGTTTCTTCATCTCTGAATTCAATGGAAGGCTGCTTTCCTCCTGTGAAAACTGTCTTTCATTTGGTGAACAATTCCAAATAAAACTTAAATACATTTTGCTTTTCATTAAATTGATGAAAATGTGTTGTATAGAAGCATTAGGTGATACTTCCTGTGGTTTGCCAGTGATGCAAAATCTTTAGACAATTAAAGCTTCAAACTCTGGAATAGCCTATGAGCAGAGCTGCAAACTCTGAAAAGGGTCTTAATACATTCTTACTTCTTACAATATTCACTTCCTTTACCTGCTGTTGGGGTGCCTCAGTATTGTAGCAGTTCAGTCTTTTAGGTACAGATTCTCACATGCTTAAATATGTGTAAAAATTACAAGTGCAAAATATTTGAATATATAATAATTGCCCTGTGATTTCTTTTGGATCAATGCTTTATGAGATAAGAACAAACATCATAGCCTTTGCAATCTCACTTTTCTTACCTATGCTTTTGGTGCCTATATTACTCATGTTGGCAAGTCATTGCACTTAGCTGTTTTGTAGGAGACATATAGTTTCAGAAATAGCCTTCTAATTTCCCTTAAATGAATTAGTTTTTACTTTTCTACAGAACTTTACTTCTTTTCCATGCTGTTGTATTGGCAACATCTTTAATATGTGTTCTAACTTTTTGAGAAGTGCATCTTAAATATAAATGCAAGATATCTTGATTTGTATACAAGTGGAGACATGCTACAGTACACTGCAGACAGTATAAACAATAGGCCAAATTCATGTGTGATAGAAGTACCTTAAAGTCAATGTAGTTAATTCATGCATGAGTTTGGCAGGTTGGCAAAATATAAATTCAGATTTAACAGCTTAATAGTTCTTCGAGTGATGGCTCCTATGTATACTCTACTTGAGGTATGCATGAACTCCATGCGCCTGAGACTGGGAAGATTTTTCATTAATCCACACTTGCACCTTATCCCTCCTTGTGCTTCAAACCAAGGGCATAAGGAGTAGTGTGGACCAAATGCCTCTCCAGTTTCTTTCTGTGGTCCGTGGTCTAAGATGGAACTTCTTCAGTGTCTGCAGCTTTAGCTAACATTTTTTGTTTTCTGTGTAAATAGTTCAGCTTTGAGATAAGTTTATTCATTAGCTAGAGTTAGTTTTAGGAACTCAGGCTCTGGAGCCCCTCCTCTTCCCTTGCCTACCCCTATGGGATGCCTAGTATGCCTAATCCCAGGATTTAAGATCTGCCTGGTCTGCTCCCAGGCCTTCCTGGTCAGTGACAGTCATAGATTCTAGGACTGGAAGGGACCTCGAGAGGTCATCGAGTCCAGTCCCCTGCCCGCATGGCAGGACCAAATACTGTCTAGACCATCCCTGATAGACATTTATCTAACCTACTCTTAAATATCTCCAGAGATGGAGATTCCACAACCTCCCTAGGCAATTTATTCCAGTGTTTAACCACCCTGACAGTTAGGAACTTTTTCCTAATGTCCAACCTAGACCTCCCTTGCTGCAGTTTAAGCCCATTGCTTCTTGTTCTATCCTTAGAGGCTAAGGTGAACAAGTTTTCTCCCTCCTCTTTATGACACCCTTTTAGATACCTGAAAACTGCTATCATGTCCCCTCTCAGTCTTCTCTTTTCCAAACTAAACAAACTCATGACACTTGCCTGTGTTGACTTGGGGAAGCATGCATCCCCTACAAGTGTAATATCTGTTGGTCCTTTCTTCACTGAACCCATCAATCCTGTGAGTTCAGACTCAGAAGATTCGTGATGGATTGTTTGACGAGGTCACAGTCTGATCCTGGCCTGTCAGACTGCTCTGTACACTGGGCAGAGGCACCAAGAAATGTTCCCTTAAGCATGGTTTACTCTGGCTCTGGGACTTCTGGGAGTGGAGGTAAGGACTCCAACAAATAGGATAGGCACGAGGAGGATATGTGTAAACACTTCCACAAGAGCAAACATAAAAATCCCCCTCTAACTCCTCATCAAAGAAGAGGAATTCTTCCCTGGTCCCTTCTAACTCAGGTGTGAGACCCCACTCCCGGGTACAGGTGTGCCTGGAGCTCAGCACTGAGAACTAAGAGTACTCTAAAACCATCGACTGCTGATGGAGCAGGACCCTACTTGGCACCAACATAAGAGAGAAGTGAATGGATGCCTCCTACACTGATGATGATAACTCGCTTGGGGGAAGGAGTCATTGGTACTGAGAACCACCACCCATCCAAAGCTGGCATTGCCAGCACCATCAAGGGCCAGAAGCCCTGTTCACCCACCGGCAACAAAGAGTAGATACAGAATTGCTATGGATACTCAGAATTGCTGGTGCTGTCAGATCTGAACTTAAGCCAAGAGGTCTCTACTCCATCAGTTTGGCATTCTCCAGCACCATTGATCACCTGAGGCATAGCAAGACCATCTCTAGTACCAGCAGCCCCTCCTTCCCCGGAGCGCTGGGAGGACAGGTGGCATGTGCCACAGCCTCCCCAGCCCTGGAGCGCCGGGAGGGTGGGCGGCACAGCCCCAGCCTGAGTCGGGGCCACCACACAGGGGGACTGGAGCTGCAGTGTTGGTGGGAAGGGGGGAGCCTGGGGGTGTAGCGTAGGGCCATGCCTAGCTGTTTATATTTCTAACAGTCTGTTGAGCCAAAGTCATCTCTGATGTAGCTCCATTGACTCTTGATGAGGTGCACCTTGGACAAATATGGTTCATTATGTCTTATGTAGTAACCAATTAGAAAATTAACCATACCTCCACAAGTAGAAAATGGGAAATGTTGAATGTCAGACTGGTTCAGCTATAGGTTAGTAATAAAGGAGTTGCAGTTCCAAATTAAATCATTGGTCCATCAAGTCAGTTACCATTCAAGCCTTCTGTTAATAAGCTACTTCTGAGACTAAATAATCAAGATTTTGCAATGTCTTGCCATATCCAAGTACATCTGTAATGATCTTTGATGTAACTTCTTTGGAGATTTTAATTCTTAACCATATCTTGCCATTTCAATGACTTATTGTTGAATTGATGCCACTATAACATATTATGTATTATTTTGCATCAAGTGTTTAATGCACCAAAGTATACTAGTTGCTCTATAAAACTGCTGCTAATACCTGGGCAGATATCTTCACTGAGATATCAATGATGATTTCAAAGGCATTTTCCTCACAGCTCATCATTGCGTATGAGAAGTTTTGACTGTTGTTTATCCATGTAATAATACCTTACTTAGCCAAAGATACATTTCATCAGCTTTCATGATTTATCCTGATTGTCTAATGATCCCATATAGTTCTTGCAACCCAAAACAATTTTGTATCATCATCAAACTTATACCATCTCATTATCTGTTTACTTCTTTAAATCATTAATATGTCAAATAACACTGTTTCCAGCACCAACCTTGGGGCAACCCATTGTTAATCTCTATTATGAGGAGCAGCCATATGCTCTTACTCTTTGTTTTCTATCACACACCCCATTTTTAAATCCATGAGGTGACTTTTCTCTTGCCCAATGGTTATTTATTTTCCTTAATTCCATATCACTCTAGAAAATGTGTGTGTGTGTGTGTGTGTGTGTGTGTGTGTGTGTGTGTGTGTGT
>NW_020665140.1:227121-272658 GCF_002925995.2 Terrapene triunguis
TGTGTGTGTGTGTGTGTGTGTGTGTGTGTGTGTGTGTGTGTGTGTGTCTGAGGTCTGATGATTCATCTATTTGAACATCTAGCAAAATGTTGTTACACGTTAATTTTTTTCTTTCAGTGGAAAGAGATGTGTTGTATTTTTTTCCAGGCAAACATTTATTACATATTGCTGTAACTTTGTAATCCTCATTTATTTCTCCTTCTACAAAACATTTTTTTAATCTAATATCAGGAAGCTCAGAGCAGATTCAGAGCTCTTGAAAGGCATGATTTATGTTTATAAAAACATATTTTGCAGAAGATTATCCTTTCTGTAGGGAATAAAAAGAAAAATAAATTAGCAAGAATTTTCTCAAAACTTACAGAAGTTATGCATGAAAAACTTCTGATACATTTTCCTTTTTGTTGTTTAGCAATGCTATTTACAACAATAAGAAAAAAGATTACTCTCTCACACAAAGGTTGTTTTTGCTGCTTTGATAGTATATTCATAACTGATTACATGAAATGACAGAATAAAAAGCACAATTCCCCTATCCTATGGTTTTCTATGCTTTTTCTTTAATAAGATTTATGATAGATATGCTATCAGTTGAGTAATTACAGTTCCTTTCTGAAGTATATAGTAAAATGCAGCTGCAAGCATCCAGAAAAAAAAATTCAATATTTAATTTTGAAAAAAATGTACATTATCGAAACAGAATGGCTTTCAGTCAGTCAGTGATAAAATATCTGAACAGAATTAAGTTGTTGACATACTTTTTGCGAAATATGATTCTAATGACTTGTCTGCCTAAAATGAAGTGTAATCTAATGTGTAGGTTGTAGTTTTTAAATATGCAAATAAGGCAGTATACAGTACATGTAGCATATTTTAGGAATGCCAGAACAAAAGGGGCTTATTTATTTGGAGAGCGCCACAGATTTTTCACTTATGAATACTGAGATCTGTTAGAAGTGTGACTGGTAAATTGTTAAATACTTATCTTTTAGAAGCCTAATCGGATAGGTCCTTAGGTTAGAGTTAATAAGTACCTTGACATAAAGAAGAAATGAACAAATTGTTCTCATCAGCTTTGTTCATCTTTTATCAAAATGAAAGGAAAGAAAAGCCTTATTTTGAAAATGGATTGAGTGGGCTTTTCTAACCTAGGTTAAATTAGGGAAGGGATTTTTCTAACTACCCATATGATCAGCTAAGTGTCACCAGTAAGTCTGGTTCAGACTTCTAAATCAAACCCACTATTCAGGACTTATGCCGGAAGCTCCTTTCTGTTTAACTAATGAATTCTCTTACTGCATAAATCACTTTCTTTTATATTTGATTTCTACCGCTTGTGACCCTATGGTTACACATTTAGGACTCAATCTTGCAAACACCACTGAATATAGTTCTTACTAATTTACGTAGTCCTATTGAGATCAGCAGGTTATAATATGGGTAGAAGCACTCTGAGTGAGATTTTCAAAACCACTCTGCATTGGCATACCTCTGTTCCTATTTAAGGCATTGCTCTCATTGGGAGGTGTTAAGGAACATCATAAAGGAATATCACCAAGATGGCACAACAAACCAAACAATGAACCCGAGACCACAGCAAGATCTGTGGCCACCGTGATGACAATGTGGAGAGCATCGTGGCTCCAAGTATCAGCAGTCCTGAGAAAGGTACAGGTCATGATTGAGGACTTGCCCTTCAAGGGCATGAAGCCTTTCAGTGAGTGGACAGATATGGCTCTGTACTCATTAATAGACTCAAAGGCCACTGTGCACTCCCTGTGGATTTCCCTTCCAGACCTGTACTGCATAGACATAATATCACAGAACCCAGATCAGCTCTTGAACCCAGACCCACTATCGTTTTATCTGACAGCTTGGATATTGGTTGGTTGGGCACTACTGAAAGAGACTGGTTCAAAACATTCTCATAGAGAGGAAGACTTATTCCTCAACAGGGAAAAGCTTGTCCGGATGGGCACCCCAGAACAATTGAGACTTATGGAAGCACCAATACCAAAGATCTTAAAAACAGGCGGGACTAGCATTGAACTCTCTCAAGATCCACCTATGAGCACACTCCATTAGTTACACTCAATCTTCTTACGCCCACAATTCCTTAAAGGCTCTCTTCATAGTTAGAGACCTGGCTCCCTCCTGGAACCTCAGGGTCATTCTCCTGAAGCTCATGAAGTGTCCCTTTGAACCCACTGTCAGAATGCTCCATGCACCACTTTACCCTTAAATCAGTCTTTCTGTTGGCCATCATCTCACCTCAGAGAGTCAAGTACTCCAGGTTCTTATGGCTGGACAGCCTTATATAGTATTTCATGGGGCAAGTTGGTGCTTACACAGTACCCCAAATTCACACCCAAGGTGGTCTCAGACTTTCACCTAAATCATTCGATTACCTTGCTAGTCTTCCCAAAGGCACACTCAATACTGAGAGAGAAGAAACACACCTTTTGACATATCCAGAGCTTTACAGTATTATCTTAATAGGAAAGAGTCCTTTTGGCCATCTGTCCGTCTTTTTATGACCATTTCTGGTCCATCCAGACAGCAAGCCATTTCTTTGCAGAGAATTTCCAAGTGGATCACACAGTACACTTCCACCTGCTATCAGCTTCCTACCTCTCTCTTTGAATATGCTCCACCAGAGCACAGGCTGCAGCAATCTGCTTTAGAAATGATCTGATCTTGGAGGGTATAAAGCTGCTCCGTCCTTTATGCTCTCACAAGGGAATACAAGTAAGCACAGGGCACATGCATTGCCCAGATGGACACTGCTGCTCACAAATTCCCATGAGATGCATTCACAACTAGAGTGGGATCCACACTGTCTACAACATCTTGAACCAAAGTTATTTTATGGTAAGTAACTGTTTTTTCAAAAGCCTTTCCACTTAAAATGGATATATTAATACCTTAATGTATATCTTTTTAAAAGGCAACAGGCCAGAGAAACTAGCATATTTCTGGAATAGGAACTCCTATGGGAAAGATTTTTTTCCCCTTAAGGCTATATGCAGTTACAGTAACCTTCATTTTAGGGGCCTGATTTTATGAGGTGCTGAGCACTTCACATGTGGTGCTGAGCTCCTCCAACTCCTTTTGACATCAGTAACAGATATATAACAAAAAAGAGGAAAAAATGGATTCAAAGGATTAATCTTGTGTGAAAGAAAATCTGTTTTCAAGTACTTAATGAAATTAATCATGCGAATAAAGTTGCTCACATGCAGGGTTGACCTCTTATTTTTGTAGTAAAATTGGCAAATTGTGATTAATAGCTAAGTAACATGTAAAAAGTCTTTTTCACATTGTGCATGCTATTGTATTAGTAATTATTCCATCAAATTGTTTTATTTGATTTACTAAAATTCTGTGATTAAATAGTAATCCTAATATGACAGATGTAGTCAAAGAATATTTAGGAAGAAATATTTTCTCAAAAAATGTGTAGGTTAAATGGCAGACGATGGCACAGAATATCTATCATTGCTTATTTTTCATTTTCTCTCCTTGACTGTTCTCTCCTTTGATTTCATCCTTACTAGGGACTCTTTAATGCATACTTATGAGCACTATAACCCACTTTCTTCCAGTGTTATCTCCATTCTTGAATCCTTAGTTTTAGTCTGTGATGACTCCTAAGCAGACCCAAGATCATACTCTTGGTTATATTCTATTCTGTTCAGGTTCTGAGTACCTGTTATTAGCAATGTCCCTTTTCTATTCACATACCCCACCCACCCTTGTTTTGTTAATGAATTCCCTCTGTCACTTATTTTCCTCATAACGTTACTGTGATAAATGAAGCTTCCTTTTATGGACACCCAGCCAGAAGTTAGCTATAAAATCTCTCTTGGTAGCTGTTCTCTACTTGCTTTACCTATAAAGGGTTAAAAAGCCCATAGGTAAAAAGAAGAGAGTAGGCACAAAGAGCCAATGGGAGGGCTAGAACTTTTTTAAATTGGGAAAAAATCTTTCCCTTTGTATGTTTTGTTGTTGTTCTCCGGAGAGAGGAGATGCAGAGCAGGAATCTTTAAGCCAGGTATAAAAAACCATCAGATCATACCTAGAGATTGCTTATCTGAAACCCCAGATATGTAAGTAAGTCAGGGAAGGTCTAGGAAGATGCAATTAGGGTTATTTCTTTTATTTCTTATTGGCTTGTGGACTCCGCTGCGTTAACCCCAGGTGCTTTTGTTTTGCTTGTAACCTTTAAGCTGAACCTCAAGAGAACTATCTTGATGGTAAATTTTTGTAATTGTTTTTTTTTTTGATCTAGCAAAAAGCCTAAGTTCCAGATGTATTTTCTTTCTTTCTTTCAATAAGATTAACCTTTTTTAAGAACAGGATTGGATTTTTGTGACCCTAAGAGGTTTGTGCATATGTTGTTTAATTAGCTGGTGGCAACAGCTGTTCTTCTTTGTTTTTCTTTTTCAGCTCTTCCCTGGAGGGGGGAGGGCTGAAAGGACTTGAGGGTACCCCACAGGAAGGAATTCCCAAGTGCGCCTTTCTGGGTTCTCAAAAGAGTATTTTTTGCATTTGGGTGGTGACTGCATCTACCCATCCAAGGTCGAGAGAAGCTGTAACCTTGGGAGTTTAATGCAAGCCTGGAGTGGTCAGTATTAATTTTTAAAATCCTTGTAGGCCCCCACCTTCTGCACTCGAAGTGCCAGAGTGGGGAATCAGCCCTTGACAGTTCCCTTCTTCAATGTGGTCTGAAGCACATTCACCCCATAAAACTCTCCAGATTGATACGCTTTTTTGCTTCCCCATTTGCTAACAACCTTCTCACTCCCCCAAAGAAAAAGTCCTTGTATTTGATATCTACACCCTCTGCCCTGAGCTGCTTTTTCCTCACCAGAAAATACTCTTCTGTCACGCAAGCTTCCCATAGTACATGGATGAACTATAGACCATTAAAGGCACAAGTTATCTTGAAAAATAATAAATGGCACATGTTCCATCGCCATTCCCAGTGCATGAAGCCCTCAGTGTTCTAAGGCTTTTTATCAACACTTTCTTCCTTTCCAACATTGCTGGCAATCTTTGGGTTTTTTTCCTCAGATCCACCTCCTTTATGATACATTTTTTTCTTTTCAGAGTGAATTGAAACATTCAATTAATTATTTAGAAAATCATCTCCTTTTCACCCTCTTCTCAGCTGTCCTGGTTCTTATCCTCTCTAACATTATTCTCTCTTTCTGGCTGTTGCTCCATGTCATTAGATTTAGTTTCTGACCCTCTGCCCTTTCTACTTCTACCTTGATAGTGCTAATTCTTGTTATTTACCATATATACTCGTTATAAGCTGAGTATTTATGGTAAAAAAGTGACGCATCAAAGAGCGGGGGTCGGCTTATAAACGGGTCTTCACCAAAATTTGATGATTTTAAACTCTATGGACTCATTGAATTGAATATCTAATACATTGTCGTTTTGTTTACCTGGAGTGTCTGCAGGCATGGAGCCCCTCAGCTCCCTGTGGCCGCGGTTCGCCGTTGCCAGCCAATGGGAGCTGCGGGAAGTGGTGCCACTTCCCGCAGCTCCCATTGGCTGGGAACGGCGAACCGTGGCCACGGACCTGAGAGGCTCCATGCCTGCAGACACTCCAGGTAAACAAGACGTCCCAACCTGTCAGCGGCTTACCCTGACAGGCCGGGAGCCAAAGTTTGCCGACCCATTTATTGATGTCAATACTGCAGCCTTTTAAAGTTCCAAAGCCTTTGTTTAGTGGACTAGATTGGCTTGAAAGGAATACTAAAAGAGCAGTGCTTCAGAGCTGCATGACATTTGACCCATGCATTTCACAAAATGCTATGCCTTACAAGCCAATCAGAAAAATACAATGAACGATAGTACTATAGCACTGGTGTCAGTCCGCTACGGTGTAATTTGATCTCTTCAATCATTTCTACCAATGGACCTCATAAGTCTCGAGCCAATATGAAAATATAATGTGCAGAATTGATGGAATCTCTAATAAAATTGAAATAGCCTGTTATCCCCATAGACATGCCAATCTACAGGGCTGCTTTGAAATAAAAAAAGAACAATAATAATTTGACAGTGATAAAGCAGGTGACATTCCTATATAAAGTTCTACAAAATCTATAACTACAATAATAATAATCTATTTTCGTACTAGTATTTAAAATGAACACTGGTAAAATCAAAAGAAAAAGGTTTGCTTATCATGAAGCGTTCAAACTTAAAGTTGTTGAATATGCAGAAGCAAACAATAATTGCGCTGCTGCTCATGAATTCTGTGTCAATGAGAAGCAAGTAAGAGAATGGTGAAAAAATAAAACACTAAAAGACATGCCAAGAAGCAAGAAAAAATGTCCAGTGAGGTGCGCTTCATTTCCTGAGCTGGAGAAAGATCTCAATAATTGGGTTGTTGAATGTCAACAAAATGGGTACATTGTCACTAGAACTAGAATTAGTCTGCATGCACTGAAAATGTCTAAAGACGACAAATACAAGTCAGTAAAGCCATCAACGTTTGTCGCATCAGTGGGTTGGTGTACTCGCTTCATGAACCATTATGGTCTCTGTCTTCATCAGCTAACAAAGTGCAAAAGCTGCCGAGAGATCTGGAAGAAAAAAACCGAATCCCATTGGCTAGGAATGGCAAACTGCGACCACTGGGAGCTGAGGGGCTCCATGCCTGTGAACGCTCCAGGTAAACAAAATGTCCAGACCCGCTAGCGGCTTACCCTAATGGGCCAGGAGCCAAAGTTTGCCAACTCCTGAAATATAGGGTCAGCTTATGAAAGGGTCATACAGTTTTTGTTATTTTTACCTATCCATCTTGGGGAGGTCGGCTTATAAACAAACGGGCTAATGAACGAGTATATGCAGTATGTTATTTTGTTATCTAATTATATCTAATCTTAACTGACATTTTTGTGTTCATAATACTAAAATATATAAACTTTTGACATCTCAGTTTCCTCCTTCCTGTACATTTACTTTTCCTTTCATAGAATCATATACATTTACTTTTCCTTTCTTGACTAAGTAAACATATGGGGCCTCATTCTCCACTGTGTTACTGTAGTTTTATGTCACGGTGTCTCCGTTGTCCAGTGGCATTCCATCAGTGTAGAACTGGTGGAAAGTAGAGGAGAATCAGTCTCTCTTGGTTTGGTCTCAGTTAAATATCTCAAAACCAGAAGTGATTCTCTTAGACAAAGGGATCACTCTCAAACACAGTTCTGTCTCTTCTGTCATCTCCCTTAACTCAGGGTTAGTCTACACTACCCGCCCAGATCGGTGGGTAGAAATCGATCTCTCGGGGATCGATTTATCGCGTCTCATCTAGATGGATAAATCAATCCCCGAATCGACGCGCATACTTCCACCTCGTCAGGAGGAGTAAGTGCTGTCGATGGGGGAGCCACGGCGGTCGATTTGCCGCCGTCCTCACAGCGGGGTAAGTCGAATAGGATATGTCGAATTCAGCTACGCTATTCGCGTAGCTGAATTTGTGTATCTTAAATCGATTCCCCCCCCCCAGTGTAGACCTAGCCTCAGACCTTATATTAACTTCCTCTGTGCATAACCTTCGTGTCATGTTTGACACTGAACTCTCCTCGAACTCTTTTTGTTTGGAAATCTGCCTATTGTTACTTTTGTGATACTGCCCATGTAAGAAACTGCCTTGCCTCTACCCCTGTTAAAATCCTCATTTGTGCTTAATTTTTTAAAATTGCAACTCTTGACTCTGTAGGGCTTCCCCAAATCCCCACTTTCCAGACTCCAGCGTGTACCAAAATCTAATGACTGAGTTTTTCACATGGATAAAGGAAGGCAATCACATCATCCCCAGTATAAAAGAACTCCACCAGACATCATTTCATTTCAGGATCCTGTTCATAATTGCCCTCCTTTTCCAGCCTGTTTCACTGACTTTGGACCTTATTCTTCTCTCATTTAAACATTTATAAATCCATGGGCATCAGCGGAGTTATACCAGCGTAAACTTTGTGAGATCAGAAACAGATCCCTTGTCTGTTTACTACCATCTGCACTGCTTCTGCATATCTTGAACTGGCTTTCTTCCCGTCACTCCATACAGCCTTGGTATGCGGGTGCCACTCCACTGCAGCCTGTGTAGCCTAGAATAGCCTTCCTGTCATAGCTTTCTGTCATCTGCAAATTTGATCAGTATGCTCTTTATTCCTACATCCAGACCATTAATAAAGATATTAAATAAGACCAGACCCAGAACAGATCCCTGTCCACCTAATTCACTCTCCATCTCATTAAAAATCGCAGCTGAAAAAATTGTTTTTCACCATGTCCTATACCTCTTGTATTCTCTCTCTGCTATTATTATTTAACTTTGTAATTGCATCATTTAAAATAACTCTGAAATGCTTTTTTAATAAAGAAACTATACTAAAGAAAAGTATTGTATTTGTTTATTATATAATATATGTTTATTAATATATTATAGAATCCTTTGGCTTGAAAATTCTGTATTGCTACAGGTAGATAACACTGTGGATAGTTGGCTTTTACATGCTATTACATATGCTTGCTTACATTAATGATGGAATCATTTCAAAGTCAGTACTAGAAGTAACATCAAAATACATTTGCATTGTTAGATCAAATAAGGACATCATAGAAAGTGCAGCTTTACTTCCCACAATCAAACGATTACTGCAGGGAGGTTCAATATTGTCTGTAGTCTCAACAAAACAAGATGGCATTCTTTCTGAGAAGAATTTAAATGTGAGATCAAAGCTAGTGAAACAAAGAATACAAGGATGTATATAAGTGATTTTTACTTTTTTTTGATAGAAATAACATTGGAGTTATGGAATATTTTAAAAAGAAAAGTAGTAGACCGAGTTATCAAAATGTGCATTTATAATGTATTGAAAGTGTGAATAATCTTTCTGAAGGCAGAAGAAATAGTTCACTTTCTGAAAACTGGAAAAAGATGTATGTTGTATAGGCATTAGAGATAGAAGAACTCTAAGAAATTTTGGTTTTGCAAAACTAAAAAACTTCAGACAAGTTCTTAAGATCTTGCAATACTTTTTCAACTTTTTAATTTTTTTCATAAATATTTAATATTATGTGCCTTCTGATATCATGGATAGTTTCATGTTGGGTCTCTGCATCTATTGCCTTTAATTTGCAAAGGATATTTAGAATGCAATTACATATTTGATACGCTTATTGGGAGTAGTAATATGATGTAATTGGCTCATTGGGATTTGATGACTAAAACTACAATACAGTTACACATGGGAAACATCTATGGATACTGCAAAACTTAAAGTACATTATCACTGTAAATGTATGTTATTGTGGTTATGTGAAATATGGAAAAATCTGTGGAATGAGGGAGATTGCCAGCTTTTAAAAGGACACTATAGAGCAATTCTTTATTCTTCCCCCCCCTAAATTATTATGATTCATAGATTTTGAAGGCCAAAAGGGACCAACTGTGACTACCTAGTCTGCTCCCCTATATTAAACAGGCCCTAGGATTTCCCTGAACTAATTACTGCTTGAGTTCCTATAACTGGTTGAACTCTAGAGCATATTTTATAGAAAAACATGCAATGCTGATTTTAAAATTGCCAGTGATAGAGAATCCACCACAACCTTTGTAAATTGTTCCGATGGTTAATTATCCCTCAAGTTTTAAAAAAAATGCACTGTATTACTAGTCTGAATTTGTCTAGCTTCAACTTTCAGCCTTTGGATCTTGTTATACCTTTGTCTGCTAGATTAAAAAGCCCTCTATTATCAAATTTCTATTTTCTGTGTGGGTATTTATAGGTTGTAATCAAATCACCATTTAATCTTTTCTCTTTTATAAACTAAATAAATTGAGTTCTGTAGCGATGTGGGACTCACCCCTGCAGCCCCTCCTGCTGGTCATCTCTCTGAATTAGCTCTCCAGCCATTGGAGCACCCTCTGCAGGCCAGTGTCCTGCTACTGCTTGGCCCCCGTGTCCCTCCTGGACCCAGTGCCCTGTTGCCTGGGGTGTTGCCCCCTGGCAGTAACCCCTCACAGCTCTGGGTCTCCCCCTCCCAGGGGAACCCCCCACCCACTATCCCCACTTCACCTCAGTCTTGGCTACTGCCCAGTCTCCATCTAGCCCCCATTCACTGGGGCAGACTGCAGTAGAAGCCACTCATCACAGGCAAAGGGGTTTGGACCTGCTGCCTCTGGCTACCCGTGGGCTGCCCCCTGCAACCCAGTACCTAATAGGCCTTACCAGGCCTGCAGCCTGGGGCTTTCCTAGGCCAGAGCTCCCCGGCTCCCTTGGCCTTTCCCCAGCCCTGCTCCACTCCAGATACCTGGTTAAGCTCCCTGCAGTCAGGCCCTTCTCACTCTGAACGCAGAGAGAGACTGTCTGCTTGAGCTCCTGGCTCAAGCCTTTACAGGTCCAGCTGGGCCCTGATTGGGGCGTGGCCCCAGCTGAGCCTGCTTCCTCCCCATCAGCCCAGGGGTCTTGCCCTTCCACAGCCCTCCTCCAGGGCTGTTTTAAACCCCTCAGGGCAGGAGTGGGTGTCCACCCCGCTACAGCTCTCTGCATCTTCCACTCTAAGGCATGTTTTCTAATCCTTCCGTCTTTCTTGTGTCTCTTCTTTGAACCCTCCACAATTTTTCAACATTCTTTTTGAATTGTGGATACCAGTACTGGACACTGTATTCCAGTAATAGTCACACCAGTGCCAGATAAAGAGGTAGTATATCTTTGCTAACCCTACTTCATATTCCCCTCTTTTTGCATCGAAGGGTCACATTAGTTCTTCTATCCACAGCATCAAGAGCTCATGTTCAGCTTATTATCCACCATTCCCCTACCCCCAAGTCTTCCAGACTCACTGATTCCCTGGATAGAGTCATACATTCTCTGTTCTTAGGTATATAATTGTACATTTGACCCTATTGAAACATGTATTGTTGAACTATGCTCAGCTTACTAAGCCATCCAGATCGCTCTCTGTCAGTGACCTCTCCTCTTAATTATTTGCTACTCCCACAATGTTTCTGTCACCTGCAAGCTTTATCAGTAATTTTATGTTTTCTTCTAGGTCATTGATAAAAGTTTTAAATAGCGTAGTACTGGAACTAATCCCTGGTGATACCCCACCAGCAACAGACCCACTTGAATGATGATTCCTTCTTTACAATTACACTTTGAGACCTGTCAGACTGTTTTTAATCCATGTATGGTGTGCCATGTTGATTTTATATCATTTTCATTTTTTAATCAAAAAGTTGTGCGGTACCAAATCAAATGACTTACAGAAGTGTAAATACAGCACATCATCATTATTACCTTTATCAACCAAACCTGTAAGCTCTTCCCCAGCAAAAAAAAAAAAAAAAAAAAAAAAAAAAAATCTAGTTAGTTTGACAGGATCTATTTTCCATAAACCTATGTTGATTGTCATTAAGTATTTTACATCCCTTAATGCTTTGTTAATAGTGTTCTGTATCAGCTGCTGTTGTGCCTGGGATTGAAGTCAGACCTATGATTATTTATATCATCCTGTTTACCCTTTTTAAATATTGGCACAACATTAACTTCCTTTCCATCCTCTGGAACTTCACCCTGTTTTCCAAGATTTATTGAAAATCAACATTAACGGGCCAGCGAACTCATTGACTAACTCTTTTAAAACTCTTATATATTTTAAAAAAGGAAGTTAACCAGACCTGCTGACTAAAAGATGTCTGACTTTAGTTGTTGCTATGTAATATCCTCCTTAGTTACTGTTGGAAAGTATTTAAACTTCATCACCATACCGTATGTATATATCATTTGGCTTTTCCCCCAAATACAGAACAGAAATATTTACTGAACACTTTTGCCTCTTATATGTTGTTATTGACTGTTCTATCATTTCCATTTAGTAATGGACCAATTCCATTGTTTGAGTTCCTTTTGTTTCTGAGACTTAAAAAAATCCTTATTATTATCCTTAACTCTGCAGGCCACAGGTGTCTCCTTGTGTCTTTTCTAGCTTCTAGTTTATATATGTTTATATATAATCATGTGTATACATACACATACACACACACTCCCATATATTTCTGCTTTCACTTCCTCTCTAAGGCAGGTTGTGTTTTTTTAAACCAGTAAAGACTTTTTTTCTTGATTTGTGTCTTTAAGGGCATCCACTTAAATATTCTTAATCATTTCCCAATTATTCCCAATTTTCCTGTTTAAACTCTTTCTGCCAGCTGATTTGGCTCATAATTGTTTTCAGCTTTGTGAAACTGGTCCTTTTAAAGCACCAAGTATATATATTGCTAGTTGGGACTTCATTCTGTTTGCCCTAACAAATGTAATGAAGTTATGATCACTTGCACATAAGCAACCACTAATTTTTAATTTGGTGATCAGTTCCTTTTTATCTGTCAAGATGGTGTCCTATGATATAATTCCTCAGTGTTGGATGCAACACTTTTTGAGCTATGAAATTGTCACTTATAATTTTTAGAAATTCCAAGGGCATTTCAGTATTGGTAGCATGTGACTTTAATGAGATGCTTCAAAAATAGATGCTTAATTAGCTCCTAAAGCTTAGTAAAAGTAAAAAAAAAAAAAAAACCCACCACCACCACCCCAAGTCTAAATACCATAAGGATGGAAATATACAAAATGTAATACTGTTGCAGCAAGTGAAACAACCTAATAGAATGTAAAGGTTAATTACTTTGCTGTGTTTTAAGATAAATGAAAGTTGTTAAGTGATAATCACCAATGGCTAACACTTCAGTTACAAAGAGCCTCCTTGGTATTATCAACGACACAAACTACTCCAAAGCAATAATTCAATATTATTGACTAGGTTAGAAGATCTCTTGACACAGTGTCCCGAAAAGAGTTTCTGCTTAAAAACAAAAATAAATTTAATCCTTAACTCTTTTTAAATCTGAATTGTCTTCATTGGTAAGGTCCCAATCCTGCAAAGACTTACTCACGTGCTTAAATGTATGCACACTGAGTAGTAGTAGAAATTAAAATGAAGGTTTTTAATGCAGTAAATACAGTACTTCTAGTACAAATATTCTGCAGAAATAAGACTTTTCCCTCACTCCCCACTTTTAGTGTGGGTGAGTCTCCATGACCCTCTACTTTGGTCAGTATCATGTAGGAGCATAAAAATGAACAAAATTAGGCATAAATGGGCCATAGATGTACAAACTATTTTTTCTTTTATAGCCAATGAGTTGGAACAGTTAGGAATGACATTCTTTTAGTACAGCTATTTTTATGCATTGTAATGAACAGATTTCTATTGTGTGACATTGATACTGTAACTTATCATCTTGCTCTTTAAGCATAATAGCGAAAAATGCTTTATGATAATTGGAAAAAAACCTTGTAAGATCATTAACAGAATATATGTGTAGTTTGAAAATGACCAAAATAAAAATAGTAAGTTGAAATGGCTTTTACCCACACTGGGATTCTCTGTTTCTCTTGTAAGGCTTGACACAGAGCAGGGAGCTACATTCTTTACGTGTCAGAGTCGTAGCTGTGTTAGTCTGTATCAGCAAAAAGAACGAGGAGTACTTGTGGCACCTTAGAGACTAACAAATTGCATTCCATGTTAGTTGTGTCATTAAAACCTGCAGGAGAAATCCTGGGGTGCAATCCTGGCTCCACTGAAGTCAGTTGGGAGTTTTGTCATTGACTTAATTGGGTAGGATTTCACATAACTGAGGTCTGGTCTACACTGGGAGGGGGAGGGGGGAATCGATCTAAGTTACGCAACTTCAGCTACGTGAATAATGTAGCTGAAGTCGGCATACTTAGTTCTACTTACTGCGGTGTCTTCACTGCGGTAAGTCGACGGCTGATGCTCTCCTGTCGACTCTGCCTGCGCCTCTTGCCCTGGTGGAATACCAGAGTTGACGGGAGAGTGCTCAGCGGTCGATTTATCATGTCTACACTAGACGCGATAAATCGACCACCGCTGGATCGATCGCTGCCCGTCAATCCAGCGGGTAATGTAGACAAGCTCTCAAGTCCTTGCAGATAAGTAAATGAGAGTGAATTGTTTTTAGATAAGTAAATGAGAGTGAATCGGGCCCCCTGAAGAGTATCTAAAGAGGACTGAAAGTCCACTGACCAGTCAATAGGGGAGATTAATTTTGTTTAATAAAGTAATCTTTAAAGACTGGGGAAATGGTTGTGGTTTTTCTTTTATCTCAATTTGATTATTTTTATTCTCAGGGGTTTGGCCAAAATTTGCATCCTTGTTTTTGTTATTTATTGATTTGATTTGTTTAAATGTATAAATAATATAGAAAAGTACCTATCTGGGGGACACAGGTGCCTTTGCCATATGCTAAAAATACAATCTGTGTTTAATTCATTCTTGATGATCTATCTGGTTGGGAGCAGCTTGTCCTAAAGTTCACAGATATTTTTTTCCTTTTAGTACAACTGAACTTAATAAACAAATGCATCCCATTAGCTTTCAAGAATGCTACATAGCACATTATCCCTGATCTAATATTCTCTTGTAAAAGGAAGTAATAAAAAAGAAAGGGTTACTTTGAATAAATATATACCCAGAGATGCACTCATGATTCCATAGAGGCCAGCAGCAACACTATGGGAGGTCCTCACTCATTTACTACTCCCTGTCATGTTCCCCATTAGCAGCTGCAGATCCTAAGGCAGTTGCTCGAATAGATAAAACAATTGATTAATCTAAAAACTTTCTGATGCTACCTCAAAGTTTACATTCAAAGAATTTTTGCAGCAATTCAGAGATTGTAGTTGGAATTAAAAACTTTAGATTTTAAAGTATACTTTTTAATATAATGTCCAAACTTGAAATTAGGATGCACGTAGTTGACTAGAGAAAAATAAGAGATTGAATTAGAAACAAAAGGAGAATAGTACTAGAATGATTCAAAAGGAAAACTCTTTCTTTCACTGAATGCTAGCCATTTTTGAGATTCATGTTATAGTGCATAATAATCATGCTTTAGGTTTCCCTTTGTTATCTAAATGAGAAGATTTTTTTGTTACCTTTGTGGATGTTTAAAATTCTTTCAATAATTTTGATCCTCTCTTATGGATGTTAAAAAATACTTTGGATACCACATAAAGATGTCTGTGTCAGATCTGTTTGATATTCTCCCACTATTATTCTTTCCTTTGTTGTGTCTAAAAATTAAGACACGCTAATGAGTTAAGTATGAAGAAAAAAATATAAATATTCTTTATAAAAACTAGTGGGTTCATCTATTGCTTGATCTAGCCAAAGCTACTGAAAATAATTATTATTTTTGCAGGCTGAGTTTCCTTTTTCAGATTTCTCTTTATTCCTTTCTTTCTCTTCCTTCCCCAGTCTCCCGTAACGTAACAACTTTACTGAGTTCAAAAATGTATATATACTTTTATCATGATGATAAAAAGGTCCTTTTGGCTTCCCAGACTCTCACTGAATCTTACTTTTAAAATGGGGATATCATCACTGATCTGTCAATTGATTGGTTCCCAACTTTTGAAATAGTGTATGCATTGCGTTTATTCTGTTTTGTACAACTATTTATCTAGTTGCTGTTTGATGTAATATTGTTGCTTCGTTATTTCTAGATTCACATGCAGTCTTTTCTATTGGTGAAAAGGTCAGCTTTTGTCTGTTCGTGTGTTTCATAATTAAGGCTCCAATTCTGTATTTATTAGGGCTATCAAGCAATTAAAAACAAATAGTGATTCATCGTGTGATTAAAAAAAATAATTGTGTGATTAATCATGCTGTTAAACAATAATAATATACCATTTAAATATTTTTGTACATTTTGTACATTTTCAAATATATTGATTTGAATTACAACACAGAATACAAAGTGTACAGTGCTCACTTTATCTTTATTTTTATTACAAATATTTGCACTGTAAAAAACAAAAGAAATAGTATTTTTCAATTCACCTAATACAAGTAATGTAGTGCAATCTCTTTATCATGAAAGTTGAAATTACAAATGTAGAATTATATACAAAAAAAACCTGCATTCAAAAATAAAACAATGTAAAACTTAAGAGCCTACAAGTCCAATCAGTCCTACTTCTTGTTCAGCAAGACAGTCGCTCAGACAAACAAGTTTGTTTACATTTGGAGAAGAAAATGGTGCTGCTTCTTGTTTACAATGTCACCTGAAAGTGAGAACAGGTGTTTACATGGCACTATCGTAACTGGCATCCATTATCCATTATCCTTATTGTGTCAAGTATCAGGAGGTAGCCGTGTTAGTCTGTATCTACAAAAACAACAAGGAGTCTGGTGGCACCTTAAAGACTAACGATCTGTTAGTCTTTAAGGTGCCACCAGACTCCTTGTTGTTTTTATCTTTATTGTGCTTCTTTTCCCTCCTACTATTCCTTAGAATCACGAACTCTACCATTTCATGATCACTTTCACCTAAGATGCTTTCCAGTTTCAAATTCTCAACCAGCTCCTCCCTATCTGTCAAAATCAAATCTAGAACAGCCTCTCTCCTAGTAGCTTTCACCATCTTCTGAATTAAAAAAGAGTCTCCAGTACATTCCAAGAACTTGTTGGATAATCTGTGCGCTGCTGTATTATTTTCCCAACAGATGTCTGGATAGTTGATGTCCCCCATCACCACCAAATCCTGTGGTTTGGATGATTTTTGCTTCATGCTCTGTACCTTCTTTCTGATTTCACAAAAGAAATACTTCAAAGATGGCTCTTTCCCATTCCCACAAGCATGATATTTTGAACAATAGCGGCTTTTCATATTTCTGTTTTTTTTTTTTTAATTGGCACAGAATTTTGTGGAATTTGGGAGTTGCAAAATTATCTGAGCTAATAGCAGACATGTTTTTACTGAAAATTGCAAAATGTATCCTGTGACATAGCTCTAGTTAATGACTTTCTGTGCTTTGTATTCTATTGGCCATAGTTGGAAGTATATTTGAAAGGTTTTAATTAGTACGGATTTGAGAAGAAGAGAAAGGGATACTATATGATGACCCTTATTTGCATGAGAAATAGAAAAAAATCTTTTAAAAAGTATAAAAGGATACCTCATATAGGATCTTTTACTAGATATTGAAAGCTGAGATAATGAAAGTACAACACAAAAAGCTGAGAAGCTCTTGGAAGATTTGTTATGTATTTTAATTATTTGGGCCATGATCCTGCAAACAAACAGGTGTTTACTGGGATTAACACGAATAGTCTTTTTGAAGTCAATGAGACTATTGTGGTTTAAGTTAAGGATATGCTCAAGCGTTTTCAGGATCATGGCCTTTCCATCTTTATGTATGTACAAGTTTCCTGTTTGAAAATAAAATGTACTATCTGAGTCAGTAGAGTCTCTAAAAAAACAAACAAAAACAACAGAGTCAGGCAGCGGCATAGACAGCTGCAGCGGCACAGGAGCCAGCAAACAGAGCTGTAAACAGGGAAGTTTGAGAGGAAGACTAAGAGAGCCAGGCTAGTGAAGGGAGTGTGTGGTGGTTTGGCAGTGTTTTGGTGCTCGTTGGGGGTTTGTGTTGCTGTGGGCGGTGGTGGTTTGGTTTGGTTTGTGTTTCCCGGACTAGCAGGACTTAGGTAAGATGGTTATGACAGATACAGAGGCAGCAGTGGTAGTGACCCAAGCAGTGGAAGACACAATGAAGATGACTGGATGTGGAAGCTGCGGCATGTACATGATGCTGGAGGGGGTACCTGGAAAGAGTTTCGTCTGCATGAAGTGCCGCCTAATCAGGGCTGGCTCCAGGCACCAGCTCAGCAAGCAGGTGCTTGGGGCGGCCAAGGGGAAGGGGCAGCACGTCGGGCTCTTCGGCGGCAATTCAGCAGCAGTTCCCTCGGTTCCTCTCGGAGGGAAGGACCTGCCGCCGAAGAAGAAAGTGGTGCGGTGGAGCTACTGCCAAATTGCTGCCGATCGCGATCGCGGATTTTTTTTTTTTTTCCTGCCACTTGGGGTGGCAAAAACCCTGGAGCCGGCCCTGCGCCTGATGGAGCTGATGGAAAAAAACATCCAAGGTTTGGAGATG
Organism: Terrapene triunguis; assembly: GCF_002925995.2. NCBI lineage: Eukaryota > Metazoa > Chordata > Testudines > Emydidae > Terrapene > Terrapene triunguis. Next base: position 245,169 of record NW_020665140.1, read on the forward strand.
CAGTGGAAACTCTGGTTGAGTTTAGAAGGGGGTTCGAACGGATGATGGAGCAAAGACATGAAGAGGCTGAAGGGAAAATCTCAGACTTGCAGATGGAAGCAGTACCAAAGATCTCTGAGGGGAGACTGCTGGGTGAGGAAAGTGGACAGTGGAAGCATGTGACTAAGAGAACCAGGCAGCGGAAAAGACGAGCTAGTGAAGAAGAAATAGAGCTCAGGAACAGGTTTGTGGAGTTGGAAAATGAAGAAGGGGCACAGCAGGTGGTCACTGAAGGTGAGAGGGCAAGGAAGAAGAGAAGAGCAGCTAGTCCTATAGGAAGAGGGGAAGAGTCAATGGAGATAACACCAAATATGAGCCCAGGAGGATACGCAGTGGTGAGCTGGAGCCGGTTCCCACCGGTTTGCAGGAACCGGATGTTAAATTTAGAAGCCCTTTTAGAACCGGTTGTCCCATGCGGGACAATTGTTTCTAAAAGGGCTTTTAAATTTAACAACTGGTAAAGCTCCGGCAGCTGTCCGCCCTGCCCCCGGCCCCAGCTCACCTCCCCCTCCTCCCCTGAACACTCTGCCCCCCTTCTCCTCCCGCTCCCCGTCCCCTGCTTCCCGCGAATCAGATGTTCGCGCAGGAAGCCGGGAAACAGGCAGGGGCGGGTAAGTGGGGGTGGGGGTGGGGGGCGCGGGGAGGGCTCCAGGGAGGCGTGGCGCAGCCCAGTCCGGCTTTGGCCGAGCGGCTCCCTCCGGCCCGGCCTCGCAGCCCCGGCCCGGTCCCGGCCTGGACTCTGGCCGGGTGGCATGGCCCCAGCCCTGGCTCCGATTCTGGCCGGTGGCGCGGCTCCGGCCCAGCCCCAGCCCTGGCCCCAACTCTGGCCGGGTGGTGCGGCTCCGGCCCGGCCCCAGCCCTGGCCCCGACTCTGGCCAGGCGGTGCGGCTCCAGCCCCGGCCCTGACTCTGGCTGGGCGGCGCGGCTCCAGCCAGGCCCCAGCCCCGACTCTGGCCGGGCGGCCCCGGCCCTGCCCCCGGCCCTGCCCCCGACTCTGGCTGGGCGGTGCGGCTCCGTCCCGGGCCCCGGTCCTGGTGGGGCTCCAGCAAGGGTAAGTGGCATGGTAAGAGGCCGGGGCCGGGGGGGGGGTTGGATAAGGCAGTGGGCAGGGAGTCCCGGGGACAGGGAGTGAGTGGGGGAGGGGGGTTGGATCAGGCAGAGGTTCTGGGGGGGGGCGGTTAGGGGATGGGGGAGGGGGGGGTTGGGAAGTCGTGGGAGTTCCGGGGGTCTGTCGGGGTGGTGGTGGATGGGGTCGGGGCAGTCAGGGGACAGGGAGCAGGGCGAGTTGGGTAGGGGGTGGAGTCCTGGGGGGAAGTTAGGGTGGGGGGTCTTGGGAAGGAGTGGTCAGGGGACAAGGAGCGGGGGGGTTTGATGGGTTGCAGTTTCTGAGGGGGGTAGTTGGGGGCAGGACATGGGTGGGGGTCGGATTGGGGGGGGATGTACTCACCGGGTGGTTCCCTACTGGGTCTTCGGCGGCGGGTCCTTCACCCGCCAGAGCCGTGCCGCCAAAGACCCGGTAGGGAACTGGTTCCTAAGATTTTGGCAGCTCATCACTGAGGATACAGGATGGGTTGTGGAAGAAGGGTAGTGTAGATACCAATCTAATAGGTGATACTGGTGGAAGAATGTCTGTGCCTAATCGGGTAAAGAATGTGAGAGAAGCCAAACAGCAAAAATTAAGATGCTTGTACACTAATGCGAGGAGCCTAGGTAACAAAATGAAGGAACTAGAGCTATTGGTGCAGGAAGTGAAATCAGATGTTTTAGGGATAACAGAAACATGGTGGAATAGTAGTCATGACTGGAGTACAGGTATTGAAGGGTATGTGCTGTTTAGGAAAGATAGAAATAAAGGCAAAGGTGGTGGAGTAGCATTGTATATCAATGATGAGGTAGACTGTAAAGAAATAAGAAGTGATGGAATGGATAAGACAGAGTCTGTCTGGGCAAAAATCACATTGGGGAAGAAAGCTACTAGAGCCTCCCCTGGGATAGTGCTTGGGGTGTGCTATAGACCGCCGGGATCCGATATGGATAGAGACCTCTTTAATATTTTAAATGAAGTAAATACTAATGGGAATTGTGTGATCATGGGAGACTTTAACTTCCCAGATATAGACTGGAGGACAAGTGCTAGTAGTAATAATAGGGCTCAGATTTTCCTGGATGCTATAGCTGATGGATTCCTTCACCTAGTAGTTACTGAACTAACAAGAGGGAATGCCATTTTAGATTTGGTTTTAGTGAGTAGTGAGGACCTCATAGAAGAAATGGTTGTAGGGGACAACCTTGGTTCGAGTGATCATGAGCTAATTCAGTTTAAACTAAATGGAAGGATAAACAAAAATAGATCTGTGACTAGGGTTTTTGATTTCAAAAGGGCTAACTTTAAAAAATTAAGGAAATTAGTTAGGGAAGTGGATTGGACTGAAGAACTTGTGGCTCTAAAGGCGGAGGAGGCCTGGATTTACTTCAAGTCAAGGTGCAGAAACTATCAGAAGGCTGCATCCCAAGAAAAGGGAAAAAACTCATAGGCAGGAATTGTAGACTAAGCTGGATGAGCAAGCATCTCAGAGAGATGATTAAGAAAAGCAGAAGGCCTACAAGGAGTGGAAGATGGGAGGGATTAGCAAGGAAAACTACCTTATTGAGGTCAGAACATGTAGGGATAAAGTGAGAAAGGCCAAAAGCCATGGAGAGTTGGACCTTGCAAAGGGAATTAAAACCAATAGTAAAAGGTTCTATAGCCATATAAATAAGAAGAAAACAAAGAAAGAAGAAATGGGACCGCTAAACACTGAGGATGGAGTGGAGGTTAAGGATAATTTAGGCATGGCCCAATATCTAAACAAATACTTTGCCTCAGTCTTTAATGAGGCTAATGAGGAGCTTAGGGATAATGGCAGGATGACAAATGGGAATGAGGATATGGAGGTAGATATTACCACATCTGAGGTAGAAGCCAAACTCGAGCAGCTTAATGGGACTAAATCTGGGGGCCCAGATAATCTTCATCCAAGAATATTAAAGGAACTGGTACATGAAATTGCAAGCCCATTAGCAAGAATTTTTAATGAATCTGTAAACTCAGGGGTTGTACCGTCTGACTGGAGAATTGCTAACATAGTTCCTATTTTTAAGAAAGGGGGGAAAAAGTGATCCGGGTAACTACAGGCCTGTTAGTTTGACATCTGTAGTGTGCAAGGTCTTGGAAAAAAAATTTGAAGGAGAAAGTAGTTAAGGACATTGAGGTCAATGGTAATTGGGACAACATACAACATGGTTTTACAAAAAGTAGATCGTGCCAAACCATCCTGATCTTCTTTGAGAAGGTAACCGATTTTTAGACAAAGGAAATGCAGTGGATCTAATTTACCTCAATTTCAGTAAGGTATTTGATACAGTTCCACATGGGGAATTATTAGCCAAATTGGAAAAGATGGGGATCAATATGAAAATTGAAAGGTGGATAAGAAACTGGTTAAAGGGGAGACTACAACAGGTCATACTGAAAGGTGAACTGTCAGGCTGGAAGGAGGTTACTAGTGGAGTTCCTCAGGGATTGATTTTGGGACAAATCTTATTTAATCTTTTTATTACTGACCTTGGCACAAAAAGTGGGAATGTGCTAATAAAGTTTGCGGATGACACGAAGCTGGGAGGTATTGCCAATATAGAGAGGGGCCGGGATATCCTACAGGAAGATCTGGATGATCTTGTAAACTGGAGTTATAGTAATAGGATGAAATTTAATAGTGAAAAGTGCAAGGTCATGCATTTAGCGATTAATAACAAGAATTTTTGTTATAAACTGGGGACGCATCAGTTGGAAGTAACAGAGGAGGAGAAGGACCTCGGAGTATTGGTTGATCACAAGGTGACTATGAGCCGCCAATGTGATATGGCTGTGAAAAAAGCTAATGCTGTCTTGGGATGCATCAGGTGAGGTATTTCTAGTAGGGATAAGGAGGTGTTACTACCGTTATACAAGGCACTGGTGAGACCTTATCTGGAATATTGTGTGCAGTTCTGGTCTCCCATGTTTAAGAAGGATGAATTCAAACTGGAACAGGTACAGAGAAGGGCTACTAGGATGATCCAAGGAATGGAAAACCTGTCTTATGAAAGGAGTCTCAAAGAGCTTGGCTAGTTTAGCCTAACCAAAAGAAGGCTGAGGGGAGATATGATTGCTCTCTATAAATATATCAGAGGGATAAATACCAGGGAGGAAGAGGAATTATTTAAGCTCAGTACCAACGTGGACACAAGAACAAATGGATATAAACCGGCCATCAGGAAGTTTAGACTTGAAATTAGACGAAGGTTTCTAACCATCTGAGGAGTGAAGTTCTGGAATAGCCTTCCAAGGGGAGCAGTGGAGGCAAAAGACATATCTGGCTTCAAGACTAAGCTTGATAAGTTTATGGAAGGGATGGTATGATGGGATAATCTAATTTTGGCAATTAATTGATCTTTGACTATTAGCGGCAAATATGCCCAATGGCCTGTGATGGGACACTAGAGCGGGTGTCAGCTGAGTTACTACAGAGAATTCTTTCCTGGGTGTCTGGCTGGTGAGTCTTGCCTACATACTCAGGGTTTAGCTGATCGCCATATTTGGGGTCGGGAAGGAATTTTCCTCCAGGGCAGATTGGCAGAGGCCCTGGGGGGTTTTCGCCTTCCTCTGCAGCATGGTGCACGGGTCACTTGCTGGAGGATTCTCTGTACCTTCAAGTCTTTAAACCACAAGTTGAGGACTTCAATAGCTCAGACATAGGTCAGGGGTTTGTTACAGGAGTGGGTGAGTGAGATTCTGTGGCCTGCGTTGTGCAGGAGATCAGACTAGAAGATCATAATGGTCCCTTCTGATCTTAAAGTCTATGAGTCTATAATCATTGAATTTTTTTTTCTAAAAAAAAAAAAAAAACCTCTTGTCATAATTTCTGAACCGAGTTCAGGTCATAAAATAAGGCCAATGCAGATGTGGAGCTATTATTGTCAGGCCAAAGCAACATTTAGTTAAGCCTATAATTTAAATGATTATATTCTGGAAGGGAAAGTACAAGATTCCACCCTCATACAACATCTATAGGAAGGCATTATTTGTGAGCTGTATATACTTAAAATTATTTTTAGTTAATATTGAGATGTGTTAAATTTAAAATATAACAATATGACATGAAGGACTGTATTGGTATCAGATGGAGCCCCTGGATACAGAAGTTTTCCCTTCCTTTTTACTATAATAGCATTCACACTTCTTGAAATTTGTGGTTATTTAAAGGGGTTCTGTGTTGGATGAAAGCTTCCAGGTAGGGCTTCAAGCCCTCCAACCATACTCCGTATATCCTCCTCTCCACTCTTTGGCTATGGACTTTCTGGGTTACTCTGGCATATGGGTATGACGTGGGCATACACAGAATGGTAAATAGTACTACATGTTGCTACACCAGTGTAGAAATTTATAGAAAATTGCATATGATATTGTATTATTCAAGTACTTTTATATGATCATGGTGGGGTAAATGAATCACAGTGGAACATGGTTAGGAAAAAGGGTGTGACCAGATTGCTGCTGTGCCCCGACTATTCCTGGCTGCCCAAATAGATCTTTGGAGACTTGTGCAGCTGGGGCGTGAGATGAAGCAGTCCTGAGGATTCTCTCAATTGTTCTGGGGACCGTACAATTCTGTCTTCAGCCTCAACAAGGGAGATTTAGCTGGCATAAAGCCACCTTTCTCCTACTCTTGGGTCATGCCTTATCCACTAAGCTCCTATGCTGCTTAGAAAAAATTTGTTTTATATCTATCTGCTTATTATGTCACTCCACAGAAAGAGGCTATGCTGGCTTGCCCACTTTTGTCAACTGTTTTGACAGATGAAAAAGTGCAATGTAAGTGCATATGGGAAAGCTGAGACTCAGGAAGTTTGAATGACTTGTCCAGATAGCAATTTGGGATAATGGATTAGATATCAGTCTCTGAATCAAAATACCTTGTTTTGACTCGTGGGTCTCACACTTATTTGCTGTGTGACTTGGGGCTAATGACTTAACCTCTCTGTTTCCACACATGTCAAATTGGGATATTAATACAGTTCTTATTTACGTACTGCATAGAGGGACTGTGTGGATTGAAGATGAATGTTTGTATAGTTCTTGGAAAAACACTACATAAGTAATTTATTTAGTATCATCTGGCCCCTTGAGGTAGAAGGGGCAGAAAACACTGCACTTGGGAGAAAAATCAACCCTGCTGCATTTCACACTGTCCAGAGGGGAAATTCTTAGATTACATAGGAATAAAATAGAGGGAGAGGGCTGTGGCAGAAGGAATGTTTGGCTGAGTTATTATGTATAGAGTGAGAAGCTATTTTTAAAAGAAAATGAGAAAAAAGACAAACTAAAAAAATCTACATAATTGAAAAAAATGTTTAAAAATAGCAGTCTTTAGCATTGGGATAACGAGTAATGGAAAGGGTAGATAACAGATACAAATATCTTGAATTAATGTTAAAAAGTAAAAACTGTGATACACTTGATGAAGATAAAAATATTGATGATCTGACCTGTAGAAGCTATTTCTGTTTCTGTTGAGTTTTTTTCTGTGACATTTTATAGAGCTAGTTATTTGCAAATCTGGAGTGAAATTAGCCTTTTGAGAAAAGCTCTTGAATAGTATTAGACACAGAACACTACGCTTTCATTTTTAATACACTAACCTTTCTGTTCTTAAAGTGCAGTTCTTAGATAAGTATGCACATGAATACGATTTCATATTACCACTGTACAGTAATAAGTGACATAAGAATTATTTTAATAGTATTATGTCTCATAATGTATATAATATATATTTAACATTTTGTATTTATTTCTACAATATAGTGATGCATGTCCATATGACTATATGTGCAGACACACAAAGTAATGTCAGTATTTGGAAATTAACATGTAGGTGTTTTTTTTAATCAAATGGATTTGGACTGAATTGAGTGCAAAGTCCTTTCTGCTTGAGTTTAGGTCATTGTTGCTCAATTAATGGTAGAAGATTTAGAAATATTTCATGCCACAACCTGTACTTTGGACCCTTGTCCTTCCTGCCTGATGAAGACCAGTGAGGAAGAATTGGGTCTGTTACTGATGGAGATTATCTATGCCTCCGTCACAGTAAGTTGTTGGTGTCATTAAAGGAAAATATTGTACACATATCACTTAAAAATATCCCTTGACATCAGCTGTCTGCCTAATTATCAACATGTACCCAATTTTCCATTTCTGGTTAAAATTATTGAGAAGGTTAGACTGAAACAAATCTGAGTACCTAAATGGCTCAGATGTTCCTGGCCTTGTTAATCTGGATAAAGGTCAGGATACAGCACAGAGGCTACACTGGTGGCTTTAGTAGATGACCTCCTCCTGGCAATGAATGAAGATCATATGTCCATAATAATATAATTGTATTATTCATCTTCCCTTAATGTCATTGATCATGCTGTAATGCTGACCCTTCTCTGAACACTAGCAGAAGTTGTTGGGACAGCTCTTCAGTGGTGTCATTCCTATTTCTTTGGGAAATTCCAGAAGGTAGTTTGGGGCAATTGGTCTTTTCCCAAATGAGAAGATGTGAAGTTGCACAGGGCTCTCCATCTTATCTCCTCCTTGTTCAGTATGTATATAGGGCCATTGGATAGATTAGTGAGGAGGAAATAGACTATGGTGTTTACCAGTGGCAGCTGAGACTCCTCTCTATATTTGTGTCATCTGATAGAGCCAGTGATTGCCTTCCCCAGGATTTGGTAAAGACCAGGGCAATAGACAGGGTCATCTGGCTGAAACTCAATCCAGATGAGATGGGAATGAAGTTGGTAGAGTGGGGGAGACAACTGGAAGATATGAGAGAGATTATATTTGCCCCTTTGAATGAGCATGAGCCAGCTACTTTTAGTATAGTTCACACTCTGGGGTATTGCTGGATCCCTGTATACTCCTAGATTATCAAATGACAGCAGTGACCAGGATGTGTTTTTGTTTTTTGTTTTTTTTTCTCTCTTTCTACTCAGGAGATGGTGACTATTTTTTTCAGGTGTGGGCCTTTCTACTGTGATCTCTTTTCTGCATCTAGATTAGATTACACCAGTGTGCTCCAACGAGTCCTACATCTTAAACCAACTCAGACACTGTAGGTAGTGCAGAATTTGGTGATTAAGTGCAGTTCTTTACCATAAGCCTTTGACACCACTGCTATGTGATCTGCACCAGCTGTCTGTTTATAGATCAAAACCAACTCCACAAAGCCCTAAATTGGTTGAGACCTGACTGACTGATAGACAACTTTTCTGCCTATGTAATATTGGCACAGCTATGGTTATCAGAGTTGCTTGAGCTGCAGCCCCCTTGGTATAAAAGAGAGGGAGTTGCCAGCAGCTTCTTGCAGTGTGGGGCCTTGGACATCAGAATTCTCTTCCCTCCCACTGGTTTGCAATAGCCCAAATTAATAGTCCAGGCACACTGCAAGATTTTGAGCAGAGGAAGGGTGTGTGGAGGGCTGGTATTTTGAGACTGCAGTGGTTTTTTCTTTCTTTACTGACTTTGAGGAAGTTGTTGGGTTTACTTATATTTGTATTAACATTTGTATTTTTAATATGGGACTAAGGTGCCTACAGCCTTCAATGTCCACTAATTATGCATAGAATCATAGAATATTAGGGTTGGAAGTCTGCCACCACTGAAAACAGCCGAGCTCCATCCTCTTTGGAATCCCCCCTTCAGGTAGTTGAAGGCTGCTATCAAATCCCCCACTCTTCTCTTCTGCAGACTAAATAACCCAAGTTCCCTCAGCCTCTCCTCGTACATCATGTGCCTCAGCCCCTAATCATTTCCGTTGCCCTCCGCTGGACTCTCTTCAGTTTATCCACATCCCTTCTGTAGTGGGGGGACCAAAACTGGACACAATACTCCAGATGTGGCCTCACAACTGTGTCGAATAGAGGGGAATAATCTGCTGGCAATGCTCCTACTAATACAGCCCAATATGCTGTTGGCCTTCTTGGCAATGAGGGCACACTCCTGACTCATATCCAGCTTCTCATCCACTGTAATCCCAAGGTCCTTTTCTGCAGAACCGCTGCTTAGCCAGTCGGTCCCCAGCCTGTAGCGGTGCATGGGATTCTTTCTTCCTAAGTGCAGAACTCTGCACTTGTCCTTGTTGAACCTCATCAGATTTCTTTTGGCCCAATCCTCCAATTTGTCTAGGTCACTCTGGACCCTATCCCTACCCTTGAGCATATCTACCTCTCCCCCCAGTTTAGTGTCATCTGCAAACTTGCTGAGGTTGCAATTAATCCCATCATCCAGATCATAATTAAAGATCCAGATCATTAATGAAGATATTGAACAAAATCAGCCCCAGGACCGACCCCTGGGGCACTCCGCTTGATACCGGCTGCCAACTAGACATCGAGCTGTTGATCGCTACCCATTGAGCCCGACAATCTAGCCAGCTTTCTATCCACCTTATAGTCCATTCATCCAATCCATACTTTTTTAACTTGCTGGCAAGAATACTGTGGGAGACTGTATCAAAAGCTTTGCTAAAGTCAAGATATATCATATTCACCGCTTTCCCCATATCCACAGAGCCAGTTATCTCATCATAGAAGGCATTCAGGTTGGTCAGGCATGACTTGCCCTTGGTGAATCCATGTTGACTGTTCCTGATCACCTTCCTGTCCTCCAAGTGCTTCAGAATGGATTCCTTGAGTACCTGCTCCATGATTTTACCAGGGACTGAAGTGAGGCTGACCGGTCTGTAGTTCCCCGGGTTCTCTTTCTTCCCTTTTTAAAATATGGGCACTATATTTGCCTTTTTCCAATTGTCTGGGACCTCCGCCGATCACCATGAATTTTCAAAGATAATGGCCAATGGCTCTGCAATCACATCAGCCAACTCCCTCAGCACCTTTGGACGCATTAGATCTGGACCCATGGACTTGTTCATGTCCAGCTTTTCTAAATAGTTTTTAACCTGTTCTTTCACTACTGAGGGCTGCTCACCTCCTCCCCATACTGTGTTGCCCAATGCAGCAGTCTGGGAGCTGACCTTGTCTGTGAAGACCAAGGCAAAAAAAGCATTGAGTACTTCAGCTTTTTCCACATCATCTGTCACCATGTTGCCTCCCTCATTTAGTAAGGGTCCCACACTTTCCCTGACCTTTCCCTGAAGTCATGCTTCATTTGTTTGTAACTATTTATTTCCCTGAAATGAAACAATGGGATAGATATTAAGACAGAAAGTATCATATTACCTCTATATAAATCTACTGTATGCCCTCATATTGAATACTGCATGCAGATGTGGTTGCCTCATCTCAAAACAGATATATTGGAAATGGAAAAGTTTCAGAAAAGGGCAACAAAAATGATTAGGGGTATGGAACGGCTTCCATATGAGGAGAGATTAATAAGACTAGGACTTTTCAGCTTGGAAAAGAGGCGACTAAGGGGGGATATGATTGAGGTCTATTAAATCATGGCTGGTGTGGAGAAAGTAAATAAGGAAGTGTTATCTACTCCTTATCATAACACAAGAAGTAGGGGTCACCAAATGAAATTAATAGGCAGCAGGTTTAAAACAAAAGGAAGTATTTTTTCACACAACACACAGTCAACCTGTGGAACTCCTTGCCAGAGGATGTTGTGAAGGTCAAGACTATATCAGGGTTAAAAAAAGAACTAGATATGTTCATGGAGGATAGGTCCATCAATGGCTATTAGCCAAGATACACGGGAATGGTGTCCCTAGCTTCTGTTTGCCAGAAGCTGGGAATGGGGGATGGATCACTTGATGATTACCTGTTCTGTTCAAGATGAGAAGTGCAAATTTATTAATTGGTTCACCACTTCATCAATGGAAAGTGGACATACACCAGCCTTTGCAAACTTGAGCAGATTTAACAGGCAAACTCACTGCTAAAGATAAATAATTAAACAAATGTTTTGACTACAAAAGATAGATTTTAAGTGATTATAAGTGATAGGCAAAAAGTCAGAGTGGTTACCAAAATAAAATAAAATATAAGCATGCAGTCTAAACTCTTATCCCTATTAGACTGGGCAACATCTAGATTAAGCAGTTTTTCTCACTCCACTGTATATAGCAGTCCTTTATATACAAGTTTGTCCCTTAAACCTGGGTCACTTCCCTCTGTTGGAGTCTTCAGAATTCTGAATGTTGTTGCAGCATACGTGGGAGAAGGAGAAAGGCCAAGCATGGGTCCCCTGTGTTCTGTTTTATACCCTTTGTCCATGTGCTTGGAGAACACAAGTCCAGGCACATCTGGTGGGCATTGCTGAGTCCCCAGGCAAGGTTGAGCAATTCCCCTAGTGAGGCCTTATGCTGGTGAGTCATTGAATCGTAGCTCCCTTGCTGGACAATGGCTGTTGATGGATTGTTTGACGCCTGCCTGGGTGTTGGTTACTTTCCTTGACATTGTCTCTGTCTCTGTAGAGCTAGTATCTGGGCGCTTCCCAAACCCACAGCATATTTTAGTGACAACCATACAGCACATTCTCATAACTTCATATGCATTCATGATATACATATTTAGATGGAACAATGGGTTTCAGCAGATCATAACCTTTCCAGTGATACCTCACATGGCATGCTTTATATGCAAATGAGGAATATGGGGGTTACAGGGTGCTCCCCCAAGGTATAGAATGTCACAGTATCATAAAGATGTTCTAAAATGAAAGATCACTTCAACCATCTTTTGTTGCATGTATTGAGGTGCTTTTCTTTATTTTGAGAACAATTTATAACGCATATTTCACAGTACATAATAAGCTGAACTCTCATTTATATGTGCAAAAAGAGCATGCAAGTAAGAAAATTTAGAGGACTGGATTCAGCAGAATCAGGGCCAGAATTTTCCATCAAAATGCAGATAAAAGATTGTTCTTGATCCAATCCAATGGGCTAAACATAATTATTATTACAGACTCTCTCTGACTTACGCAAGCGTTCTGTTCCGTTCTCGAATTTTGCATAAGTTGGGAATGTATACCCAATCATTACGCAAAAAAAACAACAACAACCTTTCTAGCTCATGGAACTTATGGAACTTTTCCTGTCAGTGTGGATCTGCATAAGTCGGGTTTGCGTAACCCAGGGAGTGTCTGTATCTAGGGATGTACTAAATTTGATGCAGATTGTATTGCAGTCTTCACTTGTTCTCAGTTACTGGCACATAGCACAGGTTGTGCGGTGTTCTACTGGGTACCATGCTGGTTCCACATATGAATCCAACTCAAACAGTCCCTACTGACAATTATCTGTACACCTCAGAGGCCAGGAAATTGCATCAATACAGCCAAAGAGGCCTCCCCTGAGTGAGCCTTTCTCAGCTGTCCCCCAGTCACTTCCTCCTTGTATCATCACTGATACAAGGACTTACTTGGCCCCTCAGGACTTACTTCTACCTTTGAGCTGGAATAAGTTGTGCTTGACATTGGCAGGCCATTTCATGATGTGTTTATCTGCCACTTTCCTAGGTAACTTTAAGCCATTTGATGCATTGCCCAGTGGCACAAGATACTTTTGAATTTGACCTGGGCATCGTTCATATTTTAATTAAAAATTACTCTGACATCAGTGTAACTCGACTGAATTAACAGAGCTACTCCCTGTTTACATCAGTGTAAGTGAGTGTAAAATCAGGTGAAGTCATTAAATATTTCAGGATGACAACTTGATTATAATTTTACATAACCTATTTCAGAAAACAAGAGTTACATAGTGTTTTTACTTTAGAAAATCTAACAAAATAGTAAAGCAGTACTTCTATACATATAAACAGTACAGTTTTGGACCCAAGTCCATATTTTAGCTAGGAGGCAGAGATATTAGACTACATTTTGTGCTGGTATAAACTGACCCATTGTTGATTAAACAAAATCTGAAAGATCACTTCTGTTCCATATTAGTTTACAATAAAACAGATGCCTGCAAAGATAACCATAGTAATCCAGCCACATAACTAGTGAGATTCTCAAGTATTAACTTTGCTTATCTAGAAAACTAATGAATTCAAAATTGTGAACAGCATTATTTTTTTTCATTCACAACATCATATATCGAGAACTTAAATTAAGTTCTAACAAAATACTTGGTGTTGAACAGCATGTAGGTTCTGGGAATCACCTGGTCTGACATTTGTCCCAGAGGGAGAGAGATCTCATTTTTCTAAAAACCATGCACTTCTAGTGTAGGTGTAAATGGTTTGTTGGCTGATTATAACAGAAAAAAATTAAATAGCTGTGCCCTCTCTAATGGTATTACTACAATCAAAGGGTTTTGAGGGAATATGGACTAATTTGATCAATGAAAAGGGCAAAGAAGAGGTGAGAACAAGAAAAATACCTGTAGGGTTTTTTTTTTAATATCACTTGAACTGAAATTAACACATAATATTATAGATTGACTTGGAGTGGTATGAAGTTAAATATGCTGTAATTGCTTTTTACTGATGTGATTGTGATTTATTATACCCATTAAAGACACTTTTCTGTTCTCATTTTCATATTTTTGTACAATAGGCACTAGAAGTAGAAGTGTGGGTAACTCAAATTTTGACTGAAAGCAATGTTGGCAAGTGCCCCATTTTTGAAGTGCCAGTATGAATCCATAAATAACACAATCTGACAATTAAATCATGTTTCTTCAAGTCCTCCTTAACCTACAGTTACTATCGAGTTGGCTGTCCTTTGCTAGACCTAATCTGTAATTCCAGAAAAGACTGTTTCTGGAACTGCCAATTCAGCATAATCATGGGGAAGTAGCTCTATGGTAATAATAGAAGTAAATCTATTAAAAATTCAATAGTATTTAAAAAGGGGACAGATGAAAGGGAAAAGAGGGCTTATTGTTCTTTGTTCCTATGAACAATATAATGTTGTGCTTACATTTATGTATATAAAAATATAGAGGGAAAAATGTTTAAATGACACGATAAAACTGTCAGTGGTAGTTGGTTTTGGAATGAAGTGAAAGGAGATATCTAGTTTGTGAAATTGTCTTGCCAAGTTATTTTACGTATTAAAAGTCCTCCCTTCCCTATTTTGCAGCAGTAACACTGGGATTTTCTTCTTCCAGGCCCACTGCAATGGTTATTTCACACTGGTCTAATGGGCAAGATTTCCCCAAAGTTGTGTGCATTTAGGGAATTTCAGACTGAGAACTTTAACGGATGAGGGTAGCTGAACTGGAAGAGGTGTCTTTGGATTCTGCTGAGTCAACTGCTAAAATAGTTAAGGTCTTTTACAATAAGGGAATTTTCTTTTTGCCCAGTGTATTCAGGTATGGGCAGCAATACCATTTAACTACCCTTGAAAATCTAGGAGAAATAGGGAGCCTGTCACCTGTCTCCCTCCTCTGAAAATATCAGGGTTGATTGTTAAAATTTGTTTGGTCCATGCCTACACTCCCCTAAAATATTATTAGGTGAAAGCCACTCCCTGGGAGTGGAAAAGAATCCTGGTCTTGGAGGAGGGAGAGAACAGATGATAATTAGGCATCTGGATAACCTTCAGATATTTTGGGCCCCTGATTGTCTGATTTTGAATATTTGCCTGTTGCTGATATATGTAGAGTTGACTTGTTTCACCAGAAACCTATGTTTTTTTCTAGAGCTCAGTGGAAATTTCTTTGGATCAGATTCTTGTCTCAGTAACCACCTCTAACTTCAATGGAGTTATTCCAGATTTATCCCAATGTAACTGATATAAAAATGTAGCCCTTTATGTGCAGATGGAAGGTTTATTTTTGTTTTATCAAGTCTGCTTGTTGATATCTTGGTCTTATTTTTGTTTTTCTGTTAATTTGCAGAAAACTACATGCCTGCATCTCTCCCATTACTCATGTGCTCACATTTATACCATTATAAATCCAGAGTAACTTTATTGACTTTAATGGAGATAGTTTGGATTTACCATGCTGTAACCAAGAGCAAAGTTTGGCTTTAGAAGTGACCCTCACTTAGGTTTGTCAAACAGTGACATGAGCTCTGTGCTTCTTAGGTTTATAAAAATGAACAGAAAAACATTTATAAAAATTGTTTTAAATATCAGATCATAAAAGGCATAATTCTGCAATGTACTAAGAATCTCTTGTGAGGTTCTGAGCCCTCTCATTTCCACTGGATGTTAGTGAGAACTGAGAGTTCTCAGCCCTTGAGGTTCTCAGTACCGCTCAGGATCAGGCTCTAATAGTACATATGTAAGCTTAAAATGACAAATAATTACAATTCTATCTGTGACCCAAAGTCCAAGATCTGTGTTTCTGCAAGTGTTGATAATATCACAGACACCTAACCAGCAGGGAACTGCATCCTTTCACTTTACTGTTTGTGACACTAACAGCTGTATTGTTTAATAAGTCATTTATTTATTCATCATAATTTTATGTGTTGATTAATCATACTCATATTATGTGTGTGTGTGTGTGTGTGTGTGTATATCAGTTAAATGATGTTAATGTAATGGCCTAGTGGCCATTAAAGGACTCAAGCTACCTCTCCCTGGATCCCCAGAAAAAACAGGCAACATGTTGTGTTAATAGGTGAGCTTTGCAACCTGCCCTGTTGTGATGGTGGGTTCAGCTGACATGGCATGCCTACAAAAGAAAGACTTCAGACTATGGAATGCTTAACATCACTTAACCAAAGTCATGCTAAGAAGTCATGCTGAGCCAGGGAGGAGCTCTGTTTTGAGAACTGAGACTGTTCAAGGTCAATAGGCCAGTGCTGTTTCAGCCCAGAGTCAAGGTTCCTTATTGAAAATGTTCTGCACAAGATTCAAATACTTGGAATGTGAGTAGATTCATGGACAAATCGAATTCAAACTGGGAATTTGTCCCTTTCTGATTTATTTTGAGCTGATAACGGTCATCTAACAATAATAATCATTCTTAAAAAGCACTTTCCAGCTTCAAAGCGCTGTACAAACATTAACTAATCATCAGAACCCCAAAAGCTGTTATGAATCCCAATTTTATATGTAGAGAAATTGAGGCAGAGTCTCCTAGTGATTTAGCCAAGGGCTACAGAATTAGTCAGTGTCAGTCCTGGGTTTAGAACTCAGTAGTGCTCAGCCTACACCCCTCTCAGATGCTTGTTCCTTGGTTAATACAGGAATTGTCAATGATGTTGATTTGTTCTACATAAATTAGCAACAACATAGGTTAACAAAAATAAAGTGCTTTAAAAAAAAAAAAACCCCACCGCCTTGTAATAATGTGAAAGAAGCACCGAAGTCCACAGTAGTTTGAAAATGCAGCCCTTCACAAGGAAACTGTGGATTTATAATTATCAGGTTGTTTCTAAGGAAAGAATAAATGCATTTTATAAAACAAATTGGCATGGGAAATATTGTAGTATGAGATCTCATCTAAGTGCAGAACTCACCAATTCCTTTCTAGGCTTGAACAAATATTACATGAGTGAGGGCTCTTGTAAAATGTTATGTTTTGAAGTAGATTTCATTAAGGGTTTCCAGTGATAATTTATTTCTCCCTTTATGCCTAAGTCTCTTCTCATACTAATAATGGATAGCTTATTTGCATATAAATAGATTTCAGTATTTGCTGAAGCAGAGACCTAATATGTTTCTCTTTTTTTCATGGACATTGTTAAATAAGAGGGGATACTGCAGCAATCAGCAGTTATGAATAGTAATAATTTTCTTGGTCAAAACTCTTTAGAGTGCATCAACAGTTTTTGACATTTTTATGAATATTTCAAATAATAAAAACATATTTTTCTGTTTCTATAAAGATGTTTTTAATATTGCTCTGGGTCAAAAATGTTTAATGTAAGCTATTGAAAATGTTGACTGTGACCCTCTGAATATCTGTTCTTAATTTTGGGTGTGGGTGTGATGTTTTTGCTATTTCTTATCTAGTTGCATGTTAGATTTAGCACAATGCAAACATCACAGTCTCAATGTATATATTACTTAATTGAATAAATCTTTCATTTTTAGGACTGTACGTCTTGCATGTGATAGCTGTAAGTGCTTTCCTTTACACTAGATGTATACATTTTAATAAAGGCCTCGGTACTTTACAAGAATCATCAGATAAGTTTGATGAAGACTCATTAAAGAAATCCAAAGTCAGAACTTGGTCTGCGACTATTTTCTACTGATTACAATATCAGAATCAGCAGATTCTGTACATTAAGAAGGAAGTTAAGTATATTTTGCTCTTCCTAATGTCCTTCACTTTAAACGTGCCCTTGTTACATGAAAAAGAAGATAATTCCCAATTGCAGAATAGTACATTCCTCTGGAATTTGGCTTTTTTATATTTGGTGGGTTCCTTTGTCTTCTGGGGTTATAACCTAAACCAATCAAATGTTATTTCATCCTTATTATATTGTAATCAGTATTATTACAGAATCAGAAACTATGTAATAACATATATTTAAAAGTAGTCTTGATAAGTGAGTGCAGAGCCATCCTTAGGCATACGCAGCTGCGTAGGGCACCATGAAATTTGGGGCACCGAATTTCATGGTGCCCTAGGCAGCTGCGTGCTGCATACGCGGCAGTACCACCTCCGGCGATCAGCCTTATCCCTCGGCCGGCCTCCTGTGCAAGGGGCAGAGCCGTCCCTAGGGGGACGTGGGGCCCCGGACAACTCCCTCCACCCTGCCTCTTACCCTTCTCCCTTGCTCCGCCCCGGCCCTCCCCCATTCCCCCAGCGACCCCGCACTCACCGGCAGCGGTGGGAAGTGGAGAGACGCGGTCCCAGCCCGCTGTGCTTCCCTTGCCCCGGTCCCAGACATGTCGCTTGGGTTGGCTCTCACCGGTGGCAGGAAGCAGAGTGCCGTGCTGGGAGCTGGCTTAGTAGAGCAGGCTGGGGCCGGGCTGCTCCGCTTCCTGCCACTGCTGGTGGGGGGGGCGGATCCCTTCCCCCAAGCCCCCTCCCCTGAGCAACACGGCTGGGGCCGAGGCTAGGGAAGTGGAGCGGGCTTCTCCTGGCACCCCACTAATCCCCCAGGCAACTCTGGGCCTGTGGGGCCCCCAAAAGTGCCCCCCACAGCTCCTTCCTCCCAGACCCTGGTGGGGGGAGGCCTGGGGCCTACACAGCCCCCTCGTGGGAGGGCTGGATAGGGCACACAAATGGCTAGGGATGGCCCTGAGTGAGTGGCTGGTAATGACTGCACTGCTCCTTAAATGGGGCAGGAGGGCTTGTCTGGCTTGCCGGGGGAAAAGGTATAACTCTTTATGGGCGGGGGTTAAGAGAGAGGTTCAGAAGCTGCTGCAAAAGTTGAGTGGGTCAGTGTGGCGACGCTGACTCATCCCCCATGGACCAGAAGGGCTGGGAAGTTGATAAAGGGCAAAGTCAGAAGGAGAAGCCCCCTTTCCCCAGACCAGGTGGAACAACACCCACCCTCCCTCCCCTTAGAGGTGGCAAAATACCAGGTTTGGTCAGGACCTGTTGTAGGGATCATTCTAGTAACTCCTTTCTAGGGGATCTGGGAAGGAATTTTTCCATCATTACCAGATTGGCCAACGTGGAGTGTGTGTGTGTGGGGGGGGGAGGGGGGGTTGGGGGTCAAGGTGGGCTTTATTATAGTGAATAGTGAATGGGGCTCGTATGACGGGCACAGCAGAGAGTCAACCCCCCTTCCTTATAGCCCACCTTAACCCTCGCTCAAGGGGGAGGATGGTATGGTCCCAGCAATGGGTTGACTGAGGGACCTGGATGGAAAAGGGAGGGGAGTGGCAGAAGCCTCCCACAGATATTGAAATGATCATGGAGTTACCTATACTGTACACTTTTATCTACCGGGAAATCCCAGACATTTAATAGTAAAGTTACAGCCTGATTAAATCATATCAAGTGTCTCTTGTCCTTCTTTTGGTATAGCTAGACAATGTATATGTGTATGTGTTTTTCTTACCACCAGAGGTCACTCAGAGTAAAGTGAATGATTGCTTCAGCCTTTAAAGGAGACATTAAACATCAAGTGCTGTTTTTGAGCCATACTGAAACCCATGAAAGCCATGTACATTCTTTTTCTTTTTTTACTCTTGCAAATGTGCATCTCTTATTTTCCTTCATATCTATATTGCTGGATGAATGTATTGGCAGTAAAATGCCCAAAACACATCCAAAACTGGCTTCATATCAGGAACAGACCAGATATATATTTGGATTTAGATTTCAAATACTCATTAGACTTACTTTTTTGACTATACTATATAATAGAATGCTTGCCAAATATACACTTAACATAATACTTTGCCAGATAGAGGCTGCCTTCTCAAAAGGATAATACACAAAGATTGCTTAGATTCCTGGGAAAAAGCTTATTAAAGCTGCATGATAATCAATTATTACTCATTTTTGGAAAAGATCAGTAAAAATGAAGTTGCTTGGTATTATAGAGCCTTTAAGGTACTCATCTACTCTGTAAAGTGAGTATGTATAAGTGATACCATCTTACTCAACAGATCAGTTCCTTGTGTATATTCAGAGTCCGATTAACTGTAGTGACAAAAATATATTTTAACTGAAATGTATTCCTGTTAGCACTGAAGAATAAATGTAGCTGTGCGCAAAGGAGCTGGAATATATTATGCATAATTTGAATTCAGTGGTTTGCATTGATTTAATTAAGGGCATAATTTGACCTTCAATATGTTTTTTTATTTGATGCTGATGCACAGGCAGAAAAGAACCCAGCTTGACTCTCAGATTCCAGGGTGAGCTAGCAGGTAGACAAACATATTTTTCTTGTCAACTGAACATGTTAAGATGGAAATCTTTGAGAGACAACAAACATAGAACTCAATAATGTCATTTTTACTGTCACTTTTTTAAGTAGAATTTCCCATTAAAAGCATTATAAAAAAAAAAAAATGAATGTGGACTTTGATTTTGTAATTCATTACTTTTCTGTACCACTAGATGTCTATAGTTAATAAGGTGCTTGTTTGTATTTCCTGTGTGCTGCGTGGAAAAGAGTTTTCATTGTGTGCCTGCTTTAGGAGAATTCATGAGGTTTGATTATGCGTAATATAGTAGGAATGTAAAAAGCAAATTTCTAACAATCTCTGCTATGCATTTGCTATTGTGATTTTCTATGGCTTGTAACTTTACCAAACCTGAATGGATTTTCATGGCTACAGCAAAAAGCACTTTTCTGTTGCCCGGACTATCCCCTTGCCAAATATCAAGTTCAAGTGTCAGAGAAAAAATGTAACAATGGTAAGACAACCTATTTTCCACTCACTTTGTCCTGAATGAAGGCTAACCAGCTTTTGCTCAAACTTTATGCTCAAATAATTCAAGTTTGCCAAAGTGATTGGATAATGGAAAGTATTATGAATCCTTAATGTAGGTCTCACTACTGTTGTACCTATAATGTATAGGTCTGATGTTCAAAGGTGCTGAGCCTATGCAGTTTCCATTTAATTCAATGGAAAATGGTGGGTGTTCTGCCTTGTTGAAAATCAAGACAATATAAAATATATTTATTTATTGGAGAGAACCAATGCTGTCTAAGCACTATAGAAGAAGTTTAAAAGGTAGAGTCCCTCCCCTGGGGACTTACAATCTGTGTGTGTGTGTGTGTGTGTGTGTATACACATATATACACATACACACACACACATATATATATATATATATATATATAGATGCACATACAGTAATGTAGTCGCCATTAAACTTGCCTTTTACAAGTAGAATTGCCATGGTATTACCGTTTCCTCTATTCTTAGAATAGGGACAACTTGGAGAATAATGCGGTAACGTTTATTGCTTACCAAGGCAATTGTAAAGATTTTAATGGTGACTGTAGGTTCTGTAGGTTTGCTAAGTTATAACATAGATACCCTTTTTCCAGCCGAGTTATAAACACAAGAACTAGGATTCTATAATGCAAATGCTAATTCTATGCTAACTGCAGCCACTGTAAATACTTTGTTGTTGATCCCAGTCCTTAAGAAGATGTCATTTTCATAAGACCACCTCAGTAGGTGTAAAATGTCTCTAATCTTTTTTTTATGGGGTTAGATGTACAGTGACTTACAGCTAAACATGATGACAGAGCAACTACCAGGAAAGCACTGCTTCAAGCTGAAGACTCAGCAGGTTAGATCTCACCTTCCCGTTACAAATTGTCCTAAACCCTCCCACAGAGTCCTATTAACCTAAATGTTTTACCTATCCAGCATTTATAGTGTACTATGCTGGAAATCAAGCTCTTAACTTTTCCATGTTGTTTTTACTGGCTAAATTAATGGCAACAGTAGATTCACAAACATCCTTTAACCTTTGGGAAAGACATGCTTGACTGCCTTTCTGCATATTTTCAGAATGTGTTTAGAAGGATTATCATTTTAAAAGATTCTTACTTAGTACCAAGGGATAAATAGCCTTCATTAATAAATTATTTAATTCATCTTATTTCTTAGTATCACATCTTCATTATCTACAGTGTGAAGGTTAACCCCTCTCCCCAGAATATTAGCTGTTGATAAGCTAGAAATATTTGCAATTTAGAAAGCTTTAACTAATTTACATTAAGTACAAAAACTTGGGGCCGGAGAACACGTTGAGGGGCAGCAACTCTTTTCTGAAGCTTTTGAAACTCTTTCCACTTATCTTTCACATTAGAGTGAATTGTTCAGCTTTGGAACTCAACAACCTGTGAGAGAACTGTTGCTACATATTCAATTTACATTTGAAAATGCCAAAAAAGCAAAAATAAAGTAGAGAGAAGTGATTGATTTATTCCGCAAATGTCTTCCATCACAGACCCGGGGTCGGCCTTGAACCTTGTGTCGTCATTTTCAGCTGTGCAGAGTGGGTGTAAAAATATTACCTAGGCATTTACATCACTTTGCACAGATGTAAATGACTACAGAGGATGCAGCAGTGGAGAATCACACCCATTGTATTCTGAATTTCTTCTGAGTTCACACTCACTGTGTCCTGCTTCAGATTGCCCTCCCTCTTCTCCTTTCCTCTCTCTGTATCTTACCCCCAGCCCACAAACAGCTGAAACTAGAAAGGATGTTTCATTGGGTTAAGAAGCCCATCAGCTTATTTTGCTTAGAAAAATGGTACTGTAATTCAGTAGGGGTAGTCCTTTTGCCTTCCAGAATCTTTTCAGTGTTGCCAAATTGTAGAGTGCAGAAAAGTCAGTCACATACTGTGGAGGTGTGCACTGGTCATGTGTTGCCCATTTGGACGCCCACCATGGGAATGTATTTATTTTATTCGTTTTTTTCAAATAGGTGCCCATCAAGAGCTCTGGGTATTATCCTGTACATTAAAAGTTACAACATAAACATAAATGACTGCCCATAAATATATCATCTCCACAGCCTTAACAAAGGGGGAAGGGGGAAGGATGAGCTTTGAAACGTGCCTGGATGATTTACAAATCTAGGGACTCACAGACCAAGGGGGAGAAAGGAAATTCTCAAACCAAATACTGCTCACAGAGAATGGCTTCCCACCAGATTTTTCTTGTTTATATTGAGGGTATAAACTTAGCTCAAGAGCCTTTGCTCAGTGTGGCAGTATATCACAGGGTGAGAGGGGATCTCTCAGGTAAAAGGTTAGAATACCCTGAATTCTCCATGGTAGTCAGTGCAGATCATGAAGCTCTGCTTTGATTTGTTCCCATGTGTAACTCTACTTAATAAGTAGGGTGCAGTATTTTGCATTAGCTTCTGCTCCTGAATGATCCCAAGGTGTACACCCATGTAGAACACATTACAGCAATGTAGAGGTGACAGAAACAGAGTAATTGTGGCAAGGACTGCATCAGAGAGAGAGAAGGCTGCCTTCATTTTGCAAAGTGCTGATGGAAGAAATGCTTTTGGCTTCAACCACTTCCTGTGCATTCAGAAGCATCTGGGATCTAACACCCCTAAATTGTGCACCTGTTGGAGTCAGACAGTAATATATGAGGTTTTTGCATCCTAGCGGGGGTTCTGGAGTGCATTTTCTGAATTCTATTGGGGAATGTCTCCCTGAGCTACTCTGAAACCTGTCCTTGAGCTTAAGCAGCTGATTGTCACTGTCTATATCATAAAGAAAGACAGATTTCTTTATGATATAGACTTCATTAAATGGGCAACACACCATAGACAGCTTAGCACGAACTCTTTTTTAAATTAAATTACATATAATAGAAGTGATAGGCCCTAAACAAGGATTTAAAGGCAGTCATTGGAGAGACACCCCACACACATTCCTAACACCTGTTTTCCAATTAGCTTGCTGCTCCCTTGTGGGGGGAAAGTTGTTACGAGAGACAGTGTGCTCAGAGTATTTTTGTTGTATCTTACTAGTTACATGAAGGTATCTGGCACAAATCCTAAATCTTTTACCTGCACCTGAGTTAAGCAGGTGTAGCTGAGCTGAGTTGGGCTCAGAGCCTTAAAACACATGGTAATTGCTGTTTAGATACTGGGCCAAGAAGCTCTGTATATTTGAGAGTTGCTCTGATTATCATGTCAAAGCTGTTCAGCTGAATGAAGGGAATATGGCCAGAGAACTTGCTATTCTGTTTTTATTTTGGTTTGACTAGGCAAATTTAAACTCCCAGGGAGGGTTTTTGCTGCTTAACCTAGGAGTCTGCTGAATTTCTGTTCGGTTGCACTGATCTTAACCTTACTCCATGCGCACCCTCCAACATTTGAGAGAGAGAGAGACCACTACTGTACATAAGTGAGTGACTCTTGACTCAGCTGTAAGGGGCACAAAGCCTGAAAGTTCATAATATTTTGTCTCCAAGACTAACTTGTCTCCATCATCTTGGTGTCTGGAGTCCTACTACTGCTTCCAAACATGTTATCTGCTGCAGAGCTGCAGAATTCACTAGAGTCATGATTCCAGGCCAATGGAAGGTCTTTTAGGAATGACTGTTACAAGTTCTAGGTAGGATATTTATTGCAAATGGCGTTGAAACAATGTTGAGGTCATTTACTACTATAAACAGATTTTTTTTCGTGTCATACAGGCACAGTATAGTCCAACTAGATATATTCTTATCTCGTTATCAGTCCCTGTGCAGCATGCTGTTGTTTTATGTTGTGCAGTGTTTTGTTTATTTTTTTTTATCAAAATGTAGGGGTGTTTTGGTAGCAACTTTTTAGAATTTCGTATCCTTGTGTATATGTCTATTTTGTTTTACAAATATGGCAGACTAAACGGCCTGTGCAGCTTTATAAGCATAATCGGAAGTGCCATTTAAATCAAAATGAATTTTAGTAGTAGCAGATGAATATAAGCATGATGTTTTCCAGGCAGTGATGATATTTCCTTATGCACTAATCTTTTGTCTTTACTGTTACTTGATTAGAACATGTAAAAACATGTAACAAGTAACTTTAAAACACATTGTGTAAAACAACACTTCCCATTTTCATTGTACGTTTTCCAGCATACCCTTTTATTCTTCAGAATTCATGCTTTCATTGACAATGGATTTTTGTAAGCCCATATAAGATATTGTAACAGCATTTCCCAGTAATGTAGAAGAGCAAGCAAGCAGTGTATGATTCATAATTCTCTACTTGTTACAAAGAAAATTCATGCTTCTCATCTAAGTTTGGATTTTAAAGTTCTTATTTATAAAAGCAGTCATTTTCCAGTCCTTTTTTGATGTACTGGAACATTCTCATTGAGGGGCCAGAAACATAGATTTTCACTTTAAATTACCATTGTTCCTGTTCTCTGCCATTTTTGCCCTGTAGCGTTGGTTGACATTTCATAGAGAGTGAGCCGGCATAGGGCTGGAAAATATATAATTATAAGAATCATCTGCTCTTGATTTTCCCATTACATACCAATCATGATACAGGCAGATTTTTCATAGGTGTTTGATTTGGAATGAGAAGTTTTATTCGTTGACCTGTGATTAAAATGTGGCATTTTGGTAAATAAATTGAAGATAGCTTCTGCATAATTCAGCTCTGATCTGGTGCTGGGAAAGGCAATGAAAGCCTTTGACCTGTATCACATAAGCAGCAACATATGTAATAGGAAATATATTCTAAGATAAAAAACTGTGTAACACAATACACTTTTTTAATGTTAGATGTCTTAAAACAGGCATAATGCAGAAATGAAGCAAAATGACTGACATCAGGTGGCAATATAAGTGAAGTCTTGTTTCACCCTATACCCTGTGAAAGACTTCAATATAATAATAAGGTTAAAGCCATAGAGTAACTCATTTAACTGCTTTAGTAGCTATAGACACATATGTAAACACATTAGCAATTACTGTTAAAAATGGTAAGACTAGAGAACCTATTTCTAAATTAAAAATATAAATCATTATTATGGTAACAGACTAGAGACAAATCTGTTCTAAAATCAGTATTATTTTGGACAAGAGTCTTGCATGTCGCATTAACCTGAGTAGGTGTTAGTGGTTGGTTGGTACATATTCATGTACATGTTATCCATGGACTAGGCACACAATTCCTGATTACAATATGAGCCTGATCCTATTCTCATAGACTTCAGTGTTAGTAGGATTGAGCCCTATGTGTGTACATTTTGTGGGTATTGAACTGAAAAGATACTCCTTAAATATCCAGTTTTCCTTACAATATTCCATGGACCAAATACTTTCTAGCCACTTGATGTAGTTCACCCGTCTATGCATATTACTTATGATTCATATGTATGATTCATATGTAATGATTCGTATGTACTGTTTTTATACTGATGTTTTGGAAATAACAGACCTAACAATAATACTTAACACGTAGCATACTGCTAACATTAACATCCGAAGAAACCACAAATGTAGGATATAATGAGATCAATAAACAATTAAGCAATTCTTGAAGATATTAAAATGATCTTCCAAAATGTACAGTAAATCACCTATTATATGACCTTCCATACCAGAACAGAGCAAAAATATAAATGGGCTAGCAAAAGTATAATTCAGGTGCATTGTATCAGTATCTTTAAAACCTTGGCATAGTGTGTTTTAATTGTAAACTAAAGGGAGGAAATAAATATTGCCTGTTTTTAAAACAATGTTAAAATATTTGCCTTTGCCATTGAGAACACACATTCTGCAAGTGAATGTGAGAGTAGGATTAAAAAAATGCCAAAGTAAGTACATCTTTAGTCAAGATATCTGTGTATCAAACCTGTGAAGTAAAAATGGTAAAGGCTGATTTCTACTGATGCTTATGTAATATTCCTTTTCTTTTATGTTTCAAATTAATTTCAACACAAAACTCCCACCCTCCATTGACCAAAGTCTCAATATTCAGAAGATCATTTTGGAATGAATGAAGGTGGGGTCAGTTGAAAGTGTAGCATGATGTCCAAGAATTCTTAACTTACAGGAGGCCAGGGTATCCTGCTTGAATAGAGAAACTATATAATACTATATTATTCAATAAATATCCAATAAAATATCTCTATATAAAAATTGTGAACAAGAAATTTCTAATGAGAAAGAACTGGGGCAGGAGGGGAAGAGAGTTTTAAAATAAATTTGATGGGAAATGTTTTCTGCAAGCAAGGCTAAACCATTTGGCTATAAATTATGTGGATGAACAAATAATCTGTTTCTATCTGTTAGACACTGATGGAAGTATTATCAGCCTCATCTATAAATCATGACAATAATCTTTTTTCTTCAAAAATGGTTTACAGTCGAGTTTAACATTCTTTCTCTCTGGTCACTGATTCCTTTTTGGTAGTCCTGTGACTGTGGGTTTTCTGAAAGCACACAAAGTGATATGTTTTTACTGTTTGCTTGTAAGTTCACATACTATTTTATGTACCCTTATTTCAGATGTTTAAAAAATGCATAAGGATGAAATTCTTCTTTTAAATATCTGAGTACGTATGTGGAGTAACTAAATGAAGTAAATAGAATTACTCTGGTTTTCCATTGGTGTAACTGAGAACATAATTTGAGCCTCAGTATACAGTAGGACTGGGATTTTCAAAGGAGACTAAGGGAGTTAGGTGTATAAAACTGCGATTGAGTGCCTAACTCCAATAGTCTCCTTCGAAAACCCCAGTTTAGGCATTTAAGTAAGAATTTGCATAGTTTTTTGCAACGATTTCATAGTTTTTTGAGGAGCCAATTTGTTAGGAGTTAGATATGTCAGTTTGACTAGTGGAACACCATTGCTTTCATATGTTTCAGAGAAGAATTAAATCAACACCTTATTTTACTTTTAATGGAGGGCCAAATTCTGCTCTCTGTTATGCTGGTGTCCTGAGTAACTCCATTGAATTCAGTGCAGTGATTCAGAATTTACACTGTTATAATAGATAGAGTTTGTTCCATTAATTATTTTAAAAATATAAAGATTTTATTAAATTAGCAACATATCCTAATTATCCTATGCTAAATATAGAGGCAATACAAAGACTGCAGA
>NW_020665140.1:272668-342516 GCF_002925995.2 Terrapene triunguis
GGACTAAATGGTAGTCGAGTCTGCAGTACTGCTTTTCCACTGAAGGTAGTCCCTCAAAACACAGAGTTCAGCCACATTGATAGAATGGTGTGGATAAGTTTATACTGCTTCTCTTTGTGATGGAATTCTTCTGAATGTTTCAGTCCACAATGCTATTTCTGGTGCCTTTCATGAACATTACATTTTAAAAGGAAAAACAAATGTTGCAGGACATCTGGCAGTAAGGTTGCAGGATATATATAAACTATATACTAGTCAAACAACAGTCTAAGATTATTATTAACAGCCATTTAAAAGAATTCTTTACTTAATGAATTATTCCTTTTCCCCCCTTAGGACCTGGGACGTACAATCCTGTAGTGAAGTCAGCTTCCAGTATTTCCCTATTTGTTTCCAGAGTGGAGCGTTTTAAGGACGTGAAAGAGATTACTCCCGGTCCAGGAGCTTATGAGGTTTGTTGATATGGCTGTGTTCTCGGTCACATACTGGGGCTGATTTTTCATCCTTGCCTTAGCTAGATTGCTTTTGTTGTGCTTGTAGTTTACTGGCAGTATTTAGGCATTTAACATGATTTGTAGGGACGGTCTATATTTAGCTATCTAAATGACAATTCCCAAATTGTGGGAACAGGAAGGAGGCCAGGTTTGAAAAATGTGACCAGTAATAAGCAGAGTAAATGACAATTTGTCGACATACCTACTGTATGTGCTTTAAATAGATGCTGGAGTAGAGGCTCACCTCAGACCTGTTATTCACTGCTGAGTCAGATGGGAGTAAATAAATATTGCTTCTTTGATTAGCCTTCGCTCCCTCTGTTGCTCAGTGTAATGAAATATAGTACACTTTCAGTGCCCGAATCTTTTCTTTGTGTTATACTTATGTATTCCAACATGAATTTAGCCATGAGCAAATTAAACATCTTTGATTGACGGCCTACTGAGGGAGGGGGCCTAGCTCTGTGGAGCAGAAAACTCGATGAAAGAGCAATGGAAGGGCAGCCTTCACCATATAACTAATTGCTACAATTGCCCTGACATGGCTCTCTCATCTCTGGGTGGCAATTATGTGCCAAATGCACTGCTACTTGGGATTAGGTCTGAGGAAACTCAGCCACATTAGCTGGTCTTCCCAGGCAATGAAATGGGAGGCAAGAGACTGAAGTGAAGATGTGGAGCAAGAAGGGGCAGGAGAAAGGCCTCTGTTAGTTCCCCTCTGGTCCCCTGACTAACTACTCTTTCTAGAGCAACAGTATCTGTAGAAAGCCTCTTCCCTTCCCCCTCCAGTTCTGCTCCACCCTTGGACCCTGTTGGCTTTCTACTCCATGGGGGAGAGGGTGAAAAAGAGATCCAGTTTATCTCATCATTGTTCCTCTGCCCTATGGGGGAATAGGTGCTGCCACAAGGAACCTTGCCTGATCCTTTCCTTACAACTTTTGGGGAGAAGGAAATGCAGTGTAATGATTGGGGGAAAGGAAAGATGGTTTTGCAGTAAAGGAAGTGTACTGTGAATTAGGAGTTCTGAGTTCAGTTCCCAGTTGTGGTACAGATTTTGTGTCAAGTATCAAAGGGGTAGCCGAGTTAGTCTGGATCTGTAAAAGCAGCAAAGAGTCCTGTGGCTCCTTATAGACTAACAGATGTATTGGAGCATAAGCTTTCGTGGGTGAATACCCACTTCTTCGGATGCATGTAGTGGAAATTTCCAGAGGCAGGTATAAATATGCAAGCAAGAGTGAGTCAGGCTAGAGATAACAAGGTTAGTTCAATCAGGGAGGATGAGGCCCTCTTCTAGCAGTTGAGGTGTGAACACCAAGGGAGGAGAAACTGCTTTTGTAGTTGGCTAGCCATTCACAGTCTTTGTTTAATCCTGAGCTGATGGTGTCAAATTTGCAGATGAACTGAAGCTCAGCAGTTTCTCTTTGAAGTCTGGTCCTGAAGTTTTTTTGCTGCAGGATGACTACCTTTAAATCTGCTATTGTGTGTCCAGGGAGGTTGAAGTGTTCTCCTACAAGTTTTTGTATATTGCCATTCCTAATATCTGATTTGTGTCCATTTATCCTTTTTTGTAGGGACTGTCCAGTTTGGCCGATGTACATAGCAGAGGGGCATTGCTGGCATATGATGGCGTATATTACATTGGTGGACGTGCAGGTGAATGAACCGGTGATGGTGTGGCTGATCTGGTTAGGTCCTGTGATGGTGTCGCTGGTGTAGATATGTGGGCAGAGTTGGCATCGAGGTTTGTTGTATGGATTGGTTCCTGAATTAGAGTTACTATGGTACGGTGTGTAGTTACTGGTGAGAATATGCTTCAGGTTGGCGGGTTGTCTGTGGGCGAGGACTGGCCTGTCACCCAAGGCCTGTGAAAGTGAGGGATCGTTGTCCAGGATGGGTTGTAGATCACTGATGATATGTTGGAAAGGTTTTAGCTGGGGACTATATGTGATGGCCAGTGGAGTTCTGTTGGTTTCTTTCTTGGGCTTGTCTTGCAGTAGGAGGCTTCTGGGTACACGTCTGGCTCTGTTGATCTGTTTCCTTATTTCCTCATGCGGATATCATAGTTTTGAGAATGCTTGGTGAAGATTTTGTAGGTGTTGGTCTCTGTCTGAGGGGTTGGCGCAGATATGGTTGTATCTCAGTGCTTGGCTGTAGACAATGGATCGTGTGGTGCGTCCGGCATGAAGGTAGGCATAGCGGTCGGTGGGTTTTCGGTATAGGGTGGTGTTAACGTAACTGTCACTTATTTGCACCGTGGTGTCTAGGAAGTGGACCTCCCGTGTAGATTGGTCCAGGTTGAGGTTGATGGTGGGGTGTGTGAAGTTTGGGCAAGTTATCAAATCTCTCTGTGCTTCAGATCCTTGTCCGTAAAATGAGAATAATACTTTCATACCTTATGGTGGTGTGGTGTTCAGATTCTCCATTGTGGCTATATATGTTCTGAGATAAATAGAGAACCTGGCATTTTGACAATGGCGGGAGTGGGATAATGGAGAGAGAGATTGGGGTAGTACAAAGAAGAAGAGGTGGTGAGATGGGGGTCACAGAGGATGAAGTAATTGGAAGGATGAAGGATGGAAAGATTGGGAAGAGAGCAAAAACATGGAAAACAGAGTAAGAGGGAAGAGAGACTTTATAGAAAAGGGAATGGCTTGACAAAGGGAAGAGATAAGAAAAGTTGAACAAATTCCTAAACAAGAAAAAAAATCATTGAAGGGGACAATTGAAGGTTAGGGAAGCAGAATACACATACACATACAGAATACGCATACAGTAACTCTATCAGTAATTGCATCAGTCAGGAGTCAATGGGGACTCTGTATCAGAGGGAATGTTTGGGAGACCTCTCTGTGGATTGGATGTCAGCATGAGTCCAATTCTTCTAAACATAGCTGAGGGACTAATTGGATTCAGTAGTGGGAAATGAAATTTGTTGGATTTTTTTTAAATACATGCTGCTGCAATGATGGAGCTATATTTTTGAATGATTTTGTCATTTCCAAGACTAAAGTAGTATTTTTGGTTGCGTTCATCAGTTTTTGCCTGCATCTGATGGGAAAAATGAGCATGTGTTGTGTACTTTCGCTTCTGCTTGATTTTATGCGTTATTCATCCATAGTCTGAAGATGCAGAGGGATTGGAGCGTTTTGGGGAAGTCAGCTGGGCCTTGGTTAGTCTTAATCCTGGGTTTAGTTATGGACAGGAACTGGTGTATCATATGACTGTATATTAGAAATCATTTAAAATTAATTAATTCATAGTGGAAAAGCATAATGGTAGAGTTCTGTGCTTTAGTTTGATATACATAATTTTAGTAAGCTTTAATTTTTCAGTTTTTAACAGTAAAGGACTCAGTGGTGTCCTTTTTAATGTCTGTTCTCCCCCTGTGTGTGTTGCAACTATATTAAAAACTATAAATGTTGTACTGTTGATTAACATATTGCTTTTACAGTGCAGCTGGTCAGACATCCAATACATATTTTGATGATGACAATTTTAACAATCAGAATTTTGTGGCTATAAAAGCACATATCATGATTAGGGTCCTATGCATGTTGTGGCAAAATAGGACAAATTTCCATAGCAATATACACTTATTCTATAGCTATTTCATTCCCATCTCACTCACACACCCATCTGCTTCCACCAACACAACTGACCCCTAGTTGAATCTACTCCTTGACATAAAATTCATAAATGATTATTTTCGCTAGTGATTTATTTCTGGATGGATGTTTTTAGTGTACTCTTTGGGCAGCCCATTGCCTCCCACCCTTGTGTTCCTGCAATGTTTTCCCAGTGGCATGACTCAGAATCGCCTTCCTCCATATTGCAGGGAAGGGAAGAGCTCCAGCTCCTCAGCTCCTTTGATCTCATGCTGTCATGCTTCATGGAACAGTGTATGGAAAATATGTTATAATTAACACCTCCTTGTAGTGGAGAGGTGCAAAGCAACAGGCTGTTGCAGTCAGGTCCCGGCAGGGCAGGTGGTCGAAAAAAGCAGTGTTTAATGCCTGGCCGCAGAAAAATGGTAAATTCTTCAGCAGAAAAACTGAATTCAGTGGCATCTTTTAAAAGTGCTATGTTTCATGGCTACAGCAATGCAGAGTCCACTGTGGTGAACTGGACAATCCAAACCTTTATTGTCTCTCCGCAGAGTCCATCAGGTGACACCTCATTGGTTTACATTCCATTATCAATTGCAAGTTTATTTCCACAACCATACTGGCTAGAAACATGCTTTTTTTCAATGTAAGCTGGGATCCTGGAGCACAATTCCACACAAAGGGGTGAATTTTTCAGTAAGTTCTGTGGTCGTGGTATCACACTATACACTGCTACAATACTCTGATCATGACGAGCCTAGAGATATTACTGAAGTTCTATTTATATTTGAAGTAATGTTTACCTAGTTTATTATACATTAGACTTCTCAAGTTACACTGCTTTGTTTACTACAAGAAAGTTGTGTGTGTTTATATAAACTGAAATACACAAGTAACTATGACCATGATGCTTATATTGCATGACTCATCATAAGTCCCTATGGATCCAGTAATATAGAGTGCTGTTCATTTATTTTCACTGCCATAATTGTGAAGCAGAATAAGTAAAGAATTATTTTTGCCACTGGACTTCCTGTTAGTCAGAAGTAGACTAAAATGAGCCTTCAAAGAGTTAAAAAGAATATATAACACAATTCTATTTTTTTTCCTTCCTAATATTTGATGATGAACTGTTAGGGCCCAATTCTGAAGCCTGTACCCATGTGAGTATGAGCTGTGACATCAGACCCTTATGCTCTAGAATATGGAAACTGTTTCAAGAAAGGTTAACGGGAATAAAGGTCCTTAGTCTGAATACAAAAAAAATTCTCTCTGCATACTGAAATAGTTTTATTTCAAACTGTACTTGGCGGGTGAGATTCTGTGCTGTGGCTCTAAGTCTAGATGCAACAAATAACTTGGAGCTCAGGGCAGGCGTGCGGTAAAGTGATGGTAAACCACCTCTGCACCCTCAGAATCCTGGGCTGTTCTGCAACATCCACCATCTTTTAGATAGCCCTGGGGTGTGTGTCATCAGTTATGGCAGCCTAGGCCCTAAAGGTCCAGCACTGCCCAGAATTTCCAGTGCCGCAGCCCTGGCTAGCTACTCTTTTAGAACAACTTATGCCACTCCATCCTTTTCACCTAGCTTAAAGTGTCAAGAGATGTGGGAGGAGCAAACCCAGAATGTTTTGTACAACTTCCATAAATGACGTAGCGCCATAATCATGACATCGCTTTTTAAACAGAACTCCCTTCTGATTTCACTGGTCTGTTCTACTTGAAAACTGGTGGCACAGTATGGCCTGTAGAAATGAAGGTCTCGAAATGGAATGAGTTGTCTGGTTTTCAGAGGTGCTAAGCAGCTGCAAGTCCCATTGAAATATCTTAGAAAATCAAACCAGTGCCATACAGTATATTAAGAGATAATGCTTCTTTTGAAAAATTGTGCTAATGCACAGTTCTAGTTTTGTCTTTCTTTTTAATTGGCAGACATTTTAATAAAAGTTATAACCCTCAAAAAAGCTGTACAGTGAGTGCAAATTAATTACTTGTTTTTAACACTGTTAAATGTAGCAAAGAGTGTAAACATTTCTGTCATAATACTTGTCACCCCTTTACTTGACAGTGTGAAAGCTAGTATGTCAGTTCTTTTTGGTATGCCAGCTTATCTGTGTAACACCTTTTTATGATGTAACTGGCAATTTTGTTCAATTTTCCAGACATGGAACATTTGATCGCCTTCTGTGGATATAATATTAATGTGATCTTTGGCCTAATGTATGGAGTAATTATAAAAACTGGTGAAATGTAATTGAAGAGTAGGAAAGGCACTTATGGAAATATTGTTGTTACTCTAAAATGTTGCTTGACTACATAGAATTTAATATGCACAATATTATTATTTATTTTATGCAACACTATAGATGTGCATGACATTTAATGGACAAATATGGTCAAGACATTGGACTTTGGGCTAAGAAGCTCACAATATAATTTTTTCCAACACAGTTATAATTAGGGCCCTACCAAAGGGCCATGAAAAATGCATCATGGACTGTGAAATCTGGTCTTTTCCCTATACTATACAGATTTCACAGGGGAGACCAGCATTTCTCAAATTGGGGGTCCTGACCTAACAGGGAGTTGCAGGGGGGGTCGCGGTATTGCCACCCTTGCTTCTGCGCTTCCTTCAGAGCTGGGAGCTGCAGAGCAGCAGCTGTTGGCCAGGTGCCCAGCTCTGAAGGCAGCACCCTGCCAGCAGCAGTACAGAAGTAAGCGTGGCAATACCATACCATGCCACCCTTACTTCTGCACTGCTTCCTTCGGAGCTGGTGGCCAGAGAGTGGCAGCTGCTGCCTGAGGGCCCAGCTGTGCAGGCACCTGTGCAGAAGTAAGGGTGGTAATACCATGCCATCCTTACTTCTGCCCTGCTGCTGGCAGCAGCTCTGCCTTCCGAGCTGGGCTCCCGGCCAGCAGCGAGTGCTCTCTAGTTGCCCGGCTCCGAAGGCAGCACCACCGTCCGCAGCAGCGCAGAAGTAAGGGTAGCAGTACTGCAACACCCCCCCCCCCCCACAAAAACCACTTGCAACTACTCCACAACTTCTTTTTGGATCAGGATCCCTACAACTATAACACTGTGAAATTTCAGAATTAAATAGGTGAAATCATGAAAGTTACTATTTTTAAAATCCTGTGACCGTGAAATTGACTAAAATGAATCGTGAATTTAGTAGGGCCCTAGTTATAATAGTAGCAGACCAATATGAGCACAATAATGCAGCATTTGACACCATTAAACACCAGAGTGACCCTTCAATTAGGCACCTGTTCAGAGTGATTAGGAATTATTTATATAGTCAGTACTATATATGTGCTAGAGGCTGCCTATTCCTTCCAGTGGGGGTTTTAACAAAGGAAGGATAAATCAAATTACTAAAAGATAAGAACTGGCCTGACCTTTTGCTAGTGGAGAACTTTATCCTTTTCTCATGGTGTATTCTGGTGCAGAGCTATTAGTTCATTTCAATTAGTTTTAACTCTGGATTCTAACAACACTTCCCACTCATTCTCTCTAATCTTCTGGGTTATATGTGCCTATGCAACAGTTTTTTCAAAGTAATTTATAAAAAGCCTCACACAATATATTTCATCTCCTGTCCACAAAGGACCTAAAATGTTGGGAGTTACCTGTGCCTAATATGTACTTTTAAAATAGCTCCATTCATTTCTTATATTTTTAATTTTTATTTTTATTTACAAGTTATGTACTTCATGCTTATCAAATTTTAAAGATGCTTCAAATTTTTACAATTTTTATTAAGGTTTTACAGATATCAAAAGTGCCAAGAAATCTTGGGGAAATTTTTCTGCTAGTGCACATGAGAGTAGCTCCGTTGACTTTAAATGAGTTACTCCAATTTACACTAGCTGCAGATCTTGTTAATTATTGTTAACGTTAAAAATAAATTGTCATTTGAAACAAGTTTATGATTTTTAAGAAGGTGATTGTTGGGACTGTAGAACTCTTTAGCTTTTCCTTACTTTTGAGTATAAAGTGCTGAAATTATACCCCAAAGTCTCAAACAAGATAGTTATCTATTTCTCAGGTCCACTAGATATGCTTGCAGCTAACTGAACTAATTAGTTATTCTGTGTTGCCATGGAAAGCAACAAACTGCATGAAACTCAGGGCCATAATTATACAATTTATTATTTGTGAAGTATTAAGTCCCCCAACATGATGACCTGCCACTTCGTATACCTGCTTCTTCTTTCCTCATTAAGTGAATGGTGTTCTCCTTTAATTGTCTGAGTAAAACAAATAAAAGGTTGTTTTGTTT
The DNA here is from genome assembly GCF_002925995.2 of Terrapene triunguis. Classification (NCBI taxonomy): domain Eukaryota; kingdom Metazoa; phylum Chordata; order Testudines; family Emydidae; genus Terrapene; species Terrapene triunguis. The sequence goes on from NW_020665140.1 coordinate 281,051, forward strand.
TGCATAGACCATATGTTGAGTAGTGTTAGTAGGTAAGATTATGTATGGAGTTTACTACACTTCTCTGTTTTCACTTGCTTATCTGAAAAAAAAAATCACTTTTGGGTCTGACACTTCCGCTGCTTGGTCTCAGCCAGATGGCGATTTATCTTCTTTGCATGAATACTCACTGCTGGTTAGTCTAACTACAGATGCTACTATATTTGGTTTGGGTGCCTTGTTGAAAGACCAGATTGCTTTAGGGAAAAAATTCTGAACAGAGTACAAGTTTTAGATCAATTTGCAAGAGTCGAGAAGCCTCACTGACATACAAGAGCAGGGTACAGACAATGCAGCTGTCAGGTCAGACATGGTGATTGCAGTCTCAAACCTCAACAGCCAGAGAGCAATAAGGAGCAAGGCTACTCTTTGAAATACCTTGATTTATCTTCAGCATGGGAGAGATTAATTTGACGTTCCTGTAACCCAAATATTTCAGTTGAAAATTAAATCTTCCATGTAAATTTAGTTAATCCGAAATGTTCTGCTCAGACAATGAATAAACTGTGTTTACTCAGCATTATTAGATAATAAAACTGCCCAGTGTCTTCCATAGTTAAACAAAAAGGATCTCTCTTGCAGCAGGGAAGAAAGGAGCAATTGACAGAATATCCTCTCCATATTAAGCCTTTTCCATTAGTCCCTCTGATTTCAAGAGTTTTACAACAATTGCACCATAATAAGGACAACATAACATGGGTTGCCCCTAACTTGATAAGGAAATTTCAGATTCTTCTTGGATATGGATGTAATGCTTGTCTCCATATTTTTACATTCAAACTCTTGAGCCTTTGCTGCACTGGGAAAATGACCTGCAATAATAAGGGCTTGTCAACACGTGGAAGCTGCTGTGAAATAAACTAGGGTGTGAAATTAAAGTGCAATAGCTATTCTGCAGTAGCTCCTGTGTGGAGACACTTACTCTGCACTAAGGATGCCTTTTGGCACTTTAGATTAGCTTAATCCATTTTGAAAGTGTATTAAACTCCCCAAAGGCACTCAGTGTGGAATAAGAGTGGAGCTATAGCAGAAGTTATTCCAGGCTATTTCCCTGTGTAGAAAACCCTAACATATGTCAACCACAGATTGCCCTAAGTGTCCTTCACTTACGGCCAGGATTTAAAACTGTTTATTCTCTAGTGTAAAGAGGACCAAACCATTTTAACAATCCATTATAGAAAAATTGTGTAACAGGATACAAAAGCAGTACTGCCAGCCTTCTGTATTCAAAAACAATAATTCAGGCTTAAAAATGATAGCTTTTGAAACTTTGGTAAGACTCTCATGTAATCACGACTCTAGGAGCGGGGAGGCGGGGGCTTAAGAAAACCCCCAAATAATGTGAGATTCATGATTAAAATTGTAAGAGCTGGCAACAGTGGACAATTCTGTAATAACTGATTCCCAGAAACCAAAAAGTTAGGACCAGATCCAAAAAAGGACATAGGCACCTAAACCCCTGATGTAGTTGCTACTAATCCACAGACCCCTGACTCAAACACTTATGTCACCTGAAAGGCCCTATCTAGAAGGCATGCTCTGAGCATGCCTAACTCACTGCAAAATGGTTGATGGTGGGGAGGAGTGGTTTAGCCCAGTGGTTAGGATGCTCAATTGGATGTGAGAATGACCTGTTCAATTCCCACCTCTGCCTGCTGAGGAGAAAGGATTTGGACAGGGGCTCCTCACCTCTCAGGTGAGTGCCATTGGACTATGGAATATTCTGGTGTGGGTCTCTCTTGTTGAAGCTGTTCCACTTTGTATTAAATATTAATTGGGCCAGAGAGAGAGGGAGAGAGAGACAGAATGGCTCTATAGTCCAGGCCTCAGGGAAAGGGGGGGTACCTCTTTGCAAATTCCTTCTTGTCAGGCAACAGGGAAATTGAATGTGGGTCTCCCACATCCCAGATGAGTGCAATAACCATTGCACTGAGGTTATAAAGGTGGCCAGATCATTCTATTCAACCCTCCTCCCCCATTTACCCTGCATAAAAATCTGTCTGTAAATTCCTTTATAGATCTGGGGCTTAGTTCTTTGCTCAAGCCTCACACAAGCTGGGGAGGGATTGCAAGCGCTTTGGAGGACAGGATTAGAATTCAAAGTGATCTTGACAAACTGGAAAAATGGTCTGAAATAAATAGGATGAAAATCATTAGGGACAAATGCAAAGTACTCCACTTAGGAAGGAATAATCAATTGCACAAATACAAAATGGGAAATTACTGCTTAGGAAGAAGTACTGCAGAAAAGGACTGGGAGGTTATAATGGATCACAAATTATATATGACTCAACAATGTAGTACCATTGTAAAAAAAGTGAATACCATTCTGGGATGTATTAGCAGGAATTGTGTAAGCAAGACTTCTGCTCAGCACTGATAAGGCTTCAACTGGAGTACTGTGTCCTGTTCTGGGCACTACACTTCAGGAAAGTCCAGAGGAGTGCAGTAAAAATAAAACATGACTTAGAAGGAAAGATTGAAAAAAATGGGTTTGTTTAGTCTGGAGAAGATTGAAGGAAGATGTGATATAGTCTTCAAGTACGTAAAAGGTGGTTATAAAGAGGTGGGTGATAAATTCTTCTTCATATCCACTGAAGACAGGACAAGAAGTAATGGGCTTAAATTCCAGAAAGGGAGATTTAGCTTAGACATTATAAAAAACTTCCTTGCTGTAAGGGTAGTTAAGCAGGGAACACTTTATCTAGGGAGGTTATGGAATCTCCGTCATTGGAGGTTTTTAAGAATGGGTTAGACAAACATCTGTCAGGGATGGTCTAGATAATACTTCATGTGCCTCAGTGCAGGGGACTGAACTAAATGACCTCTTGAGGTCCTTTCCAGTTCTACATTTTTATGATTCTATAAGTGGCTTGGGCCAATGAATGAAGAAGGGCTGGGAAACTCAATAAGCAGTATAAGATCTCACCAGGGAGGAGGCCTTTCAAAAAAGTGCATCATACCCAGGTTTGGGGGTAGTTGTTATTGGTTTAGGTTTTTTTCTTGTTGTGTAAAACTACTTCTTTATTACTGTAACCTATGCAAGAATGAGCGCTGAAGGGATAAATTGCTGATTGAATGGCTGTTCTTTTATTAAGGAAGTGGATGACCCATTCAAATAGCTCTGAATATGCTAGATTCCTGGTAGAACAAATTTTTACATGTTTTGAGGCTTTTATGACTCAAAACCAAAAAAGGTTGTTTTCAGGTACTCCTGTATCTTTTGCTAATAGAAAAAATAGTTTCAGAAAATACAACTCTTTCCTCTCCTTTTGGCAATGAATACTGGAAACAGAAATACAGATTGTTGGACAATTTCTCAGCTGGTGTAAACTGGTGTAGCTCCATTGAAGTCAATGTAGATTTACACTAGCTGAAAATATGACCTTGTATTTCTATTTTAAATCTTATTGTCTAATACTTCTTTCCAAGGTGTAACTAGCTATTTGTTTGACATTCTCTCTTTAGCTGAGTGATCCTCCCTTTTGCCGTACCAGGAAAATTGTTAATAATAATGATACATATCACATACACATTCTTTGATAAAAATCATATATTAATTCTGATGTATAAGTAGTTTTTCATTTCATTTTTTAAAATAATTTTATAATAACTGTTCATAACCGTTTAATAGTTTAGCTTGTCTCCCACATCAGGACCAACATTACCTGATAATTGACATTGATATGTTAATCTTAATTACGAAGCTTTTTGGGTTCAGAAAGCCCTTCTGATTGATTCGTGTCAGTAAAATGTAGTAATCAATTAGGGTCATTCACTTGGAGGAAAGGTGATGGTATTCACTCTGTAAAGCAAAAGTAGTAAATTTGTATTCTGTGCTTGTCATTTGCTCCAGATAGTAAACTCTGGTTTAGATACTATTGCTGCAGTAATTGAACCATTGATTAAAATATCCCCAGAGTGTAAAATCAGTTTTAAGCTCTTTATATCCTTATTACAGAGTTGCCAGTCACAACTCTATTGTTAAAGGTGCAAGAGGCTTTCCACTCTAAGCTCTGTATTGGTAGCCTACCTTCTCTAAAAGTTTCTTTGGGCCTAAAATTTTCTTAGTCAGTGGCCACAATAGGAAATTTTGGAAAGGGAGACTAAAATAGGAAAAAGCTGAAAAATAATATACAAGTTTACTGCATTCCAGTTGTTTCATTTTGTAAGCTGATACTTACATATATATATATATATATGAGATAGGTATATTGAGATATACCTATCTCATAGAACTGGAAGGGACCCCGAAAGGTCATCGAGTCCAGCCCCCTGCCTTCACTAGCAGGACCAAGTACTGATTTTGCCCCCGATCCCCCAAATGCCACTACTTTGGGGGCTGAAGAGCTGGCTGTCCAGAGGCTACAGCAGGAGACTCTGCTACAGAGGAGAAGAGGGATATGTTCAACAGATAAGTTGTTTGCTGTGAGTAGTCTTTCCCATTCAAGTATATTGAGAGTATGTATGGCAATACTGCTCGTCATTGGCTGTGCATACATGTGAGTACACAGTTTGTCACCATGCGTCTGACGAAGTGGGTATTCACCCACGAAAGCTTATGCTCCAATACTTTTGTTAGTCTATAAGATGCCACAGGACTCTTTGTCGCCGTTTGTCACCAGTCTCTCTCCCCCTTTTCCCCACCTCTACCACCAGTGGATCTAGCTGACATATGTACTTACAAAAAATTGTTTATTTTGTTCCTCTTCCTCCAAACCTCTATTTGTCTGTCTTTACTTAGATTATGATCTGAGGGCAGGAATTGTGCCTTCTTGTCTATATAGAAAGTTTCTATCACATTGTGCATGCTACCATACACAAATAATAATAATTAGTAATAATAAAACCTTCATCTATTCTCCTGTTCTGAGCTCAATACCATTTCCCACCCTCTTATTATGGATTGGAAACTTTCCCCCATCCCTGTCCTGGCCATCCTCAACATATGTGCTAGATCTATCCCTTCCCATTAAACCTTCTTGATTTCAGCTAAAGAGATGCCTCTGTGGTATTAGTTGCAAAAGCTTACAGCAGCCACTAGGGGGTATAGAGCAAGAAGGTCAGAGTCTGTGTAAACAGGAAATATAGACAGCATTGTATTCACCCAACCATAGTGTGCTTACTGTAATCTCTACAGAACCCTTGCCCTATATCCCTGCCCAGCTTCCTAATACAGACTGAGATGGGGGTCTATCATATACACTAGACCAATGGTTCCCAAACTTGGTTCGCGGCTCGTTCAGGGTAGGCCTCTGGCGGGCCGTGAGACACCTTGTTTACCTGAGCGTCTGCAGGTACAGCTGCTCGCAGCTCCCAGTGGCCGCAGTTTGCCATTCCCGGCCAATGGGAGCTGCGGGAAGCAGCATGGGCCGGGCCACCACTTCCCGCAGCTCCCATTGGCTGGGAATGGTGAACCGTGGCCACTGGGAGCTGCGAGCGGAAGTACCTGCAGACACACCAGGTAAACAAAGCGTCTTGCGGCCCGTCAGGGGCTTACCCTGAACAAGCCGTGAACCAAGTTTGGGAACTCCTGCACTAGACTATAATATACTACCTGTATATTTCACTTTTTATGGATGTCTGTATGTATGTGACATTGCCCGTGGTTACGTAAGGCCTTGTTGTATTAAATGTGAGCAGAAGGGTAGCGTTATATTGGGTGTTATTCCTACTAATATATGGAGGCTAGGAGGCACTCATGGAGAGGTAGTTAAAATGATTCTCTTGGAACCTTAACTGACAATTTAATAATTCTTTTCTTGTTTAAATTCTCATTTAAATTCTCAAATCTTAGTTGTACGTTTTCCCCCTCTGGGGGAATACAGTAAAGAGTACATGACAATTGAGGTTTTAATATATCCATATATTTATAAATAGTAGATTTTACGATAGCCTTTCCACAAATGAAGGAAGCAGTTTGATAAAGGAGATTAGTAAAGCACAAGTTTCTCTTTTTTTAAATGTTCTGTTACTACATGGAAATTTTGAGTGTTTTTTTCCTGACCCGAGGGAAGCATACACGTTGCCTAATTATGTGCTGTAGAAATTATTAACAGTCTTTGTGCAAATTAGATGACGTTTAACTTTTACAGCTACATTCATAACATTTACATAGCTAACCGCCAAAAGTAATTCAGTCAGTTTGCATGTGTTTTTATTCTGAGAACAAAGGTTGCTTTCCTTTTATTTAGGAAAAAAATAAATTTGACCTTTTTACTTTTAAGGACAGAATAATGTTGGGTAAATCTTCAAAGCAGTAAACAGGGTTTTCCGTTTTGTTTAACTTTTTGTTTTTTTCTTTTGTGAGAGTTCCATTGTTAAAAATTTTCTCTTTGATTTAACAGTGTACCCCTAGACCTTCCTCATCTCTTTGTAAGAAATATATATTATTGTAATAATTTATCAGGCCCTGTTTTCATCATAATACTTTTGAGGCCAGTTATTTAGGGATCTATATATGGTTTTAGTAATCTATATTTAGGCACCAATTTTTGAAAATCTTGGCCCAAATACATTACATTTACTGCTTTTGCATTTGCAATTCTTTCATTCAGAGAAAGTAATCAAATTTCTTTGACAAGACCATTCTTTACAAATCCATGTTACTGATTCCTCATGGGATGAGTTTCCCTAACTGGTAGATGTTTAGGGATGCTGCTAAATCATTTTTCTATGGGACTCATACAGATACTTCTTAAAAACGATATATTTTTCCTTTGGATGCACTAAGTTGGAACAAATAACAGGTAATTTCCAGGAAAATTCATAGAGGTGGATCCCCACAAGGGATTCCTGTATTTATAATGCTCTTTGAGATCCTTAGGCAAGAAGTGCAATATAAGTGTAAAATATTCTTTGAAATGGAAATCAGCTCACAGGAAAATGGTAATCAGGATGACAAGACAATTGGAGAAGCTATTAGCAGCCTAACTATGTAATCAAATCATAGTGCAGTCTCAGTACAATTTTTAATCTAAAAAAACAAAACTATTCCTGGGACAAAATAAACCTTAAGTTAAATGACCATGTCAGAGCAACCATATATGATTTTTAAGAAGTTGGGGACTATCTGAGCAACTGAAATAGTGAGTACTATATTGTGGACAGAAAGAAATGACTGGGTGTAAATGGTCATCTTACTGGTTATAAAGCTTGTCAAGGCAATTAGTGTCTGCCTCATCAGCAAAGTGCAGAGCCCTCAGACCACCATCAAATCTGGTCAGAAGGCAGTCATCAGTGATGTGGGACATTGTCTGTCTTTGGCCACAGCCGCATGTGGGATCCTCTTGTTGGCCACAGGTGTGAAAGCTGGCTGCACACTGACCCTGGCCCATTCAAAATCGATTCAGAAGGGCCTATAAGCGGCATGGAAAATCAAAGCCTGGTACACATGTGGTCAGGTAAGTTATAAGAGACTGGTTTGTGACATCAACTGCAGACCATTCTTCCTGCCACATCAATGTTGCAGAGAAATCTGGGCATGGCAAGTGGGCCCACAAGGTTGCCTTGACAATAACCTTGCTCTTGAGTGGCCGAAGAGGTCTGTGTATAGTGATAGGCTTGGTTTTGCCCTGATCTTCTCAACCACACTGACTGTAATCCTCACAATGGATGTGTGGAGGAGTGATATTACTTAGCACGGAGAGCCACGGTACTGGTATGGGTTGAATTGTCCCAGTTACGATATGCATAGTTGAACACTGTTGAGTGTCAGCCAATCTGACGTGAGATTAATGGAGCCAGACTGGAGCATAGTATTCTTCTAAAACTAACAGAGAGCTAAACTGGATGACTGAAGAGTTTGAGTGTTTGCTCCCCATAAAGTGCCAGCCAATTTGCTTTGAAGGTTGTTATATGACTTCAGGTGCTTAAGATATGTAAGAGATCTATCTAGCGTTATTCCAAGTAGACTGTATGGGATTTGTGTTTTGAGCTGTATCCATTAAGAAATATAATGAGTTCTTGGGCTACTCTGGCATTGTGAAGATGGAACACACTCAAAACTGCCTTGGTCACACTTGTTTGTAAATGACACCGACTACAGTTTTTGGCTATCTTAATCAGGTCAGCATTTAGAGCTTGTTCAAGTTCTGGGAATGACTATGCTTGGACGCCTAAATGAATGCCATCGCATACATGAACTTGTTTGTGTAAAAGTTGAAAAGCTTTAGAATTTGATTCGTCATCTCGGCGCGGTTCAGCAACCATCAGCCTTAAGCTGACCACCTGTCATGCCAAACCAAGCTGCCAGCTGTCTGCTCAATGTGTCAAAGGCCCCAAATGAGAAGCATATCAGATGACCAGTCCATGATGGATGGCATCAGTTCCAACAGAGAAATGGAGAGACTAGATATGAGACTGTAGCTGGAGAGTATGATGGGGTGAAGATTGCTTTTATAGGATGTGAGGCACAAACGAAAGCATGCTTGTTTTATGCGGGAATATCATGGCATAGCTATATTTGTATGTTTGTAGTATATTTTAAGGCATATACTGCATGTCAGTGGTTAATTATATTTTTTAAAGTTGCAGTCTTCTCTTCTATTTTTCATGTGCTGGTTAATATTAGTTGATTAGGATGATGAGTTGATACCACACATTATGTCTGAAATATGATTTCAGGTCAGTATTTCTTTAACTGCTACACTGCTTTCTTAAATCTTGTTTATTATAACAATACTCACAGCACTTTTAGCTATTCAACTTAGTTTCCTTGGTAACTGGTCATTTTCAGTTCACCTGTAGGCTCCTGGTATTTAAAGAAGCTATATTATTTTCAGCTTTATGTGTTACACAATGATGGAAAAACATGGTAGCGAGGGTACAAGCAAAAATGTAATAAATTGGTGAATTCTTACTCTTTAGAGAATGTAGCCTTTATATTATTAACACAGTGGAGTAAACTTTAGTGCCATATGTCAAGGAAACACCAGTGAACAAAGCCTGACTATCATAAAAGATAAATAATTTACTCTTTTATGTAGCAGATCTGAAAGCATTTTAAATGCATTTAATGTATTAAGGGAAGGAGGATTTTTCATCTATATCATTTTGCCCACCACTGAAATACAGTCCCTTCTTTTTGGGGAGGAATGTAGTAGCTGATAGCAACGTTAGACAATAGCTTAGAGCAAGAATGAAGAAATGTACTCTATCCAGTTGAAACAACAGGGGTAGTTTATATAGGAAGAATGTAATTGCTGTAAGTGGAATTTGGATGGGACATCAGGGTTTATATCTGTACTGTTTTATGAAAAGTAGTGTCTCATATCTAATCTAATAAACATTTCTAAAAGTATCACCATAATATTTTAGATCTTGTATGACCACAATTGCTGAGCACCTTTAGTTTTACAGTTCACTGGAATCATCACAGTAAATCAGAATCACCATGCAGAATCATTCATGTCATCAGAATCACCAGCTGAATGTTGCCTCTTCACACCACACCAGGGCATTGGTACTGACTCAGAAGTAAGAGTCCTGTCTAAGGAGGGGGGCGGCGGCCGGAGCCCCGGGGCGAGGGCGGCGAGCCCCGGCGGGGGCTCCGCTCTCCCCCCAGTGGCCGGGGGGAGTGCGCCGGAGGGGAGGGCGGCCGGAGCCCTGGGAGGAGGGCGGCGAGCCCCGGCGGGGGCTCGGCTCTCCCCCCGGTGGCCAGAGCGCCGGGGGCAGGGCGGCGAGCCCCGGCTGGGGCTCGGCTCTCCCCCCGGCGGCCAGAGCGCCGGGGGCAGGGCGGTGAGAGGGCAGCGAGCCCCGGCTGGGGCTCCGCTCTCCCCTCGGCGGCCGGGGGGAGGGCGCGGGGGGGGAGGGCAGCCAGAGCGCCGGGGGGAGGGCGGCGAGCCCAGCTGTGGCCCCGCTCTCCCCGGCGGCCGGAGCGCCGCGCCGCCCCCCTCCAGGTGCCGCCCCAAGCACCAGCTTGGGTGCCTGGTGCCTGGAGCCGGCCCTGTGTCTAATGAATCACAAACACCACTTCCTAGAATACCTACAATAGGTGTCCCAGCTAAACTCTTCTTAGCTTTTGAGTTCTTACAGAATCACAGTGACAGGGAGAGTTCATTTTTCCTCCATATGATGCATTTTTTTAAGTTTTCTATTTACTATCTTACAGTATTAAAACTGTTAAAAATTGTGCAATATTGAAAAATACAGAAAATGCCTTTCCATTATAGACCACTTCCAGTGTGGCTTAATTATATGTTTGCAGTCACCAGCAGAGTGAATGCTTAGGTGTCACATTGAGATGGAACTGATGATTATGGAGAACTTGCATTTGTGAACTTGAAAAAATGGCTTACAAATTTTAGTATTGTGCTTAAATGGTATTCAACACATACTCTTAACATTGTAAATAATAATAAAATAACATTTTCAGTCCATCATTATGTTTAATTGAATGCACAGGGGAAAGGTCTCTGCAACAGGTAAACTCGATATCATGGTGACATCTTAGCTTCTGTATTGCTGAGAGATTAGATTGTTCCAGTGAACTGCTGTGATTTGTCATTTTCACATAGGAAATGTACTGTAAACACTCTGGGTCGATATGTTTTGGCTTCAAATTAGTTGGAATAGGGGCCATAAAAACAAAGCAGTAATTATATTGTGCCCTATCAAGGCTCAGAAGTTGAATAAGTGGAGTGTTGCTGAAGCATAGGGAGAGGGTCTAGCTGAGAGGCCATGAACGCTGATTCTCAGCTGCCATCTGTTGCGCTACTCAGGAATGCATGGCACCTGAGCGTAATTCATTGCTGAAGGACAAATAAAAATATAGCCTTGTAATCGAGTGGAGGTGGTCAGTGCTACCTTCATGTAAGTCATGAGATTGTTCCCACAATTTATCAGCTGTGCTATTGGCTGCAATTCCCAACATTCTATTTTAACCTTTTTTATGTTTTGTGAAACTCTGAAGATAAATACATTAAAGATTGTGAGATGCTTAGTTACTATGGTAATTGGGGACAAATAAGTAACATAGATAAATAGATGTGTATATATATGCTAGCGGTAGTTGGCTTCAGCATGGGTATGAGTGGACAGAGCTGTGTAAGTAGTACTACGAACATAATATTTTGAATAAAGAATATAGTGGAACTAGACAAGGTTCAGAGAAAGGCAACAAAGGTAATCAAGGGTATGGAACAGCTTCCATATGAGGAAAAACTAAAAAGATTATGGCTGTTCAACTTAGAAAAAAGATGATTAAGGGGGATATGATTATCATGAATGTGTGCAAAAAAATAAAGACAGAAGTGTTATTTACCTTTCCCCACAAAACAAAAACCAGGAGTCACCCAATGAAATTAATAAGCAACAGGTTTAATAGAAACCAGAAGAAGTATTTTTTCCCACAACGCAAAATTAATCTGTGGAACTCATTGCCATGGGTTGTTGTGATGGCCAAAATTATAACTGGGTTCCAAACAGAACTAGACAAGTTCATGGAGGATAGGTCCATTAATGGCTATTAGCCAAGATGATCGGGGATGCACCTTCATGTTCAGGGAGAACCTCTGAAGCTGGGAGGAGAACACTGGGGTGGATGTCTCCAACATTGCTCTGTTCTGTACGCTCCCCCTGAAGCTCTGGTACTGGCCACTGTCAGGGACAGGATACTGGGCTAAATGGACCATTGATCTGACCCAGTGTGGCTGTTCTTCCATTCTCCCCACTGCTGCACTGACTTGCAGCATGGTACTTCATTTTTTTCCCTCTCTCTCTCTCTCCCCTCCCTCTCCTTCTTGGACAGAAGTTGAAGATTTGGCCTGTTAGAAATGAGTACAAATAAAATATCCATTTAAGATATTTCCCAGTAATCCTATAAAATAATACTTCTACTAATAAATAATCAAACACTTTTAAGTTTGTTCTGGTACAGAGGGTCCTCATGAGTCTCCTCACTCCACTTAGGCCCTGTAGTATAGCTAGGCTGAGGGTGGTGCAGAGGGAGCACTGCATGGATGGGTGTCCACAAACCCTGTGTGCAGTGGGGTGCATCTCCACTTTGGCCCCAAATAGGCCATATGTAAAGTGGAAGGTTAGGGTGAGCCTGTGTTGAGGCTATTGTATCCATGCTGATACGGATCTAGTGGCCCAAACCATTATGTCAGGGGTGCAGAGTGGCTGCAGCCACTATCCTAGCTATGGTGTGTCTGTGTTGCCGTTTTGTGGCCTTTCCATGAATTCCCATTCTTACAACCTCTTTGGAAAAAAATGTTTACAAAATGTGATTTCTCTTGATGAGAAATCTAATGCTAAAAAATCTCCCCAAACCTCCATTGAGAGTATGGGTAATCTGAGTATAAGCACTGCTTATGAGAAATGCCAGAGACATACACTATTAAAATTAAACTATAGCTTAAAACAGAGAGAAAATTGACCATGGTACTATTATGATCCAGTCATCACTTGTTGTTTTTCATGATTAAATTGGTCTAATAGCTATAATTGGTTCTGCATCATCTGCTAAGAAAATGATAGAGTTATTAAAAAACAGTAAATGCCTTGTCATTCTGTCCAGCAGTTTAGTGCATTTAACCTTTTTAGAGCTAATTGAAACCATTTTACTAGGAATTCACAATCTTCAATTTAAAAAAGCATTTGGTGGTCACTATCAACAGCTAGTGACTTATACAATACATAGTACTTCAAAATTTAGCGCATTCCTGTAGAAACACATGCAACTCTGTGGAATTTACAGATGGAAGGTGTTATAGAAGTCCAAAGTAGCATGATTTCTAGTGTAATTAGTTCATTAGCTGTAACATTGTGATATGGAGCATTAGATCCCTCTTTGACGTTGTAAATCTTTACTTATAAAGGTTCTATTTATTCAAAATTCTAGTAATATGTATGCTATCTGCAAAGGTTACCATATACCTCTCTAGTAATTACGACTCTCATTTTCAGTTTTTATTTTATTTAAAATCCCCAAGAATTTATTAGAGTTTATTTTTAAAAATTAAATGGGTGAAAATCAATGCAAAATATTAACATCACAGTTGTCAGGGTAAACATCAGAGTTAATATTGGGGGATGGGAGATCAGCAAAAGCAACATATAGAGAAAATTATAGAGTATTGAAAGTAAAAGCATTTTTAAAACAACATTTTAATGCTGTGGTTTATTCCATGAACTATATATTAACATTACATTTCTGGGAAAATGCACTATGCACCAAACCTGGGGTACATGGATGATGTTTTCATCCTCTCTTAGATTTCAACCACCACCAGTCAACAACCACCACCAGTCCCTCAAACTCTCTCTTGAACACTCTTACACCAGCATCAACTTCCTTGGCACTGTGATCAGCTTCAACCTTGGAACCCTACAAATGACTAAATGCAAAATACCCATGGATCAGCACACCCATCTTCACTGATCCAGCAACCACAACTATCCCAAGAAATCTGTTATCTACAGCCAGACACTCCGATACCACAGAATTTGCTCCAAAGAAAGTCTGGGATATACATCTTAACAGACTTAAAACCACCTACAACACATCTTTCAAGATCCATGGGACCTACACATGCCTATTATAACATGTGGTATACCTCATCTGGTGCACCAAGTGCCCCAACGACTATGTGGGTGAAACCAGACAATCTCTACACTCTCAAATTAACTCACATAGAAAAATTATAGACAAAAACACCCAATCACCCCTGTGCAAACACTTTTCACAAAGCGATCACTCTATATCTGACCCCCCAGTCTTCATCCCCAGAGGAAACCTGCACAATATGTTCAAAAGATGAGCCTAGGAGCTTAAATTCATAACTCTGCTGGACACGAAAAACCATGGACTTAATAGAGACATTGGTTTATAGCTCACGACGACAATTTGAAACACACCCTACTGCCTGGTAACCCTTAATTGTGCACATCATTTAAAGTGCTTTCCTACAGCATGTGTGAAAACCCTTATGCTTAACAATCTGCCCCACCTTTAGCTCAGACACTCTGGTTATTTTCTTCAGACATGAGGCAGAGTTCTCTGAAGTTTGAAAGCGTGTGCCTTACACCAATAGAAGTTGGTCCAATAAAAGATATTACATCACCTACCTTACCTCTCTTATTAACAGCACATACACTTATGCACACGCATGAGGATATATATGAAGTTTGCACTACGTTGCCTTCCTTTAACAGACGGCCTCGTATTTACATTTAGACTAATTTATTGTTAACATAAACACTTCTCCTTAATGTAAAGTTTTGGATTTTCTTAACATAATCAGTATTTTTATGTACATGAGTGGTCCAAAATCCAGGTGAAGATCAGATGATTCCGTTTAGTGTTTGATTTTTGTTAGCAGCTCAGCCCCTTCATTTTTAAATTCTTTCAGGGGTCTTGAAAATATATACCACCCAGTCCTGGTGACTTTGTTACTCTAAAAGTTTAGTATTTTTGTTTTGCCACCACCATTTAGACACTTCGGTTTCTGATAGTGCCTCCTATTTGATCCAGTGGAAAAGGCAACTAAATAAATAACTGTTCACAACTTAAAACTCCTACTTTAAAAAATGCAATTAGCTACCATTAGAGCTTATATTTCAAGTAGTTTAATGTACAGTGCCATCTCCCATGCCTGCATGGCTCTAACAGGATGTGAGGACATACACAGATGAACGGAGAAATGAGAAGACATAATTGCTCTTCATTGAAGGTGACTTCAGTTACCTGAGGTCTGTTCCCCTAAGACTTGATCTTGCTCCCACTGAAATCAATAGCAAAATGCGATTAACTTAAAAAGGAGAAGCATAACTCTGTTTCTATAGCAAGTTGACCCTTCCCTTGACTGGTAGGTGGCATGTCACAGAATTGGCAACTACAGCCTTCAGCAGCTTTTATGGCTCAGAAGGCTGTAGATCTTTATTGCTCTACCACCATGCATTTATTGTAAAGAATTCTTATAAAAGCTTTCATGCCTTTATTATTTTTGTTACAGCTTAAAATGACAATAATAAAAAAAACCCTCTCCAACACTGACTGGCCATGTCGGGTATTATTTTTATTATGTGAGTCCTCATCCTGAGTTGTTGAGTAGAATTTGGCAAATAACTGGTTTTTCTCTTTGTTTGCCATTCTGAAAAACTAAAATAATAATAATATTAATTAATAATGGTTTGGGTGGAACCAAAACTGAAACTTTGGGCAATTTACAGCAAATTGAAATGTATAAAATACTTGAATAGTCATTGGACGTGAGCGAGAGCATGACTGTATAGATACGTGCTCTGCTGCAGAATACCCAGGTGGTTAGGAGAGTGGAGAACTGGGTTCAGGTCCCCGTTCTAGAGCTGAGATTTGAACCTGGGTGTCCCAGAGGAGTGCCCTAACCACTGGGCTATAGAGTACAAGAGGTGTACTAGCACCTCCTGTTCTTTGGTGAACCTGTCCCCCAAAATTTGTTGTCCTGAACTATTTGGTGACTTTGGCATGAATTCACAAATAGTTTTAAGTTGACCAAAATTGCATTTTTCAGCAAATAAAATATTTGTCCAAAAAATGTAGCCTGGCTCTAGTGTTGAATGCTTTCTGTGCGGCTCCCTTGACTCCTATTGACTTCAATGGGAAATGGGAATGCTGAACTTCTTGAAAATCCTCAGCACCTGGTAGGACAAGTTCCTGATTGGCGTCGTTTCTAGATATCAATAATTTTAGTCTCATAAAAATCTTATGATGCTTTTATAACTACAGGCAATTTCCTCTGTGATATTATTAACAATAATAAATACGAGTTATTGTACTGTACATTAATAAAGAAATGAAATGTTATTGAGAAATCTGTGGGGGACTATACAAAATGTTCATGTTATTTATAGGAATGCACAGAGGACCTGATCTTGTAGTCCTCACTCAGGGTAAATTCCTGTTTGATTTCAATAAGAGTTTGCCTAAGTAAAGACTCCAGGGTTGGACTTTGAGTTTGTAATTCTGTAATCAAACTTAAAAAAAAAAGATTAACAGATAGTAGCTATATCCTTAGCTAAAGAAAAAATGCCCAGCCGAGCAAAATTAAATAATTTAATCAAGGAACTAAAAGGCTATGGATTCAATACAACTTCAACCTGTTAATCAAACAATTATCAGCACTTGAACTGCTATATTAATTTTGAAGACACCTATCAGTATAATGTCAAAACACTTTGGCATTCATTTAGAAGTTCAATAGTTTACTTCACAAGAAAGAACAGCTTCTCTCACTTAGCTATAAGTCCCTTACCTTTTGAGTAGTTGAATCTAGGGGATTTACTTACTAGACCGTTTGCTCTTAGTTGTTAAGAGAATGCCTGCAGGAAGAGATGAGTCTTGCAACTCAAGACTCAAGGTTGCAAAGGCTAACAGCTGTCTCATGTCATACATTTTTAAGCAGAAACCCTCTATTGATTTCAAAGAGGGGCTTCTGCTTAAAAAAATCAATGGCTCAAATGGTGCTAATGGAATCATTTCTACCATCTTCCTCAAAAATGTGGAATCACGCAGTGCTGTTACTGTATCTACTCACATTTTACCTTAGGTACTTAACTGTTGGCATCAAAAATAAGACCAAAACAGATAATAAACAAGGTACAAACATTGTAAGTGGTAAACAATAAACCATCAACCTGCCAGAAATATTTATCTGCACTGATCACATCAGGATGCAAAATTAACTGCTTACAACCCAAGCTGCTTCCTATGTAATGTGGCTGTTGCAAATCTTATTCTCCCTTGTCACATCTACATTTGTAAAGCCCCATGTGAATAGAAATCCCCAAGCTAAACTTCACTGTATTAAATAACTTATTCAATAATATTTTATAGGACTGCAACAACACAACAAAACATCTATCAAAAATGTTTCCACAAAGGGGAGCATTCAGTTTTCCAGATAATGTACAAACATATTACATTTTCATTCAGTTGCTACAAAGGCTTCCCCCAGAATCATAAAAAACAAACAGATCAGGGAGTGAACTGTTTTGAAAAGGAAAGAATCTAGATGCAAATCCTCCCTTCTTGTGCAAAAGCTACTGGCCAGATTTTTCCATTGGAGTGTGACTGTTCACATCACACTGCCCATGTATACTGGCCCTAAAGCCAGTGTCACTAGTCTGGGGGGGAATCATTCTAGAGCATTGCTTCTCAAATTTGTTCTGTACCATGATCCCATGTTGGAACTCCCTGCCCTGTTGCCTGTACACCAGAAAAACGGGATAAGTGGAATCCCTCTTTGCCATGTTGATTCCTGTCTGCATTTTTGGTGACGGGGGCTGTTTGCTGTAGGATGTGTCAGGCTGCTCAAACAGGGACCAGGAGGACCAGCTCTGCAAAGAGTAGCAACAAGATCAGAAGAGTGCAAAGGTGAGCTTTCAGCCACCTTTCATATGTACATTTCACTTCTATTCTGTGCAGATCAGTCAGACTCCAGGATCGGGCCCTAAGTGTATATTACCTCCTTGCATATTTGTAAATACAGTACTATACCTTAATACTTATGAAAAATCCAGAGTTTTCTTTATGCCTACCATAACAGTTGTTTCCTGTTGTTTATATCTGCTACATATCATGCAATGCTTACAAAGCAAAAGTGTATTAAAGACATTGTTAGCCTTTGCTTTAGAATATGTTTATTAGATAATTCACTACTAGGTCAGCATAATAACAAAGAAACTGGACATAGATAGAGGGGGAGGCTATAGTTTATTCTAGTTACAGTCATTAGATGTAGTCAAGGTGCCTTTCAGCAAGAAGGGATGACAGATAGCTAACATTCTCACTATCAGATCCACTGTCATGGAGCACGCTCATCAGGGGATAACAGGAGACAGAGTGCACTGGGATACAGGTGCACCTTTTCCAGAGCAATAGTAAGATGAATGCACTTATTGTCACTGCTCCCCTGCTTTTCTTAGCCATTAGTGTGACAGTGTTATAATTGATGATATGACATGGGACCTGTTTTGAAATTTTTCTCGTCTTTTGAAGTTGCCCTTTAAACAGTATATGGTTATCTAATGTGTCAATGCCTCTGTCTTCCTATCTCAATCCACGCTATCCTGGTAATGACAGTAAATCACACACACTTGTAACACAAATGAGATGATATTTAGGTTTCATAGCTGTGTTAACAGCATTACTTGGCAGTGGTCTGTTACGTAATAATGGGGGATAGGTATTTATCAGGAAGGTATTTATCAGGCAAGAAGAAATGTCAATATAATTTAACTCGTCAATCTACTGTAGCAACATACTTTGCATTCTAAAGCTCTTTATTTTACTTAAATGTTTCCCCCTGGATGCACTATCCAAATTGAAAAAGAAAGAGTTCACCAATTCTGCTTCAAACCATACTACATAACATAGATCATCAGTATGCATTAAACAAATTAAATGCGCTGGAGTCCAGAGCAATCCATAAAAGAATGTGCAGATTATGAAAAATCCATTTTGCTTCCATTCTAATAATTGCCTGAAAAATATTGAGTCCTTCAGAAACTGTTGGGAAATATTTCTGAACTTAATTATGTTTTTAGGTTTTTAGACTCATCAGCTCATCAATATAGAACATCTGGGAATTTATGGAGAGACTCATTGTAATTCATTAAAGCAATGCCCACAAAACATATTCATATTTTAATACAGAGCTTTATTCCTCCATAATGTATAATTCCACATTGACAGGTGGCTTCTGAAAACCTGAGGTATCAGTAGGTAGGCAGCTGCAAATGTTTATTGAATCATAGTCAAATTTTGATTTGGAAGTAATATTTGTTTATTACATTAAAAAAACATAATTGATTTGTTGCTTTCTAATTTTCAGCCATGCAGGAAAAATAAAATCTTTTTGAGGTCATTAGTCTGTATTTGAACCACATCTTTTGTAGGATTTAACACCTGAAATGTGAAATATTAGGCATATTTTCATACAGCCGTTGCGTCGGTTTCTAAATCAACCCCCATTTCTGGGAAACTTAAATTGATTTAAGAATGACTAATATCAATTTAGCTTAATTCTGTTTGCTATCAATTTAAGATAAACCAATATAAGGCACCCATAAACTGATTGAAGAGTGTCCACACATGGGGATTGCCCCAATTTAACCAAATCAATTTAGATTTGGTTAAGTTGACATAATTTCTATTTGTAGACCAGTCTTTAGAATCATTTAGGCCCCTATCCTGTAGGTACTTGTGGAACCCAATGGGTCAGCTCACATGCTAAAATTACTCATGGTCTTTTGTATCGTAGGATTGGGGCCTTAGCAGTTCTCACTCTTTCGGGTTTTTGCACAGAAATAGGAGAGAGAAAAACACTCTGACATGTGAAAATGGTGATTATTAAACTGCAGTATTTAGTGGGAGGAAATAGGACATAGTGTAGCACCTGGAAGTACTTTTAATTCATTTTTTAAAATTGGCTAGATTCCAAGTTGATTATATTTCTCTAAATTACTGAGGTAATTTTATGAGTTTAGAACCTGTTGATTCTACAGAAAATCAAATAGAAGCTTATGTCCAAGCTACTCATAATTGTATATATTGTAAAACATGATCGTTGATGAAAAATTTCAAAGGAACACTGAGTTCATAATTGAGCATGAAGGAGCTTAATAAAATTCTCAATGCTGACAAAGCTGCTTTCTTTTATAAAGAGTCATCAGTAGCATTGGTATTTTTTTCAGAGTTTCATCCATCCTGGTCTCAGATAGCTTTGATTTATGATGACAGCCATATTTATAGTGCTTGTTAGATATTCAGAATTGTTTGTTTTGGCAAACTGTTAGTGTCAAACTAGTATAATTTTATTGATGCAATTATTTCCTTCATTATAGCAGTGCCTGCAAGCACTGCTGTAGTTAGTTATATTAACATTCTGTTTTAAACCCCATATTTCAAGGATTTATAAATTAGCAGTAAAAATGTGCTCCAAGCTAAATCCTCACATATAATGTGTGCAAATGAAGGTATGGTTTTGGGCAACTTTTCAAAGACTTGGTTTGGCTTCTTTCTTTCTTTCTTTCTTTCTTTCTTTCTACTGGAGCATTTTATAGGTAGGAAGGGAGGGTGGCAGATATTTATCAGTGTAAAATACTTTTTGGTGTGTGTGTAATTGAAAATTGGTTTTCAATTTTGAAAGCAGGGGACATCATTTTGGACTTTTATCCTCACCCAGAGTCTTTAGGATTTGGTTTTAGTTAAGTATTGAAGGAATTGACCATAGGCTCTGTATTTTACTAAAGATCATCTAATATTCTGCTGTTCTTCAAAATGTTTGACCCTCCACTGTTTGGGGTTATGATATGCTCTCAGATGCATGTGCCGCTTCCCAGTTAAACTAACTTGTGCTATGTGTGCATAACATTGACTCTTGCAATGGTAATATTCCAAATAGGTGACTCACTAGCCAGAAAGTGTTACACTTTCCAGGGACATAAAACTCATGTCAAACACAGACTTCTTTCAGCTTTATTGTTGTGTCATGCCACTGTCAGTTACCCGGTTTCTTTTTAAAGTGTGGATCTACTGTGAAAAGTGACTGACAAACAGCATTTTGAGGGTCTATGTTTATTGTCTCTCATTAATTTCTAGATCGAATGTGCTAAGCTTACAAGTAAAAAGAGGGGGGGTTTCTGCTTACCCGCCCTGTAAATTGAGCCTGGGCTCTGAGAATCTTACCATTTCCTACCAAGCTGAGTTTCTACCCTTTCCAGTAATAAAGGTTCTGCAGGCCAAGTTACTAACTAAGCTACAGGTTTTGCTAAACAACTTCATTTTAAACCTGACGCGCTAACCTTTACCTAATCCTTTGGGTGGAAGAGTCTCAGAGCAACAGGTGATGTTATGTATGGGACAATATGTACAATACACTAAGAAATATGGACAAGTTAAGGATAGTGTCAGTCTTAACTTTGCCTTTAATATGGTCCAGTCCTTAAAACACTTATTATCAAGCATCACAGTAATTACCAGAGTAGTCCTTTGGAAATGTTTGCAGGGTCAGGTCACAGTTTATATCACAATCTAACAGAACTCACAGATCTATTTCTTGCCTGTAATATGGTCAAGATTTTAACTAATTTTTAAAAGATTGCTGTACTACTCTGGGAGAACTGTGCAGAAATTCAGGTTATATACTTGCCAGGTACAAAGTGGCATACCTGGCAGCTAGAAGAGTCCACCTGTAGAGGGCATTCTTTATGTGACATAGAGCAGCTACAGTGGCTCCTATGCCATCTCCCCTTCCTGAGACTAATTCAGAGGGCATAACTGAGAGAACAGTGGTGTCATTGGTGCATCCCTATGCCTTGGTGACCCCGGGCTGTCCTAATCTGCTTAGGAGCCATAGGCAACCACAATAAATTAGGGCAGCCATCAGGCCTCTTTAATTTATTTCAGGGATCAGCCCAGTGTAGGGTGGCCCCATCATCAGGGGAGTGCAAAAGTCGCTTAAATCTGCCTTTGCACATGCACACACTCTCACTCCTCAGCTTTGTTGAGTGCTCCTCTGCCACAGCTGAGACTTGGGCCCCCAAAGTTTACATTGTATCTGCAGCTATTTAAATTGAGAATTTTAATATGCACAGGAGTATGGTTAAATGACTGCTTTTGTTACTAATTACAAACACCGTAGTAACTTCAGAGAAAGAAGACATGCAACGTTTGTTTTCTATTTTGTTATTGTTTACTCTGCCTGCTGTTTGGAACGTGTAAAATTATTCTGATAAACTTGATATGTCCCTGAAACCAGCAGGCTCACTAGTGAGAAGATTATCATCATCCAGATATAATAAAAAGCTTCTAGAAAAGTGTCTCTAATGATGGACTGGTTTTCTGGCACTGACAGGGACTTCTGTTTATTTTAGTAGTGCCCACTAACATCACTGTAGTTAAAGGCCTCTTAGCATTTTTATTAGAAATTAATTTTTAGGACTTGATAACTCAGCTGAAAAAAATTGCTTTGAGCCAAAGTGTACCATAGACCATCTCTGCAGAGACCAGTTATTATTTTCTTATACATTTTTGAACAGAGTATAGGCAAGGTGTCAGAGGTATATAATTGGGTATTCCCCCCACATTAACAGTTAAGAGCCTCACCCTGCAAACTAGATAGCTTCTACCCTGGATAGTCCCATTAATTTCAAGGGGTCGACTGGGGATAGTAAAGTTAAGCAAAAGTGTGTTTGGCGGGATCAGGGACTAATGTTTCTGTGTTACAATACATAAAAAGTACACTATTTTGTAAGCAGCAAAGGTATGCAAAAAGATCAGATTCTTTGTTGTCTTTGGTCTCTTCCAACTTAAAAAACACAGTTATGGACTCCCTTAGCAATACTGATCTATGATGTATTTTTAATATAAGAGTATTCATAAATAATACCCACACTTTGGTTAGGAATTAGTGACTGGCTTCTTTGTTCTGTGCTTTTAATATGTTTAGTTTCAAGTCACCCAAGATAGTGGAGCAGCTGATAGGGGACTTGATAAATAAAGCATTAAAGGAGGGTAATATAATTAATGCCAATCAACATGAGTTTGTGGAAAATGGATCCTGTCAAACTAACTTGATGATATTTTTTGATGAGATTACAAGTTTGGTTGATAAAGATAATAGGGTTGATATAATATAAAATTAACATGGCAAACACTATTATATGGATTAAAAGGTTATAACTTATAGGTCTCAATGTAATTGTAAATGGGGAGTCATTATCGACAGGTATGTTTCCAGTGGGATCCTGCAGGGATTGGTTCTTGGCCCTACCCTATTTAACATTTTAATCAATGGCCTGGAAGAAATCACAAAATTATCACTGATAAATTTGCAGATGATGCAAAAATTGGGGCAATGGTAAATAATGAAGAGGACAAGTCACTTACTGAAAGTGATCTGGATTTCTTGGTAAACTGGGCACAAGAAAACAATATGTGTTTTAGTGTGGCCAAAGGTAAAGAACAAAGAATGTAGGCCATACTTACAGGATGGGGGACTCTATCTTAGGAAACAGTGACTTTCTGAAAAAGATTTGCAAGTCGTTGTTAATCAGCTGACCAGGAGCGCCCAGTGTGGAGCTGTGGCCAGAAGGGCTAATGCGATCCTGGGATGCATAAACGGAAATCTTGAGTAGAAGTAGAGAGGTGTTTTTACCTCTATTTGGGCAGTGATGCTATCACTGCTCAACTACTGTGTCCAGTTCTGGTGTCCACAATTCAAGAAGGATGTTGGTAAATTGGGGAGGGTTCGGAGAAGAGCCACAAGAATGATTAAATGAATAGAAAACATGTTTTATAATGAGAGATTCCAAGCACTCTGTTTGGTTTAACTCAGAGAAGGTTAAGAGGTGACTTGCTAACAGTCTATAAGTATTTACATATGGATATTTAATAATGGGGACTTCAGTCTAGCAGAGAAAAGTATAACACGATCCAATGGCTGGAAGTTGAAGCTAGACAAGTTCAGACATGAAATAGGGTGTAAATTGTTAATGGTCTGAGCAATTAACCATTGGAACAATTTACTAATGGTCATGATGGATTCTCCATCACTGACCATTTTTTAAATCAAGATTGAATGTTTTTATAAAAAAATATGCTCTATGAATTATTTTCAGGAAGTTCTCTTGCCTGTGTTATACAGGAGGTCAGACTAGATGATCACAATGGTCCCTTCTGGCCTTGGAATCTATGAATCAATAAAATACATTTAATTTGTTTTTCTTCATGAAAATTTTGGCTTAAATGCAATTTATTAGGAATTAGAAACACATATTCCATTTTTGAAGTATATTAACTGAAGACATACGTTATATTTGTCTAAAATTATCAAAATCATTCTCTGGATGTGGTTTATTATTAAAATCCATGGGCATTAATGCTGGTTTTTATTAAACATTAATACTCAGTGAAGTAAAACACTACAGTTGTATTCTGTTTGCTTTAAGGGCCCAATTTACTTTAATGTACACAATTGTTACACATCTTTTTACAGCATTTACACATAAAATGTACAAAATAGCTGAAATTAAAATTAATAACATTCTCTAGTTTAAATTTTAAACAAATGGGAAATGATATGTTCATGTGCAACTAGTTCAGTGAAAACACTTCTCTCCAGAATGCATATTTAATAAAAGGACAGCGTCAGCAAAAATAATGTTCAGATGTCCCAACAAAAATATCTGACCTAATATTAATAAAAATAGTAAAGCATGTAATAAATCAGAGACATACAATATAAATATATCTCCAAGCTTTTGTCTAACTTGCATTCTGGACATTCACAAGAGGATTCTTTTGAGTATTTATTTTATTTTATGGACAGACAGATAATGGATAGCCCAAAGGCAAAGAGAGATTTCTTCATGTTCCAAAAAAAGGCTTGTGATCATGAGTGAAAGCTGGTCTCAGAATCATAAAAAAAACAATTTTAAAAGTTTGTTGCCATCTCAATGTCTAGCTAGGAACATAAAACAGCCATCCTCCTGCTTAGTTAGAATTCAATGTTAATTTGATCATTGGCAAGCTGATTTCGTAATTGCCTTTTATTTGTTAAAGGAGATTCTCTAAATACTTTTTAACAATTGCCAGCATTAAATAAGTACTGCAACAAATACATAGTGTAAGGATGTGCTTACATTTGAAGAAATGTGTATGTCATACATCAGTTCAGGGATCGGCAACCTTACAGAAATGGTGTGCCGAGTCTTCGTTTATTCACTCTAATTTAAGGTTTTGCGTACCAGTAATACATTTTAACATTTTTAGAAGGTCTCTTTCTATAAGTCTATAATATATAATGAAACTATTGTTGTATGTAAAGTAAATAAGGTTTTTAAAATGTTTAAGAAGCTTCATTTAAAATTAAATTAAAATGCAGAGCCCCTCGGACCAGTGCCAGGACCCGGGCAATGTGAGTGCCACTGAAAATCAGCTCGCGTGCCACCTTTGGCATGAGTGCCATAGGTTGCCTACCCCTGCACCAGTTGATTACAGTGGACCAAAGAGTATCCTCTTTATCAATGATGTGCAGAAGAGAAAAGTTACAATGTTTCCACATTTTTGATTCAGCAGAAATTCAATTTGCGTGATCCTCAATGTGATGGGGGAAGATATATGGTCCAACCTAGCTCCTATCAAAGTCAATGGAAAGATTCTCATTAACTTAAGTAGGAATTGGGTCAGGACCTAAGAGAAGAGACATACACATGGCCTTGTAATTGTGTAGTGCAATAAGGATCCCTGGTTCCAATGCCATGAATCTTATGCTAATCCTCATGCATTGTCTATTCCTCTGCTCTTCTTCCAGTCCAGTAAGCCTTTGTCCATAATATGCTGGACAACATGTACGTTTGTGTTTATTGCAGTGATATTATATTAGAAATAGATTCAATATTAGTCATTAAAAAGCAACAACAACAGAAAGACCCACTAAGTTGTAAGGATGGTGTTGTTATTTATTAACATTGCTCTTCAATTCTTGATAAAGACAGTTACATAAAGAGGATTTTTAGTAAATATGTTTCCATGTGCACTTACTGTATTAAGTTAGATTTATTTTATATGTGCTAATGAAAGTTGCAATAACATAAATGGCTCAAAACTTTAGTAGTTAAGCAGTGCTTCCATGACAGCCTCTTAAATACACCTCTACCTCGATATAACGTTGTCCTCGGGAGCCAAAAAATCTTACCGCATTATAGGTGAAACCGCGTTATATCGAACTTGTTTGATCCACTGGAATGCACAGCCCCGCCCAAAGCACTGCTTTACTGTGTTATATCCGAATTCGTGTAATATCGGGTCGCATTATATCAGGGTAGAGGTGTATTATCCATTAAAACCTTTTAACCAAAAAAAGGGGGGGGGGTGAGAATCACATTGCCATTATTTAATCATGCTGAAAATATTTTTAAAAGAGGCATGTGGTATGAGACAAAAAATAAACAAAAAAGAACATAGGTAATCAAAGGTTTATTCATTAAAGCATTCATAACATTTGGACATTTTAAAACAAACTTGTCTCTGAATTTATAAATAGGACAACAGCTCTATGATTTCTACACAGAAAAACAAAAACAAAAAATAGAACATTTTTTCTCCTCTCTCAAATTTTGAATCATACAGATAAAGCTAAATTGTCAATGTTTATGACAGTCCCTTTATACTCCAACCCTACAAAATGGAAATGTACTTTTGAAGGTGATTATGTCATGGTCATTATGTTCATAGCGTGTTTGAAATGCTGATATCACTTATGTCATAGCTACTCCTGTATGTCTCTTGTTATGTTATATTTGCAAATGGGAATTTTATTTGTATAATATTTGAAATAATACATTTAAGACTAGAATCTGGCTATCCCTTACACAGATGTACTGTGGGGAATAAAGAGCTGGGTCTTGTGGACTCCTCCCCATAACTCCAGGGAACACTGGGACAGCTCAGGGTATGTCTTCACTACCCGCCGATCCGGCGGGTAGCAATCGGTCTATCGGGGATCGACTTACCGCGTCTCGTGAGGACGCGGTAAAATCGATCCCTGATCGCTCTGCCGTCGACTCCGGAAATCCACCTCGGCAAGAGGCGGCAGCGGAGTCGGCGGCAGCGCGGCAGCGGTCGGCTTTCCCCCGTCCTCACCGCCAGGTAAGCCGACCTAAAATACGCAACTTCAGCTACGGTATTCACGTAGCTGAAGTTGCGTATCTTAGGTCGGAACCCCGCTGTAGTGTAGACCTAGCCTCACTTACGACTTTCCCTGGAAGCACACAGTGTCTCAAAGAGGTTGGGGAGAATGGACAATGGGTGGAACTGTGGTTCCCCTCACCCAAGCATTGGCCTTCAAGGAGTATAGATGTTTTCATGCTCCTCCAGACACCAGAGTACTCCAGGTATTATAGTTGGCCTGCATACAATGTATATGCCCACGAAGAACAATCTAGTGTCTCTTAATATATAGAGAGATTCAACATAGATTCATAGATGTAGAGGCCAGAAGGGACCATTGTAACTGTCTAGTCTGACCTGCATAACACATGTAGAATTTTACCCAGTAATTCTTGCATCAAGCCTGTAACTTCTGGTTCAGCTAGAGCATTTTTTTAAAGAAAGATATCCAATTTTGATTTAAAGATTTCTAATGACAGAAAATCCGGTAACATCCCTTGATAAGTTATCCCAGTGGTTTATTATTCTCACTATTTTAAAATGTATGCCTCATTTCCAGTCTCAATTTCTTCAGCCTCAATTTATAGCCATTGGATCTTGTTATGCCTTTGACTATTGCATTACAGCCCCTTTTAGTGTCAGAAATCATCTCCCTATAATAAGTATTTACAAACTATGATCAAATCACATCTTAATCTTTTTCTTAAATTAAATAGGCTGGGCTGCATAAGTTTCTCTTTGTAACTGTATAACTGTATAACTTTTAAAAAGATATTGAACAAGAACAATTTTGAAGTTTTAAAATAAATTAAATATATTGGTTTGGAATGTAAGAAATACAGAAATTAAAGGGTTCATGATTTGAAGTATAATTTCTTTTACCTAGATGTGTTAATTACTTTTTTCTCTGTGGGGTTTGTGTGTGAGGAACTACAATGAATAATAACACTTCATTTATACAGCTCTTTAGTTCCCAAGTCTTCCAAAGTGGTTTACCTCTGCAATGCAACAATCCTCTAAACTGGAACATAGCATTTGTTTCACCTAACACAACAACACTATACAATAACTTGGGGCAGAAAGTGAAACTCTATGAGTCATTAAAGTAGACAGTAGAAGTGGCTGGAGTACAACAATTCTGTTTTGCAGCAACTTACAAAGTTTTGAAATTTATTTTCGTTCCACCTGGAAATGAAAATAAAACCTTTGAAATGTTTTTGTGAAACGGATTTGCATCAAAACAGCTGTTTTTGGATTGAAAACATGAGCTCTTCCATTAGTCTATCTCTCATTCTCACTTTGTTCAAAAGTGACCAGAGAGCCCTGGACCTCAGAAACCTTCCCATCGAAAGCATTACCAAAATCAACATGTCTCCACAAAAAGTTTTGGCTTTGATGAAATTACGTTTTGTCAAAAATGTTGTGACCCACTCTAGTTGATAGGATGTAAAAAGTCAGATGGGAAATTGGCCATTAATACTGGATCTAAAACTCTATTCTTGTAAAAAGTGCCATTGGGAAATTTATCGGACCAAAATTGATACAACCTTGTCTATGTCTTCTTACAAATGTAGTCTCTCTCCCAGCGTAGTGTCCTCAACATCACTTTCTTCAGGGGGAGGATTTTCCTTGAGAGTCTCTCTTGCAAGCACTGAGCAAACCATCCTCTTAGCTTAGCTTGTGAGACTTGATGGTATCAAAACCATCAGGGATGAGGGATGGCTTTATTTCACAGCCCCAGAGCCCTAACATTTCACCATTGCTGCATGAGAGGAATGCCTTTTTATGGGAATGCAGTGGTGTTCAATGAAAATCGCCAAATGGGGAGAAAATACCTTGCAGGAGAGATGGAATTTTAAAGCTCTAGAACTGCATGTGATTAAATAACATTTATTCAGTTTGGTCAAGCTAAACTTTTGCTGTTTGGCTGCATACAGATTCATGTGTTGTTAAAATATTTACAAGCATATCCTTTTTTAAAAGAGAATCAGAATGTCGTCTTGTTCATAACGAAGCAACAGGGTGGTTTTTTTTTTCCAGGTCTCTTGCTACTATATAAAATCATTTACATTTTAAATACGTTCAGACAGCTGTTTTCACATAACATCTTTGTCAGTTTTCAGAGCCACAGATGTGGCCCAAGGCTACTGTAACAGCTGTGTAGGTGTGTATTTTGTTTGAATTTGTTTTGTGTATCAGGATTTCACATTTATGCTATTTTAGTATCAGACATCTTCTTTTGTAACTGAACTTTCAGGATTCTCTTTTACATAGTACTCATGTATATATTTATTTCTATGTATATGCAAAAATATAAAGCACCTCTGAAATGTTATAGATGTCTTTGACAAATCTTTAAAAGCATAGTGCAAATATCAAATCTAGCAGAATTTCATCCACAGAGACAACCAAAAATGATTTTTAATATGAATATTATTAGTATGTATTTGTTTCTTAGCATCCAAAATATATTTGAAGCTGTACAAACAAAGAAGCATGATCCCAGCTCCAAAGCGCTTGCACTTTTAAAAACACAGCATAAACAGAGACAGTATAAGGAGAAAGAGTGAAATTAAATGTTAGATACAGGCTACTGTTTGCCCAGATTAACAGTGTTAACTGACGATTTCATGAGCACAGACTATTTGAGGATATTCTTATGGGAAGCCAGCAAACTGTCTTCCCTAAGTGAGTGATTGACCTTCTCCACCAACAATGAGCACATGTCTTCCCCGCTGGCATTTACCAGTCAGAAAAATACAGGTCTAAAACACAGGTTGGTGCAACAAAGTGCTCCCAACATCTCTATTCCTTCAGCGAGCTTAATTCATGCAGAGAAGACATCAGTGCTGGGTGTTTCCACCTTGATACCTGTGCAGCCCAGTTGCCATCAATGGGTTTGCACAGTTTCACTGACAGTAACTTAGGGCTGTTCTACATTGAAAAGTTACGTCACTTAAGGGTGTAAAAAATCCACACCCCTGAGCAACATAGTTAAGCTGATCTTAACCCCGGTGTAGACAGTGCGAAGTGGATGGAAATTTTTTTCCTTCAACCTTTACCACCTCTGAGGGAGGTGGATTGACTGCGGTGACGGAAGAACCACTTGCATCACAGTAGTGAGTGTCTACACCGAAGTTTTAGTTCTGATCTACACTACAGACCTATATCAGTATAACTATGTCGCTCAGGGTTGTGAAAAATCCACATCCCTGAGTGACATAGTTAAACCGACTTGTCCCCCTGGTGCCTGGAGCCGGCCCTGGTGGGAGAGCTCTCTCTCCAGCTGCGCCGATGCAACATTTTAAGTGTAGACTTGCCTTTAGCTTTGTTGGCCTGCAGGGATAAAACAGGGATAAAAGGCAGTAGCAGTTTATTTTTGGCAATGAAGCGGGCTTATATGAAACTAAGTACATAAAAAGTTAACAGATCTTTTGAGTTAAGTAGTTAACATTTTTACATTGTCCTTTTCAGAGTAGAACATGGGTTCAACTGTGTGTCTCCATAATAACCAGCAAAAGGAAGCTACAAAGAAATGTGGAACAGTTGCAGAATTCTACTTTTTTTGCGTCACCCCAATGACTGTAAACTTTCACCTGAAATGTGTCAGACCCCCTTGAACTTGGAAAGGCTTTTTACTTTTGATCACTCGCTCCAGGAGAATCTGAAAGAACTTAAAGTGCTTTCATAATTCTAAATTGACACCCTAATGGAATCAGAGAGCTGCTGTTTTTAAAAGGCAATGGCATTTAATAACCAAATTGATTACTTAATTGTTGCCCCAAATCATGTTCTCAGAGGGTCATACTGAAAGAATATCTTGTTTCCTTTATCCTGTTACTTTGAAGTAATATTTTTTATCAAGTTTCATTTTAGATTTGACTAGAAAATAAATCAATTTGGGACCATTATTAGTTGAAATAAATTAATTCTCTTTGAACCTCTCCAGTATAATGTGCTATTGTACTATATTATATGGTTATTCAGTATAGAACTCAATAATTCAGTTTACAGTATGTTTAAATGAATGATGAAGAAACGTCTGAGGGTATGGAAATGTGGTTAATATAAGCATCAGTAACTGACAAATATCTTTAGCACCTTATTTATTTCTTTACTTTATAAAAATCCACGTATTTCACACTCTAGGTATATATAAAAACAATGCTTTATATATAAATAAAGTAAAAATATTACTTTTCATCATACACTGGACCAGTAATTGTAATATACTTCCCCCACCAAAGTTAACTTGGAACACTGCTATGTGGTGTGTAAGTATTATTATACCCATTTAGCAAACAGTTATACTGAGTAAGAGAAGAAAAGTGTTTTGTCCAAGGTCACATAATGGGCGGTGTAGAGTTAACCATGAAACCCAGTCCTCAGTTCTGACTGCTGAGGATTTGTTTCCCTGTGTTTTCAGTATGAGCATGTGCACTAGACTGAACTTCCCCAGTCTCTTACATGGTTAAGATTTCTTTTTCATTACTTAAGAGTTAAATATTTGCACATTCACATTTGCATAAAGGACTGTATTTTTAATCATGTTCAACATTTATGTTTCTTTGTTTTTATAAGGTGTATTGATCCATATGTGTCTGTATATAAATCTCCTTTGCTGCTGATGAGACTTTTTGTGAATAGAGGCTATTATTTTTTATCATAATTAGTTCATCTTCTTAAACCAGAGGTACAGCATTAATAATGAATGCTCTTTTACCAACTCTTCCACTTCCATTTATCACTGAATGTCTTAGTAGCTGAATTGCTTTAAGCTTTGGAGTTCATTACTTGTAAAAAAAATAGCTTGGGCCTAATCAAGCCTTTTGTTTATGTGAAAATTATTTTGGAACAATATAAACTTGGATTTACTGTTAAACTAAAAATGTTCCAATGTCTTGCTGACATAAACATACATAGAAACTCTCCAAAACGTACTCTAGCTCCAATTACACACTGTGCCCTGCAGCAGTTGTCATCCCTAAGTGCCTCCATCTCAACCTAAGGAGTTATCCCTGCTGTAGCCAACATCCATTTGTACCCAAAACCATGAATGGTTGCACAGACCTCAAACAGTGGTCCAGGTTCCATGGAGAGGCCAATGCCTCAGACATCTACCCTGCCCATGAGAGATATCTTGCCAAAGTCAGTAAAGGTCCAGTCCTTACATGATCAACCACAGATGGAGAAGTCCATGTGCTGTGCTTTATTCTTGTCAGGTTTTTTAGTCCTTAGTCTCCAAATGCTCCCATTAGTTTCAGCTGTTGCAAGCTCAACAGCCTGGGATGATGTAGGTGCCTGCCTTTAACTTCCACGTGCATCTCCTCTATGTCTCGTTGTTGCTTCATTGTCTTTGGGTAGGTGCAGAAAGGTGATTCTTCATATGCCCAAACCATCTGGGAGTTTTCATGTTCTGATAGCTTGATATTGGCGGAAGGATTGATGTCACATTCGGTGGCAGAAAGATGACTTCAGCAGCTCAAAAGTGGTTCAGAGAACAGGTCAATGCTCATAAAATCAGGATTCTACTGGATTACAAAGCATGTCCATTAATGAGGCACTTGAATCAGCTACTGCCTGCTGTGTGACATGGAGTGAAGCTGACTCATGACCAGCCTTAGAAGCTCACTGACTACATCCCATATTGAACAAAGCAGCTAGTCCCATCAGATAAAATGTCTTATAAAAATGAATGGATTGCAGAGATAGGAATATAGTCCCTTTTATGGCTAGATCACCACATACTGAACACGTTACTCTTAACCTGACCACTCTCCAAGTCTGGCTTTTGCTGGGCTTGGGTTGCAGACTCTGATTGAGCCTATCATTCTCTATGTTAATATGAAAAAGCTGTGGACAAGATTTTCAAAAATAGAAGCCTGAAGTTAGGTTTTTAGGTCAATATTTAGGCACCTAAAGAGGTGACTTGATTTTCATAACTGCTGAGCACACAAGCAGCTCCCTTTGACTTGGAAGCTTTTATTTAATAAGCATGGAAAGCTGTGGGCCAAGGGACATACAGACTATCCCACTTGAGAGCATATTTAGCCATTTTGTTGGGGAAAATGACTTATTTGTTAACTTGGTGTCCTGTAGCTGCTGTGGAGTGCTATAACTTCCATTGCCTTTGGGATCTTCCACTAAGGAGTTGGTAGGAATTGAAATAAATCACTGTAAAAAGTACCTGGGAGACTGGACAATGCCTGCCATCATGTTAAATGTATTTAGTGAAAGCAGCTTGCCCTGGAGAAAACTGTTACTAGGTAGAGTGTGACTTTCAGGAAAGTTAAATTGAATGAAAAGCTGCTGTCAAAGAGCCAGAAAGATCAAAGCTATGGAGACCACTTTTGAGCAAAGTGAGGTACTCTTTCCAATCCAGAGATTAAACATGTTGTCTCTCCAGCTCTCCTAATACCCAGAATAGATTGTGATATTTTGCCACGGCCGTTAGCTGGGGATGATGCTGAACTATACCGCCTTGGGAGAGCCCTAAGAAGGATTATGCCCTGGTTCATCTGGTATATTTTGCAGACAAATGCAGAGGTGGGCTGGACTTTCCTGAGTTCAGGGACTGTGACTGTTCCTGTGCATACCCCTTGTGTGGGCTATGCACAGATCCCATGGATTCTAGAGACAAGGACAAATTGGACAATAGTGGACACTCGTAATTTTAATGCTTTCATAACAGGAGCTACTTATAATGTATTCATTGTGATGCCTATTGTTGGTAATGTAAAGAAATTCCAGGCCTCCAAAGGTTAATGTATCTTTGCAACAAAATTACTATTATAGGTAAGAATAGTGTAACATATGGTTGGTTTGTGTTTCCATCACTACTTGCTCTTCTTAAAATCCATCACAGGCAGAATGAGGTCCTTTCAGGCATATAATTTAAACCAGGATTTTTTATTGCAAAGACATATCTTCTAAAATAGAAATAAGAAAAAATATTTTTATTGATACTGGATTCATGCTTTGGTGCCTATGCAGGGCAGTGCTTGTTGTTTATAAGAGTCCCTTTTCCTGCTCATCAGCAATAAAGTGCTTTTACTGTATGTGCTATAGTATCAAGGCATAGGAGGGTTAGTTAATGGGATAAGAGAGTTAGTTAATGGAGAGAGAGGTCATTCAGTGGTTAGGGTACTAGTAGCAGGGACTTGGAACGCCGTTCCTTGCTCTGCCACAGATTTCCTCTGTGATCTTGGGCAAGTACTTAGTCTCTCTGTGCTTCAGTGCCCCATCTGTAAAACGGGTATAATATCACTTTCCTACCTCAGAGGGGTATTGTGTGGATAAAGACATTAAAGATTGTGAGGTGTTCAGATGCTAAGGGGACCATGTAAGTACATAAGGTAAATGAAGAGTTAATTGTAATTAAAAGGCAAATTGTGAGGGGTCCTAAGCACTCTCAACTCTGACTGACTTCAACACCACACATGCTCATTATAGGCTCAACATCCCACATGGTCAGGTTAGAACATTCCCCTTCACCATTCCTTTACCACCCTCAATTAGATCATGTCATGTTTTAAATATATGAGTGTGGAAATGTTGCCACAATATTGAAGAGTGCTTTTCACATAGGGGATCCTCAGGCAACCCCTGCTTGTCCGTTGCTCAGAATGTGCCATCATTCAGGCATTGCTCTCTGCAGCAGCATCAGGAGCTCTGAAGGTGGGCTTAATAGCACCAATGATAAATGAAAATTCTACCCAACAAAATAAAAAAAAGTAAGTGGAAACATAGTTAAAAGGTCAGTAATTGGCTTGAAAAACTTGGAAAATGAGAATGTGGATTATCTTAAGTCATATTTCAGATGCTGTCATCTATTCTTTATTATTATTATTTTATTATTATTATTTTTGTGATATCCTTACAAAAGCACACTATAGAAAAAGCCCCCAAATTAGTTTATTTCAATACAGTTTTGTGCAGCTCTACAGTGGATTGGAACACATAGCCAAGTCACTTAAATAATTAGTCATTTTCAATATATGAGAATGGAAAAATGCATGTGATTCATGCATGTGATTGGTTAGACCCTAACCAAGTTAGGAAAAAAAAATCAGTGTGGAAAGGAGAGGTGTATCATCCTGTGAACTCAACCATTTATTTTAAAGAGGATGAGCTTGTAACTTCTCTTCCCTATATCAGCTCCCCATGTACTGATGAAAGTGAACCATGAAATAAAGGGATAAAGGAGAGAGGTATTCAGTATGCATGGGTTGTTCCTTGGCAAACATTTTTTTTCTATTAAAAAATGGAAGAATATAAGAAATCCGTTGGCAGATTGAAAGGCTTCACAGAAATTTTCCTCTCTGACACAACACTGCATCATGTTTGTAAAGCATTCAAGAAAATAACTTTTGCTTTTGTGTTTCATTGTAGTATGTTTTTCTGAAGGATATGCGTTCTTTTTGGAAAGCTGGCTTTAATCTATTGCAATAGTATTCTGCTGACTTTTTCCATGATCAGTTACATCCAAAAATACAAAAGGTCAAATAGTCAAAGGAATAATGAAGTGGAAAATTACAAGAATGCTTTAATCTCTCTCTTAACAGGGAGCTGTAAACAGTCCGTTGTTCAAGAAACATAATCATACGAGTAAAACTATTAGTGTAAACAATACAACTTAAATGGTATATGCCTACTGAAGCTGTATGGTTTAGTTTAGAACATGAATGTTTGTGTGAGTTTGTGCTCAAGTTACAGACCTGTTACATGTCATGGAACACTTAGAAAGGCATTCTATTAAGAAACTGTTTTAGTCCCTTATAGTGTAATAAAATGCATTTCAAAGGGCTTGTCTACATGAGGATACTCATGAAAGTTAAGATGAATCAACTGAAGGTATGAAGTCAGTGCATATAAGTTAAAGTGCATTAACGCATACATCCACGCACACCACAGCTGTATGTATGTTTTCACTCAAGAGCAAAGTAGCCTGAGTTCGCTGTAACTTAATCCTCCTACGAGGAGTTGTTATTACAAGGAAGATTAAGTTACACAGACCTAAAACTACTTTACTCCCGAATTAGAGCATCCACATGAGGATTTAATGTGCTTTAACTTATGCTCACTGACTTCACACTTTTACCTGATGCACCTTAATTTTCTACATGTCCCCATGCAGACAAGCCTAAAGTGTTCCGTGAGATGTAGCAGCTCTTTACTTGAGTACACACCATGCAATCGTTCCCAACCTAATATTGCATTTTCTGCAATTGCTGTTTTTCTCTTCATTCTTTATTACAAGGCATCTATGCATGAAAACACAACCATTGATTCTCTGTCCCTACTGCCTGCTCCCTCCCTGAAGTAACTCTCAGTTTATGATGATATAATTTCCGTAGCAATCAATTGTAATGTCTAAATAAAGGCTAGCTTCATTTTAGAAAGAAATGGGAGCAGATGAACTCCCAAAGGGACATTTTAAAATTTGGACCTCTCTTCCCTGCCCACCCCCCAATTTGAAAAGATATTGTAATTTCCATGGAATCCCCCAAGAGCACCAAAATGAGGTTGCAGTAATCTTAAAATCACAATGGTTGGACCTAAAACTGCACTTTTATGATTCCCATGTTCCCAGCACAGACCTTTGCCTGTACTTGCAGGACTACCCCTGACAGTGCCTGCAAGTGCAGGAAATCCAAAGTCCCAGGCCTGTTTTGTTTATACTACATAACCTGTGCATTGAGATTTTTCTTTTTGCCTTATCCTGAAGGTGCTGAATGCCCTCATCTCCCTTTGACATCAAGCTTTATCTGTTTATCTATCTGTGTATGTGTTTTCAAAAGTGCTTTAAAGCATGGTACTTAGACACTTAAGAATATTGCCATTCTTGTTTCAGAGGACTCATAATGTTTTCATGATTAACAGGGGCATGGGATTGATTTGGGGTCTGTCAACTGTGGCAGGATTCCTTGAAAAAATAAATTCCTGTTTTCACAGAAATATCAGTTGAATGGACAATACAATGTACCATAGAAGTACAGCTACAGCTGCCATACCAAAGCAATACTGAAGGCAAGAGAAAGTGTCACATTTGAATAATAAGTTGTCACCCTTGTGATCTGACTGTAAGCTGAGGTGTCTTCTACTCTTTTCTGCTGGTTGTCCATGAAAAAGCTAAATATCTCATGGTGCTTTGCACAAATAGTTGGGGAAACTAGTTCATGGCCAGTATTTCCTCTTTAGATAAATTCACATGTAATATTCAAGGATGTAAGAGCTGTTGCTCTTAGCTTAATGATTGATTATGTGGTTTCTTGTATT
Organism: Terrapene triunguis; assembly: GCF_002925995.2. Lineage (NCBI taxonomy): Eukaryota > Metazoa > Chordata > Testudines > Emydidae > Terrapene > Terrapene triunguis. The sequence continues at coordinate 318,024 of NW_020665140.1, forward strand.
ATAAGTGTGTTATTTAGGCCTGGTCTACACTGCGGGGGGGATCAATCTAAGTTACGCAACTTCAGCTATGTGAATAACATAGCTGAAGTCAACATACTTAGATCTACTTACCATGGTATCTTCACTGTGGTAGGTCGACTGCTAACGCTCCCCCGTCAACTCCGTTTCCGCTTCTCACTCCAGTGGAGTACTGGGGAGTCGATGGGAGAGCGCTCGGTGGTCAATTTATCGCGTCTAGACTAGATGCGATAAATCGACCCCCGCTGGATCGATCGCTGCCAGTCGACCCAGCGTGTAATGTAGACATGCCCTGTCATAACTATAAAGGGAAGGGTAACAGCTCTCCTGTGTACAGTACTAAAATCCCTCCTGGCCAGAGACTCCAAAATCCTTTTACCTGTAAAGGGTTAAGAAGCTCAGGTAACCTGGCTGACACCTGACCCAAAGGACCAATAAGGGGACAAGATACTTTCAAATCTTGGGGGGGGAAGGCTTTTGTTTGTGCTTTTTGTTTAAGGGGTGGTTCGCTCTTGGGACTGAGAGGGACCAGACATCAATCCAGGTTCTCCCCATCTTTCTAAACAAGTCTCTCTTATTTCAAACTTGTAAGTAAAAAGCCAGGCAAGGCATCTTAGTTTTCCTTTGTTTTCTCAACTTGTAAATGTACCTTTTACTAGAGTGTTTATCTTTGTTTGCTGTACTTTGAACCTAAGACAGAGGTGGGTCCTCTGAGCTCTTTAAGTTTGATTACCCTGTAAAGTTATTTTCCATACTGATTTTACAGAGATGATTTTTACCTTTTTCTTTAATTAAAAGCCTTCTTTTTAAGAACCTGATTGATTTCTCCTTGTTTTAAGATCCAAGGGGGTTTGGATCTGTATTCACCAGGAGTTGGTGAAAGGAAGGAGGGGGGAAGGGTCAATTTCTCCTTGTTTAAGATCTAAGGAGTTTGGATCTGTATTCACCAGGGAATTGGTGAGAGGTTTCTAAAAGCTTCCCAGGGTAGGGAATGGTGGCAGCGGACCAGAACTAAGCTGGTAGTTAAGCTTAGAAGTCCTCATGCAGGCCCCCACTCTTGTTCCCTAAAGTTCAAAGTGGGGATACAGCCTTGACATGCCCTTATTGTATGCATGGTCGTATGAGATATCTTTAGTATGAAGGGAAATATATAAAATGAAATTCAGTTTGTTTCTGTTCTCTTTCCTTTTTTGACAAACATTAAAGCCTTTGCATAAGATTACAAATTATGGGTCAAATCATGGACCATTAGAGTTAATATGACTTCTTTATGAATAAGATGATGGAGATTTGGCCCTACCATTGAAACACTGTGTATTATGTTGTAATTGTCCAAAATGGAAAAATTGTTTAATTTTAGTATATTTATAATGTTATGGATTGGGGTGAAATGATATTGAAATTGGTGAGTGTAGCAGCCACCCTTCATTTGGGACAAATGTAAGAAACAATAGAGACCTCAAACCACAACAAAGGCACATGTGAGTCCATCCAGGAATTAGAACTATGTGGACAAAGGTTTTTCACTGGGCATCATTTGGGAGAGGGATGTGTTTTTGTGTGTGTGAGAGAGGGTGAGGAACACCACAAAAGCAGATAGAAGGCAACAAAGAAGCTTCAGATATTGCCTAAACAAGCATTGGGAGTGTGTCCCTGAGAAAAGTCTAGAGAGAAAGTTTTGGAGATGGGGGGGCTGGCTGAAAGGAGTTTGGACCTGTGAGCAAAGAAACTATCTCCTGTTGTTTGATTCCTCCTGTGCTCAGGGAAACAGGACTTGGTACATTCTTTGTGAATAAACAGGATTGGGTAAACTCTGACTCTGTCATCAGTTTCTCCTCAGGCAGAAACAACTCGCAGCGCCCTGAACTTTGGCAAACTGCTTGTGTGAAAACAGGTAGCAATATCATATATACTATTTATATTATATATAATAAAATATCTTAGAGTACAACATATATTCCAAAGTATACTGCTTTTTCTTAAATTTGCAAAATGCTAAGCAGTCGAACTCTCAAGAAAAAACAATGTAATTTTAAATTGTTGTGATGAACAAGGGGAATTGATCTGTTGAAAGCAGTTCTTGAGGAGATTTCATACAGCCCTTAACATTTTGAGAGTATTCCACTTTTCTTGTGAATGTGATGTGTATTGACGGGGAGCAAAATTAGGTCTTGTTTAATCTGTTCATCTGGGTTTGTATTGTAGATATATCGGTGGATTTGCACTTACAAGTGAAAAGAGGGTGTTACTGCATTCCTATTTATTGACTCACTAGCAAAATGTCATGTGATTTTAAATAGCTCTTATGCATCTCACAGTATTTCTGTGAAAAGTACTCTTTGAAAAGTTCTCTTTGTTCCACATAAAAGTGTGTGTAAAAGCTCAAAATGCAAACCCTTTGTTTTCAATTTTTTGGGCTAAAAAAAAAAGAATGGTATTCTAATACACTCTCATTCATCATTTTGCTGTTCTTTATGTGGTCTATTCTTTATAGTCATTTAGGGTCATGCAGTTCAGTTGCTGATAGACAAGACTACAGCAATATTCTCTCTCATTTGTCAGGGTCAGGTAAGATCCAATTTAATTTGAAAAGTGGTAACTCATCTTTGTGAATGGCACATAGTCTTTTCTTCAGCTGTTCTCCTGACAAGAATAGCAGCCTCATTTGTCTCGGTTGGAATCAGCACAGGTGGTCTTTATCTCAAAGTGTAGTCAATATGCAGTTTCGGGAATGTGATACCTTGCACATAGACCTCTGATAGTCAGAAGAAGAGCAAATACTGATAATTCTGCTCAAAGACAAGGAAAGGTATCCAGGCATTGACCTGGTACAATTGTAAACAGGTTTCTGTGTGCCTTCCCTCTGTTTCCAAGGTGCTACATAAAGCAAGGCAAAAACACCCATCATATCCTGATGACTCTGACTTAAGCTCATGAATTTTGGTAGTCAGACCTCCTAGTGTTGTTGTAAAATCCTCCTTTTGCTTTCCCAATTTTTCAGAGTGCCACAGATTTTTCAGTTCAGAAGTGATCCTTATCTAGTCTGACCTCCTGCATATCAGAGCCCGTAGAATTTCACCAAGTGATTCCTGCATCAAGTTCATAACTTCTAATTGAACTCTGGCATATCTTTTAGAAAGATTTAAAGACTTCAAGTGATGGAGAATCTACCACATCTCTCTGCCGGTTGTACCAGTGGTTAATTACCCACTGATAAAAATTTGCACCTTATTTCTACATTTAACTTCTAGCCAATGGATCTTGTTATGCCTTTGTCTGCTAAATTACTGAGCCCTTCACTGTCAGAAATATTTTTGCTGTGGTAAGTATTTATACAATATTATCAAGTCGCCTCTTAATCTCCTCTTACATAAATTAAATAGATTGATCTTCCTAGTCTCTGACTGTAAGGCATGTTTTCCAAACCTTTAATCATTCTTGTAACTCTTGTCTGAACCCTTTCTCATTTGTCAACATAATTTTTAAAGTGTGGGCACCAGAACTGGATACAATGAGAGCATTACTGTAATAGTAATGCCATATACAGTGGTAATAAGACCTCGCTACTTCACTGGATATTCCTCTGCTTATATATCCAAGGACTATATCTGATCTCACTACTGCACTGGACTGGGCATCTTTCCAGTTGCTTCTTCCAGAAAGAAGGGCACATTCTTTATCCAGAAATGGCATTTTTTCTATAGGAGTGTGGATCTTGCCCTTTCGCCACCCTGCACTTAAGCAGGGAGGAGTTTGTCTGGCTGGCCGGGAGAAGAAGGCAATGCTTTCTGTCTTGGGGGAGGAGGGTAGACGTAAAGCTGTTGGAAAGAGCAGTCAGCATGGTAAATGACTCACCACATAGGAATGTGGGGTTTAAAAAGGTCAGTTGGGCCTGACCCCCCCCCCTTCTTTACTCAGAACAAGCTGGGCAGCAGCCACCCTCCCTCCCTAATTAAGTCACAAATATGCTGGGTGTTTAGCTATATCTGCTGTGGGCATTATGCTAGCCGCCCCACTAAGGGGGGGCTGGGAAGGAATTTTTCCCTTACCACCATATTGGCCAAGTGCAGTGTGTGTGTGGCGGGGGGTTCGCCTTCCTCGCAGCAGGTTCAGGTAGGCTCGGTTCATGCATAACATGACGGGCGGTAGGCCATATGTCACAACTCTTTATTTAAGTGTATAGTGGATGTTCAGTGCAGGTACTCCATAAATTAAGGCACAAAAGAACTCAAAAAATGGCTTTGAAAAGGAATTAAGGAGAGGTGCTTGGTAATTGAGCAAGCCGCGGGCAGTTGGGGACTCCTATGACTGGTACAGCAGGGAGCCAACCCCCCCATCATTATAGTCCACCTTAACCTCCTCCTACGAGGGGGTGTGGTCGGCAGGGCCGGCTTTAGCAGGTGCGGGGCCCCACGCCGGGACGCGAATTGTCTCGCACACCCCCCACCCCGACTCTGCCCCCCCCCTGCCCCGACTCCGCCCCCTCCCTGCCCCATTGGATCCCTCCCCAAATCCCCGCCCTGGCCCCACCCCGTGCCTCACCCCCTCACTGCCCCCATTGGATCCCTCCCCAAATCCCCGCCCTGGCCCCGCCTCTTCCCCAAGCACGCCTCATTCCTCCTCCTAACCCCTCCCTCCCAGGCTTGCGCTGATCAGCTGTATGGCGGCGCAAGTGCTGGAGGGATGGGGGAGAAGCCGGCCCCTGTTTTTTTTTTTTTTTCCCACTCCGCCGGCAGCCCTGGACGTTGCGGGGCCCTCTTAGGAGCGGGGCCCCATTCCGGGGAATCGGCCGAATCGGCTTAAAGCCGGCCCTGTCGGTAAGGTCCCGGCAAGGGAATTGCTGGAGGGACCTGGATAATTAGGGGGGAGCTGTGGAATCCCCCCCCCCACCGCCCTCCCCACGGAATTGGCTGGAATTGGTAAGGTCCCGGCCGTGAATCTGATGGAGAGACATAAATTTTGCACCTGCACTGCACACATTTTATCCACTGGGTTAGTCCCAGACATCTGCCAATAATAAAGTTGTGGCCTGATTAAACCCATATATAATGTCTCCTGTCATTCTTTCGGCATAGCCAGACAACTAGAGTGGGATGGCAGTGCTCTGTATGGCAAAACATAGAGCAATCTCTTAGCATCTCCGAAGACCTATGTTGCAAAATGGAAATTTAGGGTGAGAGTAGGGATCACACAGTCCTATTTTACAATCCTAGTTAAAGAAATTAACTTCTCACTCTTATGAATTCCAAGTAGAGGGTAATATCATAAGTCAATGGAGGAGAAATCTCCATTTATTTACTCACACTGGGAAAATCCATCTTGAAAAATCTTTTCATCTTTGTCATTCAGCAAAGATCCCTGCTGAGTTTTGGGATCACTATCTGGTCCTCTCTAAGCTACAAAATTAGTTTAAACTCTCAGTGAGTTTTTACTATCTGCTTGAAGTGGCGGCTTTTTGTCACAATCACTATAATCACACAAGTGAGTGACTTCACTATATTCCATAAGACTTTGTCCCATGACAGCACTGCCTGAATTCTTCCTAAGCGCATGTCTCAATTCCTGCTCCATTAGTCTCTTGCTCAACCAATTTTCTTTCCCTTCTATCCTTCAGCTCTTCCAAAATGGGTAATTCTCTACAAGTTGGAAGTGGATTTCTTATGCTGAGAAAATTGAAGATATTTGTAAATCTTCCTGGCATTGTTGGGTATCGTTAAAAGGGCATGGTCCCAAAAGAGACAGTTCCACGACTATCTAAGCAGCTAGTAGAATTGATTGATTGATAAGAGTGCACATGTTTCAGCACCAGAAAGTCTCCAGCCTTATTCCAGAAAAGCTATGGCAGCTTTGAAGACATATCACAACAAGGTTCCCACCTGGGCTGATATCTATAAGGTAGCTATTTTGAGCTATATTAATATTTGCACAGTGGTACTATTTAGGTGAAGAAGGTAGCTCATAGGCTTATTTAGGGAAGACCGTTTTATCATGATATTTTACTTATATTTACTTCTTAGCCCTTCCCCTGTGAACGTATTTATTGCTTGCTAGAGTGGGGATCTGTGGAGGTAGATTTATAAGGGGAAAAAACTCCCAGTAACGGGAATTCTTCAGATAAATTGCCTTCACAGATCTAGATTCAATGCCATCCTTCATTTAAGCTTGTCTTTAGAATATCTTGTCTGGACAGATGTACAGGAAGTCAGAGGACGAGAGGCTGTTGCACTTCTGTGTACTTCTGTATATAATTCTTAGCATAGCAGGTGCCATGGTGCATGTGCATATGGTGGGCTTGTAGGTTTAGTACTTTTAAAAACAATTCTAAGGTTCTATAGTGCATGATTTCAAGTGGGAATCTGTAAAGACCATGTATTTGGTGAACTCTATTTACTAGTAAGTAACTTAGTTTTTTGTTTTCACATCATAAGTTTCTCTGTAGACATTTTGCAATCATCCTGACAGCAGTATGTTGTCTCTAAAGATTTGCAGTAACAGCCTTTCACCTCATTTTATTTTGACAGCATAATCCACATCCAGATATTTGTTTTGACATCATTTTGTTTAATTTTGACATTGTAATCTTGTCTCCATAGAATTATATTAATAATATATTGAGATTGTTATACCAGTGCTAAATCCCAACAAGTGAAGAAATTATCATTCTTACAAACGATGTCAGAAGGTTAACTGTGAGGACAAACTATTTTTTGAACTGTGGGTCAAATAAACATTTCAGCTATTCATTCTGGGAAAAAATGATTTGACACTAAAATGGCTTAAGACCTGATCCTGCAAGCACTTACAATGAGACTGCCCATGGTAGTAAGTACTGTGCTTGGTATAGTTTACAGGATGAAACTCTTACTTTATACCATGGCCTACTTCCTTCAAAAATTATTTTGGCTACAGCTTATTTACCAAACATTCACTATTTTAGCCAGGATTTTAAGATCACCTCAGATGCTGAATGCCACCAATCCTTCATCCTGAACTGATGGCAGACACACAGCAATCTTTGGCTCTTGCTCAACTTCTAGTCCTCCTGGGCTACATTTGTCCCTTCTGTGTCTCCTGAACAGCAGAGGTCATTGCATCCTCTATCAGAGTGGTAGCGTGACAGGGGGACCCACACCTACCTTCTACCATGGGTGCCCAGTCCTAAATAATGGATCTTTTTGCCTAGACCCCAACCCCAGCCACAAGCTGATGGGCTTCTTCTTCCCAGGGATTCTTCCTATACTTGCTGCTCTCAAACTTCTTCATCTTTGCAACAGGGTGACAGTGTGAAAGGACAGCTGTCCGTTCTAGCACTTCTGCCGGCTTTCTCAGAGTCCCTTTGAAACAGGATATCCACAGTCTTCCTTATTAGGGTAGTGCTTCTCTTCTTCTTTTGGGACACAGTTCTACAGTCAGTCCATTCTGTAGTCCTCACTCTCTTCAGTGTTAAGGTCCTGCTCCAGGATGAGCATACACCCCTCTCTAGACTCCCTGCCATTGAACTTAGAATGGGGTTTTATCACATTCAGGAGGTAGTCACCTGATTAATACCAGTCTTCCACTCCCAGCTTGTCTACTGATCCTTTCAACACCTGCCGTTAAGGGGGATCGGATATGTCTTGGAAAAGGAGATAGTTGGTCCTGGGCATCACTGCCCTTAGAGGGGAGAGACCATCCTGTTACAGGGGCACTTAGCATCGTGCAGGATTGGTTCCTTAAAAAATTGCTGAAGCTTTCTTTTATGAAGAACATTGTATATACAGACATTCCTGGTAGTATATATTTTCCCTCATTTGATTACTAGGGACACTTACATAAGAGCAACAACTTTATTTTTAGAGAATGGAATTTTCAAAGGGCCTAAGGCAGGGGTGGCCAACCTGAGCCTGAGAAGGAGCCAGAATTTACCAATGTACATTGCCAAAGAGCCACAGTAATATGTCAGCAGCCCCTCATCAGTTTCCCCCCTGGTCCCAGCACCTCCCACCCACTGGCAGCCCCGCCTGTCAGCACCTTCCTCTCACTCTCCCCCTACACCTCCCAATCAGCTGTTTCATGGTGTGCAGGAGGCTCGGGGGGTTGGGAGGAGCGAGGGCATGGCAAACTCAGGGGAGGGGATGGGAAGGGGAGGAGTGGGGGCAGGGCCTGTAGCAGAGCCAGGGGTTGAGCAGTGTGTACTCCCCGGCACATTGAAAAGCTGGCACCTGTAACTCCAGCCCCGGAGTCGGTGCCTATACAAGGAGCGGCATATTAACTTTTGAAGAGCCACATGTGGCTCTGGAGCCACAGGTTGGCTACCCCCGGCCTAAGGGAATAAAAGTTGATGGCAATTATGGACCTGACTTCCATAAGTCCCTTTGAAAATTCCACCGTGCCCTTATATTCCACTGGAAATCAAAATGAGGGAAACTGATCCTGTGAACTTCTGAGCACTCAACTCCTATTGACTTCATTGGCTGTTGAAGATGAATCTCTCCCACTCTTCCCCCCCCCCAAGGGTTGCATCAGTATAGAGGTCACAATCTTCTCAGTAAAGATTGTATAATAGTGTCATAGGTAAAGAATGATAACTTGAGAAGGAGAGTAAGGAGGAATTGCTGAACTTTTGGGCTGTGTTTACCCTAGGAATTGGGATCCAAAACTTTCCATTGGTGGTAGTGATAGCGGAGGTTGTAGCGTAACCCACAACCCACTTTTTTTTACTATTTTATCATATAATGGTACTTAGAGCAGGGTTAAGGACACTAGTGAAAACGCTTGCTCCATGTTGCCATTACAGCTTTCACTATTGCTATTACCTGTGAAGTTGCACTAGTGGTAAATTGCAGATCTGGTGTATTGTCGTGTAGACATAGCCTTAAAAGTCAAATCTCAGTTTTTATGCAAATATCCCTAGTAGTTTAAAAGAAAAGAGAGAAGAGGGGAAAAAACCATAAAAACAAATGCACAACAAAAAAAGCAGAATTGTTCCTAAGTATTGTGAAACCTGTACAAGACCCAACCTTTAATAGATAACATCTGTCCTAAGAGACCACCTCAAACTGCCCCCAACCATAATAAGTATAGTTCACTCTCCCTTAATTAGGAAACCACTTCCATTAAGTAACACTTTTTGTGTTAGAATGCTTATATTTTTTAAAAAACAATGAAGAGTCTTTGTGGCAACTTAGAGACTAACAAATTTATTTGAGCATAAGCTTTCGTGGGCTAAAACTCACTTCATCAGATGCATGGAGTGAAAAATACAGTAAGCAGTATATATATTACAGCACATGAAAAGATGGGAGTTGCCTTACCAAGTCGGGGGGGGGTCGGGGGGTCAATGCTAACGAGGCCAATACAATCAAGGTGGATGTCACCCATTTCCAACAGTTGACAAGAAAGTGAGCGTATCAGCAGAGGGAAAATTACCCATCCACGCCGAGTCTTTATTCAGGCCTAATTTGATGGTGTCCAGTTTGCAAATTAATTCCAATTCTGCAGTTTCTCATTGAAGTCTGTTTTTGAAGTTTTTTTTGTTGAAGAATTGCCACTTTTAAGTCTGTTATTGAGTGTCAAGGGAGACTGAAATGCTCTCCTACTGGTTTTTGAATGTGTGACAAAGTTCCTCCTCTATCTTGGTGGGTCCTGCGCTTATTGGCGGATTTTCTTGCCACAGAGATTCACCATGTGGGTTGGGGAACAGCCCAGAGACCTTCCCCTCTGGAAGAACCCATAGTCCAGGTCAGTTGGGAGGTTTGTGGGGAACCCGGGCCCGCCCTCTACTCCGGGTTCCAGCCCAGGGCCCTGTGGACTGCAGCTGTCTATAGTGCCTCCTGTAACAGCTGCATGACAGCTACAACTCCCTGGGCTACTTCCCCATGGCCTCCTCCAAACACCTTCTTTATTCTCACCACAGGACCTTCCTCCTGGTGTCTGATAACGCTTGTGCTCCTCAATCCTCCAGCAGCACACCCTCTCACTCTCAGCTTCTTGTGCCTCTTGCTCCCAGCTCCTCACACTCGCACCACAAACTGAAGTGAGCTCCTTTTTAAAACCCAGGTGCCCTGATTAGCCTGCCTTAATTGATTCTGGCAGTTTCTTCTTAATTGGCTCCAGGTATCCTAACTAGCCTGCCTGCCTTAACTGGTTCTAGCAGGTTCCTGATTACTCTAGTGCAGCCCCTTCTCTGGTCACTCAGGGAACAGAAAACTACTCATCCAGTGACCAGTATATTTGCCCTCTACCAGACTCCTGTACCCCACTGGTCTGGGTCTGTCACAAATGTTACAATTCTTGATGTCTGATTTGTGTCCATTTATTCTTTTGCACAGAGAGTTTGGCCAATGTACATGGCAGAGGGGGATTGCTGGCACATGATGGCATATAGCACATTAAACTGGACAGTCTCTATGCAAAAGAATAAATGGACACAAATCAGACATCAAGAATTTGGGATTTATAAAGTTAAAACTTAACTCCACAAGCACAAATAGTGCAACGATTGTCATTGGTCTTCTATCTCTCTAGATATTTAAACTTAGCTTGACAAGAGTATAAATCAAATTGTCAGCACTGGAAGTTGTAATTTTTGTTTTTAAAATGTCCAGATTTATGATGGGTAAATTATCTACATTTACAGTGGTCTCTCACTTGGCAGAATTTGTTTCATTTACTCTGTACAGGTTCATTTTTTATATCTAATTATAAAAAATCTCTCTGTATGCCTTTTGGGTTTGGTTCTCTTAATCAGTTTTGGGGTATTGGTGGTGTTGTTTTTTGTCTTTCATTAAACCATTCTATCTTATCTTAGTGCCATTACAAATGGAGGGGAAGCAAGTTAAAAGAATAAATGTGCGACTTTTCTCACAGTACATAGCCTTACACAGCCAAAAATGTCAGAGGTTAATGGCACAACTGAACTCCACTTATCTTATTCTGACAGCTCACCCAAACTAGCACAATCTAACAACATCCTCCTAGACCAGGTGACATTCCTAGCCTTTGTTCTCTTAATACAATGCTTCTAGGATCATTAACAATAATTTTACATAGAAGCCTTGTAATAAGAGTCTCTCTTACTATGTGTGATTATGATGGAGAAAATTTTAGTCTTTAATCCAAGTCCATAGAATTAATTAGTGTAGTTTTGAAAACTGAATTTCAGTTTAGTATATCAGAAATTACAGTAATACTGTGACATCTGGGATTTTGTGAAAAATGACATTATGTATTTTTAATTTTCCGACCTTTCTATTACACTAGTGTAATTATTTATTAAAGCTATACAGGCCAATATGTGCTAGAGAACAACCTAATTTTATCTTGAAGAGTAATATGGTTTCTAATCAGTCTAGGTCAACTGGTAAATGTATCCAAGACTTTGTGTTGGGATATTTCTTACATAAGCAGTGTAGATGGGACTCTGAACAGGTTGTCAAATTTAAAAAAATTCTAAAGTAATGTAAGTTTAAAAGTTCCAAAGTAGTTTAAGTATCCAGTATTAAGTAAGATTTAGGTCTATTTCTAGCTAAAGGTTATAGCAAAGCAGACCTTTAAAAATCTGCTACTTTTTAAAAATTGTTTGTGAGTTAATTTAATATACTTTGATATATCCAGAAATTAAATTCAGAAAACAAGAAACTGGGGTTATTTAAGTTTGATTCAGAAGAACAAGAAACTGCTAATAGCTAATAGCTTGTTGTGCTCTCCACCATCTTTTCCATATCTTGGATAAACCAGACACTTGATCTACAAAAATCTGGCTTTGTCTTGTGTACTGTGGATATAATGCAGTGTGCATTGAGCCCTGTGAAACTTTCTATTTTTTACTCTTTACATACTCACATTCATAAGAAATGATGGATGCTTTATGTAGGATCTGAGAAAGCAATTCTCCTAAATCTATACTGTAGCAATCTTGCGAAATGTTAGAATATGCCCTTCCTGCTCCTGCTCTTATATTATATGGATTAAACTCACCATGTCATCTGCTGGGACACTTGGTTTCATCTGAAAGCCTTTATGGTCATATTTGATATGACACTTCTTTAAGTTGTCATCTTAATGCACAATATTTATTTCATAGAAAGTTTAAAAATGGTGTCATTTTCCCCATAACTTAAAGATTCAGATTGATGTTCCCATGAGAAGGTGTGAACAGAAACAATAGTGATATAAATGTAAGCATAAATAAAACCAACAGAGCTGCTTGGCTGGCGCTTATTTCCTATAATTAACAATGAAAAATGAAAGGAATATAATACTAGACTTCAAGGTGATGTCAGGTTTTCAATATATTTTAAAATAATTTATGTTATTTTCTAAAAATTGAGCTGCTTTTTCTTCACTGAATTGTAGCTAATAGAGTTCTAACATAATGGAAATTTTATGACAATGGCTCAAGTAGCTTCAGGTATAATGTTGCAGCAGATTGACATGTGGTAATAATAACCACAATTATTTTATTTCAGCATTAATAGTAGCCCTAAGAGATTAATAAATCAAATTAAATAGGTCCTTCAGCTTGCTACATTTTCCACAAAGGTAGATATTACAAAGTAGCAGTGTGGTAATATTAACATATTCTGTGGCAAAGTTATTACATGCTTATTTTGTATATGTTAACAACTCTTGCTCCACTATTTCTGCATTGATAGATTGAATTAGTTTTTTACATCTAATGTTTATTCATTTGTACCGATTATAGACGCCCACCAACTGGTGCTTAAAATGGGAATAATTATGAATACAATTCACACTAACCAAACAAATGTCATCAAAGTTTTAAGAGTTTAAAATTGCCCAAATGGAAATGGAGGTAGACTAAAGTAATTATCCTGCTGTCTTCACTAGGTGAGGATTGCATCCTCGAGATAGTACTTATGAACTTTTCTAATGTTTTTTTCAGGCTAGTGAATTATTATTATTTTTCTTCTTGATAATCATACGATGTTGGAGGGATAGTTTTTCTTTAAACGTTTTTGGGTTTAATTACTTTAGTGACAGGACCAAACAAATAGTAATCAAGCTGAATGAATGGATACCTTAAACGGTAAGAATTTATTTGTATCGGCTTCAAACTACCCTGAGATTAATCTATCATCTGTACTCAGGGACTATTTAAACATATCAGTATGCGCATATAACTAGCATCTCAAGCAGTACAAATATTATTGACTATTTGAACGATGGATTTTCAGTCAGAATTTGTGTTATATCACTGGAAAAGTAATATTTGAGGAAAATGTATTTGAAGACTGACTAGCAGAAGATGATGATAACTTTATAATTAAGTTTGTAAATACGTTTTATGTGTTACAATTAAGATTATAATTAATTTCCACAGAATGATTACTGCAACTTTGGTAAATGCATTTTGTTACTCTGTAGTTATAGTGGATGCTATATTTTTCCAGCTTGTATAGACAAATTTACTAAAACTGGCCATTAAAAAATTGAGCTCCTATACAGAATAAGAAAATACTGGGCCAGATTCTAATTTCAGATATACTCGAGTAAATCTGGAATAACATTACTGAAGAAAATGGAGTTAATCTAGGTTTACGCAAATATAACTGAGATTACACTCTGGTCCATTATTAAGTTTCAAGGTTAGAAAGTCTGATGATTTGCAGCATAGATTCCAGATGCTGATTATGGTGGTGTTTAATAATGAGTTGTGTGTAATATAGACAGGGCCGGCTCCAGGCACCAGCTTGGCAAGCAGGTGCTTGGAGCGGCCATTCTGGAGAGGGGCGGAAGGTCCAGCTATTTGGTGGCAATTCGGCGGACGGTCCCTCACTCCCGCTCGGAGCAAAGGACCTTCCGCCGAATTGCCGCCGCAGATCGCGATCGCGGCTTTTTTTGTTTGTTTGTTTGGCTGCTTGAGGCGGCCAAAACCCTGGAGCTGGCCCTGAATATAGCTATTTGAAAGTTGTATATACTATTTGGTAGGCTGTGTATAAAGCCATCTGTACCAACTGGCTATGATTCCATGATGCATGGCACAACATTTAACTAGGTGGAAAAGTTAGGAATAATCAGTTCACTAACTATTTCTTTGACTGGTACCATATATTTATTGTTTACTCACCAATGTGTTTACAATATCTGTAGAAATTTGGATTCTTAACTGGTTGATCCAAAAGCAGAAATGCACCCATTACACAACTTTGTATGAAACACACCAATAAGATATTAGTATAGTATGTGATTCTGTGTTCAAATGCTGTGTGTCTTGAACACTTGTACATTTTGGTATCTGATTTTTAGACCGTTTTAGTAAGTTCTCTCTTTAATGTGTTCTTGTTCCATATGCAACAAAATCAAATGCCAAAAATAATAAAAACATACCTGATTTGTAGTATCTGAGAAAACGGTTGTAGTATGCAGTGTTGTTGTAGTCATGTCAGTCCCAGGATACGAGAGAGACAAGGCGGGTGAGGTAATATCTTTTATTGGGCAAACTTGAGAGAGAACTCCTATGGAATTCCTCAGCAGTGGCAGCCTTGAACCTATGCTACCTGTCCAATTGAATTAGGCCTCACTTATCCAGGATTCCCCTGGCAGCACAGCCATTAACACTCCTCTCCAATTCTTTTATCTATTTCTTCTCTCATCTGTCTTCCACCCCAAGGCAGGTTCACATATTCTTTTGCTCATTTCTTTTCTCATGTCCCATTTCAAGTGTTTTCTAATTCATAGATTTTTCACAGAAGCAAAAATAATGATAATATCTCACTTTTATCCGGTGCTTTTCATCAGCAGATCTCAAAGTGCTTTACAAAGGAGGTTGTATCATTATCCTCATGTTACAAATAGGGAAACTGAGGCATAGAGGTAAAGGTCACCCAGAAGGCCAGTGGCAGAAAGAGGACTAGAACCCTGGCTCTATCCACTTGGCAATAGTGCCTCCCACAAGTACATGCCTTATTAGGAAAAATACCCAAGGCTTGTTTTTCAACAACAAAACACTTTCTCTAGAATATTGAATTCTATAGCCCATAGAACTACCTTTAGCATTTATTTTATTCAGCAGTAATGCAAGGAATACATTCTAAAGTGTGAGTATTGCAACTGTGTACATTGGGGTTCCCAACTGAACAGTCATTTTAATAATACTGGGCCTGATCTTGGGACAAGAACCTGTCAGACCTCAGAGTAATTACTGGGAATTCTTAAGCAATCAATATAATTAATAAGTAATCTATAGATTGAGCTACAGTTCCTTCTCACTCCTTGGGTCCACCTTGCCTTTTTGTTGCTGGCTGCTCAGCCACCACCTTGTCCTGTCCAGCCTGAGGTGAACCTCACCTCTTGCATCAGCTTCCACCCCTGTCAGGGCTGGCTCTAGGTTTTTTGCTGCCCCAAGCAACAACAACAACAAAAAAACCTCCCGGAATGCTGCCCCTGGAATTATGCCGCCCCAAGCAGGTGCCGGTCCTGACCCCTGTGGATTTAGTCCTCTGCAGCAGAGGATTCCAGAGGGTATAATATTTTGAGGGAGAAGAGGGAGGACATTTCTCATTCAATTCCAGGAAAAAGTATCTTTAGTCATTAGAGAAAAATGCAAAAACTGGAGGTGAAAATGTTGGGTAGTCATCTGTGAATGTTATAATTTGTTCAAGACACTGGAAGGAACCCTCTTACTCCTGTAAAAATTGCTATCCTATTGGTCAGAAAGTCAGAACCTCAGCTTTACATCTATTCCATTTTAACCTCCACCATCATAGTGCTTCGTACCATTGTGTTAGAGGGTTGGTTCAATACTGACTCAGAAAAAGGAAGACCACCAACGGAAGACTCTAGCGTTTGCTTATCCTTCATGACTGACCACAAGTTAGGGTTGTCTAGAGTTTTTTTGTTTCTGCAGTATTTTTAAGTTACTTTGTATGAACATGGAATTATCTGTTACATAGGACTTGAGAGAGACATGGTGGGTGAGGCTATATCTTCACTCTCCATAGCTTGCAAGCTATTCTGGAATGTGCAGAGAGAATGGATGGCCATGGACCACTCTCTTGCTCCTTCCCACTCCCTTTGGGGTGTCTGGCATCTCCAGGGGTGGTAGGAGAGAGCAGTTCCAGGGTTTTGGGGAGCCCAGGGTATGCAATCGTGACTAGCCCTTGTACAAGGCTCTTTTTACCTCCCTCCATCCCCATGGACCTGTGCAAGGACCATTCACAAGGTCGCCCATTATTATTTACCAATAGGGCATATTAGCAAAAATAATCTTGGTTCAATAGAAATTGAGTTACTGCTTTTGTTGGCTTGACAAGGAAAATTGAGTAAGGGAATAACATTGGTTTCTAAGGCCCTGATCCATCAAAGGACTTAAATACAGTCTTATCTTTAACACATGTTAAAGTTGAGTAGGTGCTTACATGCTTTGCTGGATTAGGACCTACATGAAATAAAAATGACATATTTGTCTAAATAAATTCTTCTGGCTTCTTGCAATAGTCATAAGCATAGAGTTATTTTGTCCCAAGTGCACAAAGTATGGACTTAAACAATTATGAGTTTATAGCATTGGCACTAGTTGAAATTGTATAATCAATTTGAATTAATCACATTGCTGTGGCAGAGAAGAACAATTTAAATATAAGTACCTGAATTTTTTCTCTAGGAATTACCTGCTTCTTCCAAGTAGATTGTTTGGCTTTTCTTTTTTAAAAAAAAATCTTTTACAGAAGAAAGAAATTGCAATTCCATTCACACTTCGGTTAAAAATAAAAAGTTAGTGTCATTGCACATCTGAAGGTTATCTTAAAGATCTTTTTAGCAAGCTAAATAAATTGTGAAAATGTGTAACTGAGAAGTAGGCACCTTGATTTTTGTATCACCAATTGTCTCATATACAAATAATGATTTTGTGATATCTTATGACTTAAAGAATAGTTTTCACAAATTTTGATGGTTTCGTTATATCAGAAATAAAAACAGTCACTGGATGATTCAAAACTATATTTACCGTTTATTATGTGGCTCTTTCAGGACCATTCATAAAACAAGGTAACCACAGAAGTAGTTCAGTGCTGACCCAAATTTGACCTGCACTTGTGTTTCCCCTCCAATAAGTAGTCTTACAAACTTAATAGAACTGTGCTTCTTGCCAGATAATATAAATTTATAGGAGTAGCAGAAAGTGTATAGTGCAGAGAAAACGTGATTGCTGAGTGATTACTATATAAATCTTGATTTTTCTAAGGTTCTAAATCAATGGGACTGCTTATGGAATAAAGGACTTCTCAGGATAAGTAAGGATGGTATAGTTGGCAATTAGGCCCTGACCCAACAAAGCACTTAAGTACATGCTTAAATTTAAGCATAAAAGTAGTCCCATTGTTTATAGAAAATCAATGGGAGTAGGACCCCTAACTTCAATTTGCACCTTTGAAAACCTCCCTCTGAGTGCTGAATTGAATTGTTACTGATTAAATGAACAAATACATTAAAAATGCCCAGGGACCCTTACTCACAAAATATACTTTGTTCATTTATTTGGCAAGTGTGGTTTAGTTTTAATTATGTTGTAAAGTATACAATAAATTTATTGTATTATATTATGTAAAAGTAATTAAGTCTTAGTAGAGTATTGTAATCAGTTCTTATTTTACAATTAAATCATTGTTGAAAAGTGTGGGTTAATATTCAGGTTTTGATGAGAATTCTAAGTTGTGGATTAATGTAATTAGTGAATATATTCCACTTATTTAAAGAACAGTAGAAATGTTCCGCATACTGTAGGTAAAGATACATGAGTTACTTCAGCCATTGATGCTTAAGTGCAATTTCCATAATACTACCTGCTACTGCAGCATTGCGCTGAGTTTTTCAATAATTAAATCCTGTCCCATTACACCATCGAATTTACAGAGATACTAACTGTGCTCAACCAGAGAGTACTGTTTTATATTCTAATCTTTGCCAACCTGAAATGAAATTTTATTCTTATATGTTCAAGAGGTTTCTTTTATTATTTTCTAAAACCCAAGCATTTGGATTCAGCATACTGCAACAAATGAAAGCCTTTTTAAAAGCCTCTTCAAACCATACCAGGGAATGAACCCATAGTATCCCATCCAATGTGTCTTTATGCAAGATAACTAGCCTGCCTTTTAAACAGCTAAGAAAGCTGATAATATTTGCATTTATTACATTAAAAAGCAGGGATTAGTTAGCACTATTGATCAAATTCTGACCTCAATTTATACCCCATGTTTCCCAAGATTTCATTCAGGTTGTTTATTTTCTAAATCTAGACATGTTATGCCTAGGGCTCCATTTACTGTGAGGCAAGCTGAACCTAAATTCTGCAAAAAGACCCTTAGATTTTTCAGTCTCTTCAGATAAATTAAACATGTGGAGGTTTTTATTAAATTAAATATAAAAATGAATAATATAGCCAAGCGGTAGTCAATAGGTGGACCATCGGAAAAATCCAAACTGCCAGATGCTTTTGAACCGACCCGAAATCTTGTTATTTACTTATTATTAACATTAGTTTTTTTTTTTAATCTTCTCTGGAGACTGGACTTTGACTATACCTTGACCAAGAAATTTAGACCTTGACAAAAAATAATTGTTTACTCCTGCCAGTAAAGCAGCCCATGTGGTATTTATTAGATTTTCATTCTATTTTTCATGCTCTCCTGACATCTTCAGTTTTTAAATATTCTGCAGATTTAGATTTCACAGTCAACAATCCATTAAGCCGAATGGAGCAGTTTACACCTCTCAGAATTATTGTTTCAGGCTGCATGCAAATTCAGGAGAACAATGTTTCATTGATCTAATTTGGTTCACATTTTCAAGGTTGTTGTGGGCTTTTGTTTTTGTTTATTTCTCTCATTATAATAAGGGGTAGAATAATATATATATACAGATCTCTGTACCAAGATTGAGTTACCACATGAAAAAAATTGAGGCTGCTGGATCGTTTTGATAGGGAATTATGATTGTCATCTCAATTGTAAGATACACTTGGGCATTATGGATCTTGACAAGATATTTAAATTGATTTGGGAAAGAGATGCCATACATGTACTAAAAATTATGTTGTAACTGTAACGGTTTTCTGATGTACTATTATATTCAATGCAAAATTGTATCATTTTAGATAGTGTTTTGCGTACATGCTGTTTTCCAAAACAGCAAATAGCTGAAAGTGAGAGCATTTCTAAGAATTCTGGGCTGAACTGTATCACTGATTCACGGCCCATGATAAGGTTGATGTTGAGCTGCCCCACTCCCATGAGAACAGTAGGAGGCATTCTGCCTCAGGGAGTACTTCCTGGAGCTGCTAGGCTCTCAGAGGCTGTGCAATTGCCACTACACCCCTTTGTGGGGATCAGTGTACACTCTGCAGCCATCCAGTGCTACGGGCCATGCCTGGGGAGTTAAGCCATTGTTCCAGCTCCTCCTGTCCCTTTCTGGGGTGCCTCGCACTTCTGGAGACAGATGGGAACAGAGTATCCTCTGAGCTCCCCAAAACGCAGGGGTCATGCGCAGCATCAGTCAGAAAGTCAGTCTGGGAATTATAATCTAGATTGCCTGGATCGTCATCATGCTTCACCCTCAAGCCCACCTATTCTGTATAGGTAAAAGAGAAAAGACCAAGTGCCTTATACATTTTTGAGTGGTCTAAAATAATGATAAAATATATATTGTAATCTGAGATTTAAAATGAGGTACTTACTGTGGAAGGGGAGGTACAGCAGAAAAGCCATTCCTTATTCAACTCCTTTCTCTCTCTTGCTTTTATCCCCATCTACATTCAGGCTATCACTAAATCCTGTCAGTTCTTCTTGTTCAATATCTCAAAAATCTGTCCTTTCCTTTCTGTCCCACTGCTAAAGTTGCTATCCTTGCCTCAGACCATCATCACACTGAACACTGCCACCATGTTCTCCCTGGCCTCCCTAGCTTTCCTCTTAGTCCCCTACGTTTCCTCCAAAACACTGCTGAAAATATGATTTTTCTCTCCCAACGCTATAGCAATGTCACTTTCTTCAGGTCTCCATAGTAATGTCCTGTCTCCTGCATCAGATTTAGATTCCTTTAACTTCCCTTCCAGCTCCTTCACAACTCTGACCTTATATACATCTAAACCAGCATCTGCTACTACTACTCTACACACCTTCATGCTGTCTTTGGCTACGTCTTCACAAGGATAAAAAACTTGCAGCTGGCCCAAGTTAGCTGCCCAAGGATTGCAGGGGTCAGGCTGAAAAATCAATGCACAGACATTTGAGCTTGGGCTGGAGAGAGGGCCGGCTCCAGGCACCAGCTTGACAAGCAGGTGCTTGGGGCGGCCACTCCGGAGAGGGGCAGCACGTCCAGCTATTCGGCAGCAATTTGGCGGACGGTCCCTCACTCCCGCTCGGAGCGAAGGACCTCCCGCCAAGTTGCCACCGCAGGTCGTGATCACGGCTTTTTTTTGTTTTGTTTTGTTTTTTTTGTGCCGCTTGGGGTGGCAAAAACCCTGGAGCCGGCCCTGGCTGGAGCTCGAGCTCTGGGACCCTGCAAAGGTGGAGGGTCCCAGAGCTTCGGCTCTAGCCCAAGCATGAACATCTACATAGCAATTTTTAGCCCTGCAAGCCTAGGCCAGCCCAGCAGCAGCCATGCTGTTCTTTTATCCCTGTGTAGACGTACCCTTTCTCTCTTTCACCCGTTCATGGCTCTAAAACTTCTTACACGCTGTCCCTTGAGCTTGGAAGAATATCGCTGTTCCAGTGCACCGAGTAACCTCACTGTTGTCCTTCAAATCCCTCTTCAAAACTCATTACTTTCACTTATCAACCTCCCATGGATTTTTATTTGGATGCTCCTGTGCCTACCCATGATACAATTATAAAATATTTTTTAAAAGAATCTATAAAAGACTGAAGTAAATGGAGAACTCAAGTGATTGTGATCCATAATACATGCTGGGGAAAAAACTAATTCTCCTTTCATTTTGTTTTGCCCCACCATCCCCAGTTCCCTCCCTCCTTCTCTAAGTGTCTCTACTCTGTATAAACTAGATGATAAGCTCTTCGGTTTCGCCTCAGATTTACAATGCTGCTCAAGTAGTAACAACACTGTTGAAATTATGTGAAGGAACAGAGAAAAGGCCATTACTAGATAAATAGGTGGTGGTGGTACTTGTGGCGGTGGGGAAAAAAAGCAACAAAGTCTGTGAGACAGGCTGGAGTTAATTCAGTGAGGATTTTAAAAACAAGGAGGGAAACCATAAACTAGATTCTGAAATGCATTGGGAGCTGGCAGTATTAACAGTTCAATTGACTTGCTCTTTGTATATGTGAAGAGGTAGACCACAACTCTCAGCACATGCTGGATTCTGGTGAGCTGGGAATTGAAGAGTCCATAGAGAAGGGAGTTGCAAAAGTCAAGACAAGTTGCGTATGATACATACTCAACTAAAAGAGTAAAAATAAAAATATATGATAAAGTAGTTTTGTTTTTTCATTTGAACAAGAATATTCATGTGTCGGTTTGAGATCTGCATCAACAAAGATGATTATTTAAATCAAACTATTTCCACTGAAAATGAGATCTGAACAATTCCTCAAGTGTATATACAGATCGCATTTTGACTCTTGGAATTTCAATATGCCTTTGAGGTTTTTGCCATTTCATTTGCCACTTTAAATCCTACAGTGGTTCTAAATAGGAACTGACAACACTAGCTGTGGTTAGGAAGATCTGATGTTTAGTCTTATGGTAGAAACAACAAAACACAAATGTAGTTTCTACATATTTCTCTTTCATATTTGAGGCATTTCTTCCCTTTGTGACTTGTACAAAATGATTCATATTTTTAATGAATATCCATACTTATGCGAGTGGAACAGTTTCTATTGGCCATACATATACTGCAGAGCTTCCTGTCTGCTGTGGGAGATGGAGGGTCTCCACTCACTACCCCCTCAGGTTGCTCACTACTCTATCCCTCCCCCAGACTTCCTGGGGGTAAGAAGTCTCTGCTACTCTATTCCCGCTCTGGCCTACATTTTTATAGTACTTATCCTTTATAAATACCTGCAGCAGCAGTGGCTGTGGCTCATAGCTTTGTCAAACAGCAGCACCTCGAAGTTGACATGAATCATGACACTTTCACTTTTGTCTAGGGAACATCAGAGTCCTGAAAATGACCCATCTTGTTAATTTCACTGTGCTTTTGCTTGTCAGCTTGTGACGTTATCTGATTAAAATATGACCATATAGATTATTGTTGCAACCACTGTTATATATTTGCAACAAATCTTGTACAAAGGTTGTCAAGTGAGGTGTCTATAAAAAGGTTATGATTTGCTCGTTATGATTATGCTATCTGTATCATGTATCATATTTGTATTTGAAGTTATGAGTATTGGCTCTATACCTGTATTGCAAATGTTTGTTCCTGAGGTAAGTAATGAAATAGTTAGCCAGCACATCTTGAAGAGACTATTCAAATTAAGTGGCTCATCAAGAAACGCTTAACTGACAATGGACCATGGGAGATGCCCATTTACACTGAATGGACTATCCTGCAAACATTCCATCTGAAGTATGGGTAATGGCTTCCTGCAATGACTAGGCGAAATGCATGGACATGTGACTTGTCCATGTGACTCCAACCACCATCTTGTTACTGTACTTTTCCACAGTAAGAACCATGAGATTCCCTCCACACGGCAGAAGAGATAAAAGGCCCTGGAAACCCCTCCATTTTGCCTCTTTTCTGCTCCAGCCTCTTTCCTGCTCAAACCTCTGGAATATGGACTTATACTAATGGGACTATTCTATCCAAGGGACTGAGGACCTTCCAATGATTTGAAAGCAACCAGAGTTTATTAAGCCAGCAGTTTATTCCATCACTGCTACAAGCCTGAACCAAGAACTTTGCAATTACTGTATGTATTTGATTCCTTTAACCAATTTTAACTTCTTTCCTTCTTCCTTCTTTCTTTCTTTTCACTAAAGGATTGGCATCAGTGTGATTTTTGGGTAAGATCTAAGTTATATATTGACCTGGGTGTGTGGCTGGTCCTTTGGGATCAGAAGAATCCTTTATTTGAAGAGATTGGTTTTAAAGAACCACTCATCTCTAAGTCTAGAGGTTTTGGTGGTAATATAAGGACTGGAATGCCTAAGGAAACTGCTTTTATGACTTCTTGTTAGCCAGTGTGGTGAAACAGAAGTTTACTTTTGTTGCTGGTTTGGTATATCCTATGGGGGATTAGCCACCAGTCTTGGGGTGTATCTGCCGTATTTCTCAATAGTTTGTCATGAATTTGGCATTCTCAGTTGAGACCCACTGAGGCATGGTTACACAGCTACAAACAGAAATGGAGCCATCTGTCTGCAGACTCAGGAATAAAACATTGTCTTGGTTGCATAAATTTTATGTGTAAGGCTATTTACACAACCACAAGGGTTGTGAATATTACTGATTTTAAAAATGGAAGCTTAAATTCTACAGGAATTGATGGTTTAGTTTTCAATGCTTGCTGGGGAAAGTTTCCTCACTTGAAAATGATGCATGAACTAGGGGATTTTTAAGTCCTAGAGTTGCAGTCACAGATTTATTTCTTCAGCACAGGAGATTTACTCTCAAATCACTATTTATATTGTGCTTCAGTTTCAAGTTTGGCAAATAGGATTATTTTCACCCTCAAAAGACTAGATTCTTTGCTGCGCTAAGCAGAAATTCGATGCAGAAGAGGCTGGTATGGATGGGGGCTCAGAGATAGTTACAGTTTTCTTATTAACCCTTACAAGCCTGGAAGCTCCTCTAACCTGTAGCCAACTAGAACTGTTCATCAGCTAAGGACAGCCAGAGAGCCAAGTGTCCTATGCTGTCCATACACGTTCAGCATAGTTTGTGTCAAAATATAAATGTCAGCTGCTCAAATAGTTCTTTCAGTCGAGTCATTTACTACAAGAATGTGGATCTGAGGTGTAGCCATTTTGAAGCTACATAAGTTGAATAAGCTTCAACCTATTCCCGTTTCTGAGACATCTCAGAAGGTAGCTTTTAATTGTTAAAATCTCTAACTTCAATACACTAACCATATCTGTTCAACAAATGTATAGTTCAATAGAATAGATGCTGTAATAAGGATATAGATAATACTTACCCCAAATGTATACATTCTTGCATTGGATTAGTATAATGTCCCTCCCAACCTTGTGAAAAGATGAGTATACCATGTACAGATATCTCAGCTATGTCAGTTTATGCATGGCTATCACATTTGTAAAGTGTGGCTTTTGTCAGAGAAGAGACGAGTCTATTTTTGGAGATGTCAGCTCAGTGTGGCTGGCAATGGGTACCTTTGCTCAGTCTTTTTTTTAAGAAAAGCGGGGAGTCAGGTGAATTAAGAGAAATTTGGGATTTTGAGTGTTTTAAATGTTTTCATTCATAGGAATCTCTCCCTCTCAATAGTTACTTTCATCACTGGGAAAGTTTTCTTATCTAAATACAGCCTCCTTCCCCCCCCCCCCC
>NW_020665140.1:342616-349021 GCF_002925995.2 Terrapene triunguis
GAAAGTGGGGTGAAAGGATCTGGTAAGTTACTTATATGTTAACTTTTGCGGTTTCCTATTTCTAACAGGTTTAAAAATATCCAGCAAAGTGCATTTTGATGTATTACCTTTACAATGATCACCATTAAAATCTTTGAATATACCTCTTGCAGAAGTGAAATATTTGTTATGCTATTTGTGAGATTTCCAATGCTAAGTATGGGGAGTACTGGAAACGCTGTGCTGCGGTAAAAGTCAAGATTTTAATGATGTACAGTGTATCTTTTACTAAGGCTACTTTAAAACATGACTTTAGTTTAAATCCAATAATCCAATTTGCTTTCATATAAAAACAAAGCAAAAGTTACCTGAGAGCACAAATATATCTGTATCTATATCTATATATAGTGTGTGTGTGTGTGTGTGTGTGTGTGTGTGTGTGTGTAGCTACCTCTGTGCATGCATCAGGGGCCATGGACAATTTCACAAGTGGAAAACGTGGCACAGAGAGGGGAAGTGACTTGCTCGAGGTCACACTGTAAGCCTGTAGCAGAGACCAAATTAGAATTCAGCCCTGTGCTTCTTCCTTTGAACTAAGCTGCCTTTCCAAGAGCGCTTGTCTTTGGGAGGGCTTTCCAGTTCTTTACATGCAGCCTGCAAAAGGTTTAGTGTTCAATGAATAGATAACCTAATACCTGGGGCCTAGATTTACTCATTGACACAAGGTTCAGGCAATCATGCAGACCTTTGTTTGTTCCCAACCAACCTAAATACATGAGGATTATCATTCCACTTGACAAAGTGTTTGTGACGTTGTGCAGTCTATATGGTTTTATAAAAACATGGTAATAAGTGAATATAATGTAACTGGGATAGTTTTATAAAGATTTGATAATAAGTGAATATAATGCAACTGGGATATGCTTCATGCAAAAGGTCTCTTGTAAGGTATCATTACAAAGCTTATAATCTACTGAGTGTGATCATCCTATTTGTAGAAATGTACCACTCTTGTATCTAAAACTAGAAATATAAAATATAACTCTGAGGGCCTATTGTAATTATGTAAAGTGTGGGCCATTAATGATGGTTTGGAATCTTGATGACTCCCATTAACAAGGACCATTGTCTGCAGATGGCTATGTTTACCTGTTAGTCTTCCTGTATATGTGTGTGCTGGAAAGTGGGCAATGAAGTCTTGCAGTGACATGTGATCATGTCACCTGAACTGGAATCCATCTTTAACCTGGTGCTTTTCCAGTGAGGGGGGGTGAAAACCCAGAGGGACAAAGGGTTCCCGCCTTACGGAAAAGATATATAAAGGGGTGGAAGAGATCAAGGAGAGGGAGGAGCCATCATGAATAATCCCCTAGCTATCACCTGAGCTGGAACAAAAGCTGTACCAGGGGAAAGAATTGTGCCCAGGCCTGGAAGGTGTCCAGTCTGAGAAAAACTTACTGAACCATCTCTGAGGGTGAGATTATGTGTATTCAGTTTGATTAGACCTAGATTTGCGCATTTTATTTTATTTTGCTTGTGACTTACTTTGTTCTGTCTGTTACTACTTGGAACCACTTAAATCCTACTGTCTGTATTTAATAAAATCACTTTTTATTTAGTAATTTACTCAGAGTATGTATTAATACCTGGGGGAGCAAACAGCTGTGCATATCTCTCTATCAGTGTTATAGAGGGCGAACAATTTATGAGTTTGCCCTGCATAAGCTTTATGCAGGGTAAAACGGATTTATCTGGGTTTAGACCCCATTGGGAGTTGGGCATCTGAGTGCTAAAGACAAGCACACTTCTGTGAGCTGTTTTCAGGTAAACTTGCAGCTTTGGGGCAAGTTATTCAGACCCTGGGTCTGTGTTGGAGCAGACGGGAGTGTCTGGCTCAGCAAGACAAGGTGCTGGAGTCCTGAGCTGGCAGGGAAAACAGGAGCAGAGGTAGTCTTGGTACATTAGGTGGCAGCTCCCAAGGGGGTTTCTGTGATCCAACCCGTCACAGTGTTATTAAGTAACTGTTCATCTGCACTGAAACCCCTATCATGCAGGGTCCTATTCTGCCCTTTTGGCAGATGTATAAGAAAGGCTGTTAGAGGAGATAGTGAGGTGTTTTAGGCTGTAGTGTCCACAGGACAGTGATCAGATCTAAATCTCATTTATGTCCAATCTGGGCATTGTAGTTTTCTGCTTTCCTTGTGCCTAGCTGAGATAAGTTCCTGGAGAAGAGTGGCCAATGTCTTGTTTTTTCCCATAACACTGCTGCATGCCTACCTGAACACTTGGGGGTTTGGACCCCATTTCTGTCACCACCCATAGCTGTGCTCCACTCTCTCCTCCTTGAGTATACAGTCTCCTTTGCTGCCCCCATCCACTGTTGCTTTCCCATACTCTTCAATTCACTGTCCCATCCCTTTTTCTCCTGCTGCTGCCCAACCACATCATCTGGAAAAGAGATAGGTGTAAAACTCTTCTCCCCCACACTCTCCCTTCCTGCTACCCATCTTCTCCAAGATGTAATAGGTATGTCACTCTGTTCCACACTAATATTTGCAACAAGCCAATACTGTATTAGGTAAATTAGATAGCAGCTGGAAAAACATTCATGAACAGAGGTTTTTAATTAAATATTAAAAGGACACAATCAATATTGCTAGTATTTTATATACAGGGACCTGACATATCCAAGGCCACCAATAGAGCTAATAAAATCATCATGGGCATCTGACCGTTGCCCATGGCAAGATAGAGCTCATCAACCAAAGGTACTAATGAAGTCTCCATACTACACCAAGACCAAAAAGAAGACAGTAGAGATTCAGGAAATTGGAGAAGCCCAGATGAGGCTAGAGTTGCTCTGCCTTGACTTTCTCAATAATTTTCCTCACAAAAGGCAACTTTGTCACAAGGTGATAATTGGCTAGGTTGTTACGGTCAAAGGATGGCTGCATGAGCAAAGTCCTCTACTCTTCTGACCATGCCAACTACAGGAGTTTTAGAGAGTCTTATGAGCTGCAGAAATATTGACAGAAGTAAGGTTGCCAAGGCGCACTTAAAACCTACTTACCATCTGAATGTTCTAGAACTGGAGATTATAAAAGGCCTGTCTACATGGTCAACTTTTGTCTTTTTTTCTCCCCACTTACGAAGTAATCAAGGAACCATCTCTTTCCCATAATCCTCCATGTTAGCTTTAAAACAAGAACAGTTTAAAAATAATATGCATCTTAAAATAGAACAATGTCAATTGTGATTCATTGTTTGGGGTACCTGAGGGACTGACTCTCATGTTAAGTGGTGCTCATTCTACACTGTTCTCATCCTCAGAACTAAAAAGGGCTAGAATTACTGATTGAATGACTGAACTCCAGCCTCTTGACCATTGTCATCAGGAGACTTAGCTGGTGAAAGACAAGGCACTGAAGCCTTTTATCATCTGTTGGCACTTAGGCTATGTCTTCACTACCTGCCTGAATCGGCGGGTAGAAATCGATCTCTCGGGGATCGAATTATCGCGTCTCGTCAGGACGCAACAATCGATCCCCGAATCGACGCTTGTACTCCACCAGCGCAGGTAGGAGTAAGCACCGTCGACGGGGGAGCCGCGGAGGTCCATTTGCTGCCGTCCTCACAGCGGGGTAAGTTGGCTCGGATATGTCGAATTCAGCTATGCTATTCGCGTAGCTGAATTTGCGTATCTTAAATCGACACCCCCCCGTAGTGAGGACGTAGCCTAAGAGAGGCCGAAGATCCCACTAATTTAAAGATTCTACAGTCAAGCTTATTTCCAAGAAAGGAAAAATCTGAGTCCTGTGCTCTGATGGGTCACTCATCTCTTCTACAAGTCCATGAGCCTGGTGCCATAGGCGCTGACTTTTGTTTTTGCCGGTGTATGCTTTTGAAGAGGTGTGTGTGTTTGTGGGAGGAAGGGGCACTCTGTCAGTTTTGGGGGGAAGCTATTTTCAGTATATTTATACACTTCTTTCATATTCTAGTTATTGAACATGTCTATCATTGGTATCTTTACTATTTTAATAATGATTAAATTGTTTTGAACTACATAATTACATTATCATAAATTACAGTATATTAAAATCATTCCAGTCACCTACAAGCTGTCTTCATTAATGGCCCAGTTTAAAGACATTGTGTCTCACTGTAGCTTTCTGGATGAAACTGTCAGCAATCTTATTTACATCTAGTTTCCTGGTATTGTCTTGAGGCACGTTTAAAAACAGCTACATTATTCAGTTGCGTCTGTCCCATTGATGACTGGAGATAATTTTAAAGTCTTTTGAAGCTGGAGAATGAGTTCAGGATGATATAGGCACAGTGAGAAGGAGTCTTATAAATTTGTAGCACTCTGGAAACAGTGCTTCAAGAGTACTGCATATGACTCCAAGATCTTTTTCTTGATGGGTAACAGCTAATTTAGGCACCATCATTTTGAATGTACAGTTGGGATTATATTTTGCCACGTGCATTACTTTGCATTTAACACTGAATTTCATCTGCCATTTTGTTGCCAAGTCACCCAGTTTTGTGAGATCCTTTTGTAACTCTTTGCAGTCTGTTTTGGGCCTAACTATCTTGAGTAATTTTGTATCATCTGCAAACTTTACCACCTCACTGTTTACCTCTTTTTGCAGATCATTTATGAATATGTTGAACAGCACTCATCCTAGTACAGACCCCTGGGGGACACAACTATTTACTTCTCTCCATTCTGAAAATGGGCCATTTATTCCTACCCTTTGCTTCCTATTTTTTAACTAGAGTGCAGGGGAATGCTTTCAGGATCATCTAACAATCCTTACTTTAATTTAATGGCAAGTCTTTTGTTATCTTAATCACTCTGCCTCTGTTTATAAACAAACTCCCTGCCCTAGGGCAGAAGTTGTTAGGCCCAGAACTCATCACATTCCACACTCAAGCTCTGGCTCCTGGATGCTGAGCACCCATTATTTTTTTCCCTTGGTTACTCGAGACCCGGAATCAGCACCTATTGCCGGTGCAAAATCTTAGCAGCATCAGTGAGCCCCAGAGCCTGAGAGAATTGGAGCAAAATTAGTTCACCTGATTTTTAAGTTGTGTGTAAATTTTTCCCCATATATTCCACTCAGAAAATTGGCATTTAGATAACTGAAACACATCTGGGTCTAGAAACTGCAGGTTTATCTTGTTTTGAACAATCATTGGAGACTTAATAATCAAACCTAATTTGGGTAAAATTGATTATGTTCTTTTACTTAAAATCATTGAAAGGTGGAGATTTTCTGCATTCCCTATCGATTTTTTCTCCTTCGTAGATACATTTTAGGCCAAATTTGTTTAGTCATTCCATTATGAAATGTTTGTTAAGAACTTGCCAACTTAATTCTTGACTTTTCAGGGCACTTCTACACTGGCAAAGTTACAGCGCCGGCAGTTACAACGCCGCCCAGAGAGCGCAGAAGGAAAACCGCTGTTGTGTGTTTACACTGAAAGCTGCCTGCGCAATAGCGTGTTCACACTTGCAGCACTATTTGGAGCGGTGCAGTCTGGTCAGCTATCCCACAGAGCACCTCTTTGTCATTTGCTGCTAAGACTTGTGGGAAGGTGGACGGGGTCACAGGGCATTCTGGGTCCAGTCCCAATGCCCCGTGATGCATTGCTTCGCATCCCAGCAATCCCTGTGCTTCTGTCCACATTTGGCGCCATCTTTCAATGGTTTGTGTACTGCACGTCCTGCCTCTTTTGGGCTGCAGGAATGGATCCCGAACTGCTGATCAATATGCTGCTCGCTCAGACCAACACGTCATGAGTGGCAGTGGGGTTATTCCTTAAACTACAAAGGCAAGAGGGGTGCGACAATGATCTCGCCACGTGTAGTAGCTACGACACGAGATTGCTTGTGGCATTCACGGAGGTGCTGACCACAGTGGAATGCCATTTTGGGGCTCAGGAAACAAGCACTGAGTGGTGGGATCACATCGTGATGTACATCTGGGATGACAAGCAGTGGCTGCAAAATTTTCACATGAGGAAAGCCACATTCATGGGACTATGTGATGAGCTTGCCCCAGCCTTGCGGCGCAAGGACATGAGAATGAGAGCTGCCCTGGAGCTGGAGAAACATGTGGCAATTGCACTGTGGAAGATGGCTACTCCAGACAGCTACTGATCGGTCACTAACCAGTTCGGAGTGGGAAAGTCGACCGTTGGAGTCGTGTTGATGGAAGTGTGCAGGGCCATTAATCGCATCCTGCTCCAAAAGACCGTGACTCTGGTCAACATGCATGGCATTGTGGATGGCTTTGCACAAATGGGCTTCCCTAATTGCGGAGGAGCGATAGATGGCATGCACATTCCAATTCTGGCACCAAACCACCGAGCCACAGAGTACATTAATCGCAAGGGGTATTTCTCAATGGTTCTCCAGGC
>NW_020665140.1:349421-458717 GCF_002925995.2 Terrapene triunguis
GCCTACCTCTTAATGTTGTGGCTCATGAAGCCATACACAGGGCAGCTTGGCAGCAGCAAGGAGCAGTTCACCATCAGGCTGAGCAAGTGCAGAATGAATGTTGAGTGTGCATTTGGCCGTTTAAAAGCCCGCTGGTGATGCCTGTATGGAAAGCTGGACATGGCCAATGACAATATTCCTATGCTTATAGCCGCGGTGCTGTACGCTCCATAATATTTGTGAAGGGAAGAGTGAAAGCTTCACTCAGGGCTGGACTGCAGAGGCTCAGCACCTGGAGGCTGAGTTTGAACAGCCAGAGACCAGGGCTACTAGAGGGGCACAGCGTGGGGCCATAAGGATCTGGGATGCCTTGAGGCAGCAATTTGAAGCTGAAAGCCACTAATACTTGTTGCTATGCTCGGGATTGCAGTGCTTGTAATACTAGGAGGTGATTGGTGCAAATGATGCAAGAAGGGGCCTTAACATCATTTTATGTCGTGTTGCAGTGCTTTCACTTAATAGAATAAAGATTGCTTTCAAACAAACACAATTCTTTTATTAAAAGACAACAATCGGAGAACAGAATCCAATGAAAAAAATCATCAGCAGGGAGGGGTATGTGGGAAGGGAAGGTATGCAGAGAAGGAGGGGTCCCAGGATGGTTACAGAATTGTATATTTCCAGGGATTATACTCAACCTTCTCCTTTGGACTGGACTGTGAGGAGGAAGGCGTGGAATGCTGCGGGTAGAGACTGGAGCCAGGAGGTTGATAAGAGTGTGTTGCAGTGCATTGGGGGTGCATGGAATAGAGTTTTATGACAGCAGCTGCAGGGAAGGGCGGGCACAGAGCTGCTCGGTTAGAAGAGCTAGTATCATCTGGAGCATGTCCACTTGGCGCTCCATCGTGTTTAAGAGCTGCTCCGTGGCTTCTTTCTGGTGTGCTGCGTTCTCCTCTGGGTCCCTCTTCTCGCTGTCCCGCCACTCCTTCAGTTCCTGTTTCTCAGCGGCAGAGTGCATCATAACCTCACGGAGAAAGTCCTCCTTAGTTCTTCGTGGCCACTTTCTAATTCTGTGCAGCCCATTCTGCCGCCGATAACAAAGAGGGAGGCTGGGCTCCCAAGGTCATCTCTGTGAAGTTTAAATGCAACATGTTATAGAAGCAGTATTGTTTGCAACACAGAGAACACTGATTCAGTGCTTTAAAACACAGCCGGTACTCACACACCTGTCATTAACTGGCTGACCCCAGGCAAGCACACATGAACCACAAGACCCCCAAAATGGTGAGTAGCCACAGGTGCAGGGTAAATTACTCTTCCTGGACCCTGCTGTACACGGGGCACGTGGCTCTTGGGGAGAGTCAGCACTGTGGGGGGGCCTGATAATCATTCCAGTCCCCACACTTTTCACAGGATGTGGTCATTATGGAAGATATCTTGCTGCTGAGGGTTAGCAGGGAATCAAGAAGCGGTCTTCTCCAAGCCTGTGGCTTCCGCCCTGGCCCCTATGCAACTCACCTGTGTGCAGCAATGCTCCCCCCTCCCCCCGTGATGGCACAGTGGTGCAGGAAAGTTACCGTTAATGGGGCAAGAAACAGAGCAGCTCTGCCGAAGAACCTGTGGCAGTGGATTGCCCAGTATCTCCATGAGAGTTTCCTGGAGATCTCTGAGGGAGATTCCCGTGAAGTGAGGGAATCTATCAACAGCCTATTCTGTGGCTCAGACTAGGCATGCAGTGGGAGACAAGCCCACTTTCTGCAACCCTCCTGCCCCCAACAAATCACTTCAGCAATTCCCAAAATCAGATCCACTTACCAGGGGCCTCCTTTCCTGTTTGCGCTTCGCCAAGATCCGACTGCTGTGACTGGCTGGGATCCTCTCAGGTAGAAAAGAGCTCCTGACTGCATGCATCTCTGGCCTCTGAGTCATCCTCTGCCTCTGGGTCCCCCTTCCCCTCTTCATTCAAGATTTCCTCCTCCTGGCTTGGTCCATTCTCAACTGGCACACGAGCCAATGAAGTATCCACAGGGGCCTTCGCAGTGGAGGTAGGGTCACCACCGAGTATTGCGTCCAGTTCTTTGTAGAACTGGCAGTTTGTGGGCACAGCACTGGAGTGGCCGTTTGCTTCCCGCGCCTTGTGGTAGGCGTTCCGCAGCTCCTTCACTTTTACCCTACACTGCAGTGTGTCCCAGTCATGGCCCTTTTCTATCATGCATGGTGAAATCTGTCCGTAGGTATCATAATTCCTACGTCTGGAGCGCAGCTGGGATTGCACAACCTCCTCTCCCCAAATGCCGATGAGGTCCAGCAGCTCGGTATTGCTCCAAGCGGGGCATCACCTGGTGTGTGGAGCAGGCATGGTCACCTGGAAAGATGTGCTGAGACCGCTGCACACATCGCCGAGCAAACACGAAGGGGACTTTCAAATTTGCAAAGGAATGTACGGGGTGGGGATAACCATTGGTCACCTGAGGGCAGGGCAGTAGAATTCAAACCAATGACCAGAGAGGTGAGAACAGGCATTGTGGGACACCTCCCGGAGGCCAATCGCAGCCCTGTAATCGCCATGGTGTCTCCACTGGCACTGCAGCGCTGTAGCCCCAGCACAGAAAGCTGTACGCCTCTCATCAGGGTGGTTTTATTAGAGCGCTGCAACTGCGCAGTTTCTGCGCACTAAGTGGCTTGGCAGTGTGTACACCTCGGGAGTTACAGCACAGAAAGCTGCTTTACTGCAGAGAAACTTGCCAGTGTAGATGGGGCCTCAGTGTAAGGTGGCTTGGCTTATAGGTAGTAAATTCCCTACTTCATAGAAGAACCTTTTGCTCCACCAGTGAGCTGTCTGAAATTTTCTCTTTTGGATGTTTTGAGGCTTCTGTCCTTTTCATGGTAATATCTCAGAAGTTTCCTTATCAATTTTCTTTATGGAAATTCAGTAATATTTTGATGTACAGTTCTAGCAGACTGGAACTTTACAGATGGCAAAATTTATGCACTCTCATTCCTCACACCCTGGAGGCATTCTTAGGACTGTAATATTTTAACAATTGAATTTATTTTGCAGTACCCTCTCCAGCCATGATGCACGTTATGCTTTGACTTTACTAAACCATTTGTGTTGTTTCCTGAGATTTTCACTGTTATCTCTAGTTTGTATATTTGATCATCACAGCAGTCAGCACCCTTATTTAAGTTGCTTATTTGGTGTAATAAGAGGCTCAAGTTTATTTGAAACCACCCCCCATCATACTTTTCATATAAAAACTGAACTTGACTTTTCCACACAGCCATCATGTGGTGAGTAGTATAGAGCCACAGGTTGAGTTTGCACAGGCTAAAAGGTCTGTGGATTAGGGTGTGAGAAAATGTCCTCGGGCAGAAGGGGTGGGGATGCGGGGGTCAGAGCCAGCCTGCCCTGTATCGGTAAGTGCCCTCCCCCTCCCCTGCTAGGGTAGCAGTGGCAGCTGGGCGTTCTGGCAGCAGTTTAAAGGGCCAGGGCCGTAGAGGCAGCGGGAGCCCCGGGCCCTTTAAATAGCCCCCGGAGCTCTGCTGCTACCCCAGGGCTCTGGGGGCTATTTAAAGAGCCCAGGACCCCCTGCTTCTACCGCCCCGGCCTATTAAATAGCCCCCGGAGCCCTGGGGTAGCGGCGGCGGGGCTCTAGCGGCTATTTAAAGGGCCCAGGGCAGTAGAGGCAGTGGGAGCCCCGGCCCTTTAAATAACCCTCGGAGCCCCGCCGCTGCTCCAGCAGCGGGGCTCTGGTGGCAATTTAAAGGGTCTGGGGCTCCAGCCGCTGCTGGGAACCCCAGGCCCTTTAAATTGCCGCCTGGGGAAGCCGGGGCGTACCGGCTTACTTTCACCTCTGGACTTGGGTTCCTGAGTGCCAAGGATCGCGATAATTTGAAGTGTACATGTTATATCTTTGTTGCGCTCTTCAGGGAAGTTGAGCTGAGCTGAACAAAAAGCTGTTTCCACTAGAACTAAAACTTCTTGTATGATGTTTACTAGATGCTTCCCTTTTCAGTAGTCCTGGGAAGTGACACTATGGAATCCTGTACTGACTTTGGATGAATTTATTTAGATTTATGCACACCCTAACAAAACAGTCACTTCATGCAAATCCTCAGCTCCCTCATTCTGTTTCAGACCAAGGGTTGCTTTTTAGTCTCAAAAGAGTTAGCTTTTGTGCAGGAAACCTCAGGAAAGAACAAAAAGGATTAGTTTCAGTAAATGGAAATTCCCGATTGGGTAGTCTTTTTTAGACATATTCAGCTTACCTTGGGATTTTTCCTTCTGTACATTGGGGTGAAAGCATTTTTAACAGATCTGCAATGGAACTGTCCTCACTCTGGACCTATTTAGATTAATCCTGGGCCAGTGCTAAAAATTAAGATCCTGGACCTATTCTAAATGGTGCTTCCTGTCCCCTGGTGGCGTTCATAAGATCGTCAGTTAAAGCAGCCTTTACAGAATGATCCTTAACTAACTTTGAAAATTCTTTGGCCTCTGTAGCTCACAAGGGCTGCAGGACATTCCAGTAATAAGTATAAATTACTTGACATGAGGTTCTTCAGTTTGCAGTCTAAATATTTTACCAGTGGATTTTGTAAGTATCTTGAACCATCCCAGCCCTGCAGCAGTGCCGCAAAAAAGGAATTTACAGAGATTTCAAACTTGTTCTTAACGGAGGCATCCCTCATCCTTTAAAGTCCTGCTGGTTGCTTTGTTGCTAGAACCCCACTCTTTCCCACACCTGAGCACTCGATATACTAATTTATACTCATGCTAGTTTTGCACTATGCAACTTATGCTGACATTTAACCCCAGAATTTGGCCCTTAGTATTCTTAAAGCACTTGAGACCTTCAGATGAAACATACTATGCAAGTGGGAGGAATTATTTTTTATTAAAAGGATATAAACATATTTTCTCCTTTAGTTAGATTGTGAATCCTTTTTCTTTAATGTAGAACAAAACACACTAAATGAATTTCAAAGAAAAACAGTAAATATAGCAGTTTCTAAATATTCTAGGAAATTATATAAGAGAATTAAATTTATACATACTTGTTAAGCTTCTAAAACAGTAGGACAAAAATGGGAGAAATAAATAAAGGTAAAAACCATCAGGAAAAAAGTATTCGTATGACTGTGTCTTGTTGAACAATTATATAGTATATTTTTATTTTGAAGAACTTGGAATTTTTACCTCAAAACAATTTTTTATAAAGCTGCTTTCGTTGCTACTATCTTGCAAAATGTTTTGCTCAGATAAAATTTGTCCCACCACACCTGAACAGTACTGAAAATTAAATATTGTAATTTTATTTTAGCCTTTGACTATATATTTCAAAGCTTTTGGGGTTTGAAATTTTATTTTAGTCTCAAGGTGAATGTCATTTTTATAAAAGCTTTTGGATAAAGCTTGAATATCTTGTGTGCTGTACTATTTTCCCACTGTCGTTAAAAGTTTAAGGTGGAGAGGAAACAGTATTTATGTACATTTGTTTTTATAGTAAGTGTATACTATACTTGCCATTGACATTATTAAGTGAGAGCATGTTTTATCGATCACTTTTCTTTTGCAGTGTCTATAAAAGAAACCTAAGTTAAAATTTATGTGCCACTTTCTGTCCACAATGCTGTTTTGATTCTTTCAATTTCACATGCAACTGGCCAAATGGTTAGAAGGGGGTGCAGGATGTCTCAGGAGATTAGTCATGGGATCTTAGCCTTTCACTGCTAGATTACTTGTGTGACTCTGACCCAGGTCACTGATGACTACAGCTTTCACCTTCCAGTGACTGTCCTCTGGCCTGTTTAAAGAGATGTGGTAACTTTTAACCAAGTTTCCAATGAATATATCCACACCAAAATTCGTTCTAATTGATACCTTTGTTGGCGATTTGAGCAGAGAAGCTAGTGATCAATGGTACATACTTTAAAGGTGGGATCTACAAAAATGCTCAGTGCTGGCCTAACTCTGCTCTTATTAAAGTCAATGAAGATTTTACTACTGAGCATTTTTGAAGATCCCACCCTTGCAGTCTGTACTATTCTATCATTGAAGTCAATGAGAGTTTTGCTATTGACTTAAATGGGAGCAGAGTCAATCCAGAGTGGTTTTGAGAATTCCGCCCTAAACTTCCCTTTCACCGTTACAGGTGGTCTCTCAACTTCAAGCACATTGGTTAGGCAGTGTGAAGACGCATGCAGTGATACTGCCAAGGATGTACCTCTTCTATAGAAAAATAGAAGGCTTTGTAACTCCTAAATAGGTGAATGGAGACTCAGTACTGTATAAATCCTTGTATATTTTAAACATATTTCTAGCGCACATTCATTGATCTATTGACTTGATTCTTATTGATGTATGAATTTGACTGTAATTTGTCTTTGATTTGACAAATCAACTTCAGTAAATAGTGTTAAAAGTACTTTAGTTTAAGGATATGCTTGCTCTTGCTTGATTTTTTTTTTTTATCAACTGTAATCTATATAGAGAATACAGAATTACATTTCTTACAGTTAGTAACATGGACTAGACCCTCAAGAACCTTAGGGAATTTCAGCCAGCTTAATTAGCTGTCTGCTAAATTTACCCTATGGTTCTCACAGCTTGTTTTTACTTTAAAAAATTCCTGTTAAATTACTATTAGCATTACAGTACAGAATTTTGGATTTGGAGTATATATCTGACAATGCAGTACTCTGCCAAAAAAGTAGAAAAAATACACAAAGTAGGTAAAAGTGTTAAATCACAAAATAAGTTTAATAGAGGAAAGCCAGTTAAAATTAGTATTTGTATATTTCTAAAGTGTTCTGAACATAGCCATTCTGCTCCTTTGGGAATAGTAGCAATTAAATACTAAACTCTTTCTTGCCCTCAAGGAATGGAATATTATGTTTCATGGAAACTCTGTGAATTGGGTACTGCGACTTTTTTCAGTCTCATGTCAAAATATAGCTTGCATGCCTGCTGAGTTTGCTACTTTTTGACCTTAAAGTCAGAGTTTGACTGTTTTGCTTTTTCTAATATATTAAAAACTGCTTAGTTAATATAAAAATATTGAAAGCTGGTTTTGTACCATTATTTGTCATTTACTTTTTGAATTAAATGAGCATTTGTCTACAAAATTGGAAGCTCTGTTCCTAAGATTTGTTTAGGGTAATCCTTTAAAGCCTACCTTTTAGAATGGACTTGTTTTCACAATTTGAATTTTCAATTTTCTGATAATGAAACTGTATGCATTTCTGAAAAGTATTCCAAATTACTCTGTAAAATGTAATTTTAACTAAAAGAAATCTATTTTCCAAATTAAGTTAATAGGTTTCTTACTCATTTGACACTCATTTTTTTCCTGAGTCCCAATTATTAGATCCAGAGAATCTTTGACCATCTACAAGTCCCATTTACTTCAGGGGGAGTAATGGGTCCTCACCACCTATTAGGATGTAGTCCATTCCTTTCCAAGGGAGGTTTGCCTGAATAAGAACAGAGTAAAAGAAGAGGTCTTTTGTGCAGAGTGAGGGTGTGAGGAATCCCTGTAAGGTGGAAATGTTCTCCTCCTGAACTCCCTCCCATTGAGTAGACCCCAGGAGGGAATGATCTGGCCATGAGTTAGGAAAGACGTCGCGATTTTGGCCCAGTGTATGTAGTAGTATCTTAGCAACATTTTTTCGATATGTGATTATCCTCTTTTGGCTTAAACTCATTTGGGGTAGGTTGTACAAACAGCTCCACAGGTAACAAAAATGGTAATGAAATCTCAACATGTTATAGATATATTGACTTTACTTTAGCAGAGTCCTGTTATTTGGTAGCATTGATTCAGCTGTTTTTTTCTTTTTTAATTGATGTTTATTTCTCCACTGCTATGTTTTCCTATTCCCTCAGAAGGAAACCACTCCAGAGTAAGGAGTGACTTCCTAGACACTCATGCCAGAATCTGAAAAGAGACCACAATCATATTGTTACAATTGCAGATTCTAACTCGGCTAGTGGGGCTAGGAATTTAATATATCTTTCTGCCTAATGCACAGAATCTTCAGGCTAGCTTTCTGCTTTATTAAGGCTTTACTATTAATACTTCTAAGGGAGAGGCATGATAATGCACAGATTGTGTGAATTCAGGTGTGCAGTGTTTTCAATAGCCTACAAATCATAAAATGCAATTTTCCCTTTTAGTGCCAACTTCATGATACTAAATGGTTTAGAAAATTGTATTAGGTAATTTTCTCTAGTGCATTTGATGTAAATTACACTAATATTGTGAAGTGCTTTTTTGTTTAACACATTCTGTGTAAGTTAGATAAATTAAAGTATCTGAAGGATGGAATTAGATGAAGCTGATTATGATGAAGAAGATGGGCTATTCGTCTCAGATTACAATAAATATGGTTAATTCTCTGTACTACTGATGCCAACCTAAATATCTTTACCATTCATTCTAATGACTTTTTTTGTTTATCTATAAATAGAAGAAAATCTCTTCAGCTGTTTAAGAATCATGTGGTGCAGTGTTTTCTTTAACATTTAGAGGTTATTATCTTGCAAAATCGTAATAATCACTCAAATGGCTATTCTCCCAGGATTGTCATAATGGTCTCATACCCTTTGTAGTTTTGAAAAATGAAACTAAAACAAAAAGCAAGGCCATAATGGACAATGCATATGGGCTTTGTAACCTCTGTAGTAATGATAATTGCCCATGGGCTGTAAGTTACAATGTTTGTTATAATACAGATGACTGCATCTCTCCTTTTTGCCAACTTCATGGGTAGAAAAAAATATTATTTTTCCATTAGCCAGTCCCCTTGAACAGAGAGCTGAATTTTAAGTAAAGAGTCTAGCTGCAGTAGCAACTTCAGCAGAACATGTGGCCTAAATAGGGTTCAATCCCAATCATACACAGCCCAGCTAGGGATAGAGTAAAGGAGAGACAAAAGTGGTTCTAAGTGACCTTGAAACCCTCCCCCCACATCCTAGGGCTGGCTGGGGGCTGAACTGGACCTCAGCACAAATTAGAGCAGTCACAGCGCTACTCTTACGTATGCTGGCTTTTCTCTGGCAGCACAGAGGGGCCTTAACAGCTCAGAGGATCTGGCCCACACCGAGAATTATAGAAAATAGAGCCAAAAAGTCATAGCAATAGCTTGTCATTCTAAATGAATGAGTAGGTCTTGGTAGGGAAATGAGTTTAAAATATAAAGAACTACATAAAGTATTTTATATACAAAGGGGCATCCTACTTTTAGAAACTCTTTGCATTTTTATTTAGCATCTATTAACAGAAGTTGTTTTGAAGAATTTTAAATTTAATTGTATTTTAATGCTCAAATAATAAACCTCTAAAGCAGTGGTTTTCAACTTTTTTTCATTTGTGGACCCCTAAAAATACTTCAAATGGCGGTGCGGACCCCTTTGGAAATCTTAGACATAGTTTGCGGCCCCCCAGGGCCCGTGGAGTACAGGTTGAAAACCACTGTTCTATGGTAACAACAACCTTTTGCAGACCCCTTAGACATAGTCTGTGGATCCCCAGACTAAAGACGAGGGGGACACACTTAGGGTATGTCTACACTACGAGGGTAGTTCGATTTTACTTAAATCGAATATGTGGAATCGATATTGCAAAGTCGAACGTGTGTGTCCACACTAAGGAGAGTAATTCGACTTTGTGAGTCCACACTAACGGGGCGAGCGTTGATATTGGAAGCGGTGCACTGTGGGCAGCTATCCCACAGTTCCCGCAGTCCCCGCTGCCCATCGGAATTCTGGGTCGAGCCGCCAATGCCTTCTGGGTAAAAAAATGTGTCGTCATCCGTCCGTCACTAACGCCCTCCCTCCCTCCATGAAAGCGCCGGCAGGCAATCAGTTCGCGCACTTTTGTGGTCAGTGACAGCGCGGACGCCACAGCACTGCGATCATGGATCACGCTGCGACCATCGCTGCAGTTGTGGCCGTTCTCAACACCTCGCAGCTTATCATACACCTTTCCCTGAGGCAGATGCAGAGAAATCAGGCGAGGAGGCTACGACACCGCCGTGATGGCCTGAAGTCGGAGAGTAGCACAGAGCTGTCAGAAACCACGAGCCCCAGCGCCCAGGACATCATGGTGGCAATGGGTCATGTGGATATTGTGGAACGGCGATTCTGGGCCCGGGAAACAAGCACGGACTGGTGGGACCGCATAGTGCTTCAGGTCTGGGATGAATCCCAGTGGCTGCGAAACTTTCGCATGCGGAAGGGGACTTTCCTCGAACTTTGTGAGTTGCTGTCCCCTGCCCTGAAGCGCCAGAATACCAGGATGAGAGCAGCCCTCACAGTTGAGAAGCGAGTGGCCATAGCCCTCTGGAAGCTTGCAACGCCGGACAGCTACCGGTCAGTCGCGAACCACTTTGGTGTGGGCAAATCTACCGTGGGGGTTGTTGTGATGCAAGTAGCCAACGCAATCGTGCAGGTACTGCTCTCAAAGGTAGTGACCCTGGGAAACGCGCAGGTCATCATAGATGGCTTTGCCGCGATGGGATTCCCAAACTGCGGTGGGGCTATAGATGGGACTCACATCCCTATCCTGGGACCGGACCACCAGGCCAGCCAGTACATCAACAGAAAGGGCTACTTTTCAATGGTGCTGCAAGCACTGGTGGACCATCGGGGACGGTTTACAAACATCTACGTCGGATGGCCGGGCAAGGTTCATGACGCTCGCGTGTTCAGGAACT
This sequence comes from Terrapene triunguis, assembly GCF_002925995.2. Lineage (NCBI taxonomy): Eukaryota > Metazoa > Chordata > Testudines > Emydidae > Terrapene > Terrapene triunguis. The sequence continues at coordinate 360,123 of NW_020665140.1, forward strand.
CTGGTCTGTTTAGACGGCTGCAGGAAGGTATTTACTTCCCAGACCACAAAATAACTCTTGGGGATGTGGAGATGCCTACAGTCATCCTCGGGGACCCAGCCTACCCGCTAATGCCCTGGCTCATGAAGCCCTATACTGGCGCCCTGGACACAGAAAAAGAACTGTTCAACTACCGGCTGAGCAAGTGCGGAATGGTGGTGGAGTGTGCTTTTGGCCGTCTCAAAAGGAGATGGAGAAGCTTACTCACTCGCTGTGATCTCAGCGAAACCAATATCCCCATTGTTATAGCAGCTTGCTGTGTGCTCCACAATCTGTGTGAGAGCAAGGGGGAGACCTTTATGGCGGGGTGGGAGGTAGAGGCAAATAGCCTGGCTGCTGATTACGTCCAGCCAGACAGCCGGGCGATTAGAAGATCCCAGCGGGACGCCCTGTGCATCCGGGAGGCTTTGAAAGCTAGGTTCCTGAGTGAGCAGGGCAACCTGTGACTTTTCAGTTTGTGGACAGAAAAGCTGAACCTGCCCCCGTTTCTTTACCCAGTTCATTTTGACTATCCTCTCCAGTTACATACCCCCTTCACCCCCTTCCCCTTCCCAAAAAATAAAATCAGTTCTATTTTGTTAATGAACACCGTTGTCTGTATTGCTGTTTTCGCGGGAATGTTTTAAACCGGGGATGCAGACTGTGGCGGGGGGCGGGTTTAGTGTTCTGATGCAAATGATGCTTCTAAACTCCCGGAATGACAGGCTCCGCACTGGTTATTTCAATGGAGCCTGCCAGCACTCCTGGGGGGGACTGCGTGTATGTGTCGGCTATGTGACTTTCTGGCAGGGGGGGTAGGGTTACAGATCCCCTGCTGCGTGGATCTGTGAGCCAGGATAAGGACCGCTGCATAAGATCTGTAACTGCCCTCCCCCGCCACAAAGTCACAGAGCAACCCCCCCCCCCCAGAACATGAAAACCACCTCCCAGACTGACCAGGGTAACTAGTCACTGCACTGTGTATGTGCCCTGCTGCTGGACCAGCCCCCGCCTCTGTACCCTGCTTAAGGTGACTGTCCTGTCCAATTACCAAGCCCCTTCCCCCCCTTCAGACAGACTCTCCTCCAAAAGAACATGATGGAAACAGTAATGAACAGAAACAAACATTTTATTGTGAACCACACATGAAACGTGGGGGGTGAAACTTGGACGGGGGCTTCTGTGAGGTGGGTAGGAAAGGACTTATCAAATTTTGGGGAATGAGAGCCTTCTAGTGCTAGAGCAGTCTGCAGGGGTTGACTGAAAGTTTTAACGGCCCTTGCCGCCCCTCCTTCTTTGGACTTTGGGTGAGGGTGGTGTGGGACTTGGTGGCGGGGGAGGGCGGTTAGAGATAGACTGCAGCGGGGCTCTGTCCTCCTGCCTCCGGTCTTGCAGAACATCCACAAGGCGCCGGAGCGTGTCCGTTTGCTCCCTCATTAGTCCAAGCAGCTTTTCAGTAGCCTGTTGGTCCTCCTGACGCCACCTCTCCTCCCGTTCCATGACTGCTCGGTGCATTTGTGACAAGTTCTCCCTCCACTGTGTCTGCTGGGCTGCCTGGGCTCGGGAGCAGCCCATTAGTTCTGAGAACATGTCTTCACGCGTCTTCTTCTTCCTCCGCCTAATCTGCGCTAGCCTCTGGGAGTGTGCTGACAGGCTGGGTTGGGAGACAGTCGCAGATGTGTCTGTGTGAATTGTAAAAAGGGAGTGAATTCCTGAGACAGATAAATGAAATTGTACACAAAGAACCTAGTCTTTCTCTGTGAACAAGACCATGCACTGCACCTCTCACATGCGCACTCAGGACAAGGTCGAATTTTCGGCCGTCGCCTTCAGTGCCTGTGGACTTGCGGTGGTCTTGGAGTGATCTGAGAAGCGTGGCTGGAGACCTGAACTTCTGTAGCGGGCAATCATGGTAAGCCGTAGACTTGTGGCTGCTTAAAACTCTATTAGTAGCACTGGCCTCCTTTCACATTGAAAGCAATGCCAGTCTCTGCTGCCAGGAATCAGGACAGCATCAACTCTGCCCCTGTCCCACCCCCTCGCGGCTGTCCCAGGGAAAGATCCCTGTATGCTACCCCTCTCCCTCCACCGCGTGGCTGTAAAGCAGTCCCAATACTAACATTCCCCTCCCTAATTCAAAGCAGGGCGTCATGAGCGATATCACCCTCCTGAGGATCTCGGACACCCAGAAGGAACACATGCTTAGGGAAAGCATGCAGAAACCAGGGCCGTATGCTGCCATGCTCTGCCGTGCGATGATCCTGGAGTACTTGATTGTGGCGTGGCGGGGACACGTGTGCTACCACGGAGGGCCCAGTAAGATCGCCCTACCCAGGAACCTGATAAACAGGCTGTAAATCTACCTCCATGAGACCTACGAGGAGTTCTCCTATGAGGATTTCTCATCAATCCCCGGCCATATTGACCGGATTTTCGCCTAGGTGCACTGGGACTAAAGAGTGGAGCGTCTTGGGCTGCATAATCATGAATAACCGGACATTGTAAAAATTTCTTTAAAATACTTGGGACTAAATTGTGAAGAGCCTAAGGCAGAGAAATCATGAGAGACCCTTTGTTAGCATTGTAAATATTCCAGTTTTGTAGCAGATAATTTTTTACTTGTTTAAAGCACTTTGGTAAAAACACATTGTTAATATTATGAATATTCCCGTTCTGTTAAAAATAAATGTTTACATGTTTACAGCACTTACTGCTTGATCCTTCCCCTGATTCTGTGTCCGGGGTAAGGGATGGGGACGGTTGGTACGGGATCTCGGTAAGGGTGATGAAGAGCTCCTGGCTGTCGGAGAAATCAGTGGTGCCAGCGCTGTCGACTGCCTCGTCCTCCTCATCTCCTTCTTCATCTTCCCCGTCCGCTAACATGTCCGACGAGGAACCGGCCGCGGACAATATCCCATCCTCAGAGTCCAGGGTCACGGGTGGGGTAGTGGTGGCGGCTGCACCCAGGATGGAATGCAGTGCCTGGTAGAAACGGGATGTGTGGGGCTGGGATCCGGAGCGTCCGTTTGCCTCTTTGGTTTTTTGGTAGCCTTGTCTCAGCTCCTTGATTTTCACGCGGCACTGCGTTGCATCCCGGCTGTAGCCTCTCTCTGCCATGGCTTTAGAGATCTTCTCGTAGATCTTAGCATTCCTTCTTTTGGAGCACAGCTCTGAAAGCACGGACTCATCGCCCCACACAGCGATGAGATCCAAAACTTCCCGATCAGTCCATGCTGGGGCCCTCTTTCTATTCTGGGATTGCACGGTCACCTCTGCTGGAGAGCTCTGCATCGTTGCCACTGCTGCTGAGCTCACCACGATGTCCAAACAGGAACTGAGATTCAAACTGCCCAGACAGGAAAAGGAATTCAAATTTTCCCGGGGTGTGGCTGGTCAGAGCATCCGAGCTCGGACTGCTGTCCAGAGCGTCAACAGAGTGTTGCACTGTGGGATAGCTCCCGGAGCTATTAGCGTCGATTTCCATCCACACCTAGCCTAATTCGATATGGCCATTTCGAATTTAGCGCTACTCCTCTCGTTGGGGAGGATTACAGAAGTCGAATTTAAGAGAGCTCTATGTCGATCTAAATAGCTTCGTGGTGTGGACGGGTGCAGGGTTAATTCGATATAACGGCGCTAAATTCGACATAAAAGCCTAGTGTAAACCAGGCTTTAGAATCATAGAATCATAGAATACCAGGGTTGGAAGGGACCTCAGGATGTCATCTAGTCCAACCTCCTGCTCAAAGCAGGACCCATCCCCAACTAAATCGTCCCAGCCAGGGCTTAGTCAAGCCTGACCTTAAAAACCTCTAAGGAAAGAGATTCCACCACCTCTCTAGGTAACCCATTCCACTGCTTCACCACCCTCCTAGTGAAAAAGTTTTTCCTAATATTCAACCTAAACCTCCCGCACTGCAACTTGAGTCCATTAGTCTGGTACCACTGAGGACAGTCTAGATCAGTGGTTCCCAAACTTCAACAACCTGGGAACCCCTTTCACTAAAATGTCAGGTCTCGCGAACCCCCTCCTAAAAATGAATATTTCCAGGTTTTCTCCGTTACCTGAGTATAAATTATAAAAGCAGTGATCTTGGAAATATAAAATGTGTTGTTATGACATGCTTATTGCACAGTATTTATTATTATTATTTATCATTACAGTATTTTTATTACATTATGAAAACGGCAACGCTCTTCCAAGTTATCACTTTTATAGCTTGTATCAATGTGAATCAGCCTGTTATAAGACAAGGCTCCTATGTTTCATCAAGGAGTATCAGATGTGAAACAACATGAAGGTATTTAAGAAGCCAACTCAAAGAGTTCCTCCTACACAAGCATTCAGGTCTTGAGCAGTCCAGGCAAACAACGCACGTTACAACAAAGCTTAAACTTGTTCTTCATAATAATTTTAAAAACAATACTAGCTGCCTATTTCATTTTAAAAACAGCAAAAAATATCCACCTCCCTTTCCATTTCTTATAAGGAGTCTTGAAGTTTCAGTGTGATAGATCTGCTTGCTTTGATCTGCTTAGCTCTTGGAAGTCCAGCGGCTCCGGGCTGTGCTGCCCAGGGTCCCTAGGGACAGCTCTGTCCGCCATTAGGGAATTTTTTCCCCGAGAACCCCCTGTAACATTTTGCGAACCCCCAGGGGTTCACGAACCCCAGTTTGGGAACCACTGGTCTAGATCCATCCTCTTTGGAACCCTCTTTCAGGTAGTTGAAAGCAGCTATCAAATCCTCCCTCATTCTTCTCTTCTGGAGACTAAATAATCCCAGTTTCCTCAGCCTCTCCTCGTAAGTCATGTGCTCCAGCCCCCTAGTCATTTTTGTTGCCCTCCACTGGACTCTTTCCAATTTTTCCACATCCTTCTTGTAGTGTGGGGCCCAAAACTGGACACAGTATTCCAAATGAGTCCTCACCAATGCCGAATAGAGGGGAATGATCACATCCCTCGATCTGCTGGCAGTGCTCCTACTTATACAGCCCAAAATGCCATTAGCCTTCTTGGCAACAAGGGCACACTGTTGACTCATATCCAGCTTTTCATCCACTGTAACTCCTAGGTCCTTTTCTGCAGAACTTCTGCCTAGCCACTCGGTCCCTCGTCTGTAGCAGTGCATGGATTCTTCCATCCTAAGTGCAGGACTCTGCACTTGTCTTTGTTGAACCTCATCAGATTTCTTTTGGCCCATTCCTCTAATTTGTCTAGGTCCCTCTGTAGCCTATCCCTACCCTCCAGCGTATCTACCACTCCTCCCAGTTTAGTGTCATCGGCAAATTTGCTGAGGGTGCAGTCCACGCCATCCTTCAGATCATTAATGAAGATATTGAACAAAACTGGCCCCAGGACCGACGCTTGGGGCCCTCCTCTTGATACCGGCTGCCAACTAGACATGGAGCCGTTGATCACTACCCATTGAGCCCAATGATCTAGCCAGCTTTCTATCCACCTTATAGTCCATTCATCCAGCCCATAATTCTTTAAATTGCTGGCAAGAATCAAAAGCTTTGCTAAAGTCAAGGAATAACACATTTACTGCTTTCCCCTTATCCACAGAGCCAGTTATCTCCTCATAGAAGGCTATTAGGTTAGTCAGGCATGACTTGCCCTTGGTGAATCCATGCTGACTGTTCCTGATCACTTTCCTCTCCTCTAAGAGTTTCAAAATTGATTCCTTGAGGACCTGCTCCATGATTTTTCCAGGGACTGAGATGAGGCTGACTGGCCCATAGTTTCCTGGATCCTCCTTCCCTTGTTTAAAGATGGGCACTACATTAGCCTTTTTCCAGTCGTCCGGGACCTCCCCCAATCGCCATGAGTTTTCAAAGATAATGGCCAGTGGCTATGCAATCACATCTGCCAACTCCTTTAGCACCCTCGGATGCAGTGCATCCAGCCCCATGGACTTGTGCTTTCCAGCTTTTCTAAATAGTCCTTAACCACTTCTTTCTGCACAAGGCTCCCAGAAAGAAGAGCAGTTATTTCTCTTCTGTCATTCGGATGTCAACAGTGTTCAGTTCTATTGGGAGGATAAGCAGGGCTATTGTTATGCAGCAAGGTGTTAATGGGTGCCATCAACAGATGACAGCAGCACCATGGGTCCCCGCATTTGCCCTCTTTCAATGTTCTGATTGTCCACCAAATCAATATGGTCCTGGCAATCAGTGCTTAGAACATTCCCTAAAATTTTGGAATTGATCAGATGTGATGTTCAAAAGTTATCATTGTACATACTGTAAAATAGACAGACATGCTGACAGACAAAGAGAAGAATGCCATTCAGTTGTGTAAGGCCTCACTAGCTCCGCCAACTATTATATCAATATGGCTTCCAGCCAGGTAGACTGACTCCACTGACTAAATGTTGTTATTTGCACTGTGGTAGTACCTAGGATCACAATCATGGATCAGAGCCCTATTATGCTAGATGCTATGCAAATACATAACAAAAAGATCTGAAGGACTGCCCCTGAGTGCTTATAATTAAGGCTAAGATTTTGTCATGGTTATTTTTAGTAAAAGTCACGGGCAGATCACAGGCAATAAACAAAAAATCATGGAAGCCGTAACCTGTCTGTGACTTTTGCTGCTGCAGGTCCATGGTTTCCCCCACCACCATGGTGGAGGGGACTGTGAGGTTCCCCCTCCGCCCGTGGCAGCTGGAAGCTCCTGGGGGGCCCCCTTTACTCCACAACAGCTGGGAGCTGCAGGGTGACCATATTTCCCAAAGAGAAAACGGACACCCCTAGTCACTTGCCTGAGGTGTGCCCCTGTCCTGCGTGAGGCTGTCACCCATTGCTGGAACCCTGAGGAGGGCCCCCTCAGGAGTCTGTCACCTGTCGCTGGAACCTTGCAGGGGGCCGCCTGTCACCTGTTGCTGCTGTCACCTGTCGCTGGAACCTTGCCAGGGCCACACTGGCTGCCAGCTCCACAGTCCCACAGCCCCTGGGGCTGAAGCAGAGAATGCCACAGAGGTCTCTGGAAATCACGGATTCCATGACTTCCATGACCTCCTTGACATAAATGTAGCCTTACTGTGCCAGTTGACAGCATGTGGTAACTTTGCATCTCCAGCAAGGAGGTGCCAGCCTGGTTGAAGGGCAAAATAGATATTTTTGGGGACAACTCTGACTCTTGTTCCAGAAAGGACACTACTCATATAGTTCATCCCCTATCTCTCTTCCCCAGATGCCCAGGCGAGATCTTTTATTCATAGGCACATGGTGTAGATGGAAAGAGAGAGCTCTCAACCCATGTTTTTAATGTGGTCTACACTTAAAAAACTTATACCAGCATAGCTGTGTTGGTCAGAGTATGACCCCTTCCCCCCCAGCAACATAGTTATGCTGACAAAAGCCCCAATGTAGATGCAGCTCTGACAACAGAAGTGTGCTTCTGTCGATGTAGCAAAAGTCATTTGGGGAGGTGGTGTTCCTATCTCACCAGAAAATCTCCTGTCAGTATACGCTGCATCTGCATTAGGGGCCATGCTGGCATAGTCATGCCGACAGTCTCTGTAGTGTAGTCATGGCCTTCAGTCATTTATGGTCAGGCAGATTCCCTTCATTCAAAGTCACTATGAGTAATGTCTGTGCTATCTTCCTGAAGGTAAAACAGGCAACCCTTGCAGCAGGAGAGCTGGAGTAATTTGAGATTCTCCTTCTTACAGGAGAAACAAGTAATCCCAAATCCCTGAAGAAAGCTCAGGTGGAGTAGTTCTGAAGTCCCTCTTCTTCTTCTTGTATGCAAACAAGAGCTTGATGCCCAGGTTCTATAACCAGAGGATAGCTTGTGTATCAAGGGAGGCTAGGCATCGTAAACCATCTCCAGATGTCAAGTTGGGTGCTCTTCCACCACATGAGTTATTGTCTGCAATGCTGCCCCATAATTACAGTGTGGAGGGGAAATCAGGCCAGTTTGGTACATAGTTGTGGCAAAACTGGATGAACCAGTGAGCAATCTGTTGAGCCTGGTCCAGAGTCTATGATCAAGTGGACAGGAGGCAGGTGCAGTGATGGACTTCTGTATGTACTTAATGTCAGTTCCCACTGATGTTTCCACTGAGTAAGAACATAGTTTTCATTTTTCTGGTGGCGGTAATTATTTGTGCATGGTAAAGGGTTAGTAGTGCTCACGTCCAGGACCGCATGAGCTTCTGTAGCAAAGGGTGTTGAGAGATCAACTGTGGTGTTACACCCTGGTCCACAGGAGTAGGATTCCTGCCCTGAATGTGAGTGGACCTTTAAGTTGGTGCTGCATGTTATTTCCTGTCTGAAAATGGGGCATCAGTCAACTGAAGATATAATAGGTTGGTTTCATCTGTCACAGCTCTCCAGGCAGGCTTAACAGTAATCGCATCTCGTCAAAGGTCTGGTGGCACTACGTATGCTAGCACATACAAACTGGAAGTTGGTGTATAATTCAAGCAGCCACTGATAATATGAGTGGTTGAATTCAGCTCCGTGTCAACAATATGAGTGTAGCGATTGCATCCCCAAAGTGCAGATCACTATTCAACTGGAGCAAATGGCAGGGTCAATACAGGAGTATGAAGGAAGGAACAGTCTCTTCACCGGAAGGATCCCGCTGGTTTTTGTATCAAGACAGTATAGGAAGAGATCTTCATTTTCAGGTGTTCCACATGAGGCTGGTATGTCAGGCAATAGTCAAGATTTAATCCCAAGTATATGACAACTTGTTGGAATGACAGTAACCATCCGTATACATGGATCTAGATGAGTCTTTGACAAGACAATTGTTTAGATGAAAAGTAGTTTCTACTGTCTTGGTTTCACTCAGAATTGGTCTCCATTGCTAGAAGTAAGTGATCAAAATGTCCATGTCTTGGCTGAGATTCCTTTCAAACTATTTACTATAACCAAACTATTTACTATGCTTTGGTTCCATCAGTTCTGTGGATTTTTCCTGTAAGGGGCAATGTCTGAAAGCATTATCATCCAGTGAGGCCCCCTACTAGGGCCAGCATTACAAACCTTAGTGTTGGGTTTGGCTCTCCAGGTGCCATACTTCAATATCGAGGGAATTTTAGTGGCCAAGAGGGATATCCTCCTCCAAGTGGCTGTAGAACATGAAGATATTGTCTTGTAGACATGTAGAACATTGTTTTACTTCAGGAAACACACTCTACTACTGACACTTAGAACCTATGGAAATTGTTTCCATTGTCACAATACAGATGTCATCAGCGTACACATACTTCTCAGCCTGCATTTCAGGAAGGTCGAATGTGTCTATATTGAACAAAACCAGAGCCCAGGCTTACCATTTGTTTAAGGCTATTGCAGAGACATTTAAGGTGACTTATTTTCTCCCTGACTCTCAGGATGAAATTTCAGTTGTTAATCATTTCTCAGCCACACCACATCATTGGCTACAAGAAATAACTTGCAGCAGCTTGGCAGTCATTCCGACATGCCACACAGTGTTGTAAGTAGCCTTCGGGTCAGTGAGGACTAGATCACCTTTCTTTCCTGACTTAAATAGATTTTCTGTCTTGACTCAGACAAAATATCTGATCTTGGGTGCATGTTCACCTCCTGAATCCAGCCTTGAATGCAAGGTAGCTGAGGATCAACTACCTCATTAATCCACATCAAGATTAGTCTGTCCATCAGCATATAAGTAACACACAACAGAGAAATTGATTGGTAGCTCTTTGGATCTGTCAATGGTTTCCCTGGCTTGGGAGCAGCTATGACCTTTGTTCTGAACAGACTCAGAAATTGAAGCAGCTAGCTTTTGGCAATTGGCCCAAAGTGAGAGATTAACTTGTTATGGATATTGTCTGGACCAGGAGCCTTATTAGGCTGCAACTGATGTATAATCAGTTTGAGTTCTTGATCAGTAAAAGGAGCCATCAGTTCCTGTCCACACTTGAAGTCTGCCATCTGTCAGCAACCATTTTAACTGCATGTCTGAACACTTTATCTTGATTGGAGCTCTGCCATTGGCCACCAATTGAGATGTGATAGAGTTTTGTGTATTCCCTCTTGCCCAGACTAGAGTCTGTGCTCAGACTCTTAAAAGTTTGCCAAGCTTTACAACTAGAATGCGTGACTTTTGATTTGGAGACAGTTTCTTTCCATCGCTCTTGCCTGGTTTGATCTAGAAAGCAAAAAAGGCTCTAGTTTTGACAAAAATCTCCTGTTCATTCTTGTCGGATTTAAATTCCTGATATCTGTTTGCATGATATGACCTTCCAGGAATGAATTGTTCAGAAAAATCCCTTAGGTATCGATTTATTTGCAGTGGCCAGAACTTTTATCACAGAAAACTTGATAGATGGCACTAATATAATTGTTCCCAATATTTGATTTGAAGTCTTTACACACAAGAGAGTCCAACTCAGTTTGGAACAGATCTCACCTTGCCCTTCAGAAATTCCAGTGGAATTTGTATGCATGTTGTGCACAGATATGGCTGGTGCTGGGATTGAGGAAGAAAAACAAACATTTTACACTGTGTGACCAACAGAGCTTGTTGCCCAGTTGTATAAAAGGGTATGGAAAGTGGGTTGCTGCTTAGGATCATACAGAAGCTGCAGGTTGTCCATAGACATCTACTTCTTTAGCCTTACTCCATCTGCATAATTATCTGGATATCCCATAGTGGGAATGGTGTGAATTAAAATTGCCACGGTAGACTAAAGGTCTTGAAAAAATGAGTAAGGCATGAGTTGGCCAATTGGCAGATGGAGGTTTGTAGACGTTGATAAGAATCAGGTCCTTCACTTTTATAGCCTGCCATTCGATAACATCATATGTACCTGATAATGAGATTGGAGTTGCTGGGATACCTTTCCTGATGCAGGATGCCATCCTGTATTGCCTGTGATGGAGGTAAGGCACAACCGCAAAGCCAGGAATTTATAGTTGAAAGTGTCAGTAGTAGAGTGTGTTTCCTGAAGTAAGACAATATTCTACATGTCTACAAGACAATATCTTCATGTTCTACAGCCACTTGAAGGAGGATATCCCTCTTGGCCACTAAAATTCCCTCGATATTGAGGTATGGCACCTGGAGAGCCAGCCCCAACACTAAGGTTTGTCCTAGTAGGGGCTCTCACTGGATGATAATGCTTTCAGACATTGCCCCTTACAGGAAAAATCCACAGAACTGATGGAACCAAAGCATAGTAAATAGTTTGATTATAGTAAATAGTTTGAAAGGAATCTCAGCCAAGACATGGACATTTTGACCACTTATTTCTAGCAATGGAGACCAATTCTGAGTGAAACCAAGACAGTAGAAACAATCTACAAATATATGCCTATAGTTTTTCACATGGAATCATCTATGAAAAAGGCTGAATTTGCCTGCCCCTGTTAAGTGGCTACAAAGTTGTAGACCAGAGGGAGGTCACTTTGAATATTTGTCACTATAAGTGGTTAATAGGTGGTTAGGCGAAAATTAAGCTGCCAGATAAGAGCTAGAATATATAGTAATAACCCTTGCTAACATCAATCATTTCTTGAATGTCTATAGACTTCTGTTTTATTCTTGGAATCATGCACAAGAGATATGTAGAAACTGGAGTTACAGTTAATTAATTTCCCTTTATAATGATCATGCAACAATAGTTTTCCCACTGAAACCAATGCAGTGCTTCATTTGCAAGAACGTCTGTTTCTATCCTTGTGTGATTCTTATAAGAAAGGATTGTTGAAATTTGATATGACTGTAGAAGGCAGCTGAACAAACCAGAGCACATTAGCTGCTGCACATGAGAACAGTTTGATACCCAGCACCACTTGTGAACTACTGCACAGTAATAAACAGTGCGTTTCTGGATTTTTTTGATATTCTATAATTCGAAGCTCTTGAGATGGGAAGCGAGGGGACAGGGAAATTAGAGCAGCTTTTTACAGTTCAACTTGAAAAGTTGATATAAAAAGCCTTTTCTAACAGGATTCTGTAGTGGGGCGTTTGCAGTGACCCCAGCCTCATTTTTATAAGTTCGTGTTTCAGTAATAACTTCAAACATAGACTTTTATCATAAAAATTTGAACTGCAGTTTATGAATGGAGAAAAGAAAATTCTAAGGCATTTTTTTCTAGGACAAGAAATAGTTTGAATAGGGTGTCCTTTGCCAGATTTTGATTTTTTTTCCATATTGAACTTACCATGACTTTTACACAATTTTTAAAAATAATTCCTATGTCTTTAAATCTTAAATTGTAGCATTTTTCATCTTTATTTGACAAGCTGCTGAATTCTGTTGAACACCTAGAGTCAGTAAAAGCCTTAACAGCACCATTCTGTGTGAGTTGCAATCTTTATGCTATGAGAGGATCTGTTCATGCATCCATAAAATAAGGAGTTACAGCAATAAAGTCTAGAGGTGACAATGGTGTGAATGATAATTTTCATGTCTGTTTGAGAAAACAGATGAAGCAACAGTGTCCTTGCCAGAGAAAATTACTTTGCAGTTCAAATAACTAATCATATGCCCTGACTTTTAACAACATGTACAGAATTAATGTGGCTGCAATTAGATTGAAATGTAAGTGAGGGTACATCTACACAGATATAATTCCCATCATAGGTAGACATACCTGCACTAACTTTGCTCCAGCTCAGCATGCTAAAAATAGCAGTGTGGCCATGGCAGCATGGGTGGTGAGTCGTGCTAGCTGCCCGAGTACAGTCCTGCCCAATCCCTTGAGTCCATACTAGGGTGGTTAGCCCAACCTGCTGCCCGTGCAGCCATGGCCACACTACTATCTTTAGCATGCTAGATTGAGCAGAGCTAGTGCATGTATGTCTGCACAAACTGTGAACCACACTTTGCAGCTGCTGTATAGATATATCCAAAGAAAGGGATGGTATAATTAGAAGTAGGTTCAGCATTGTTAGAGAAATCCATCTTTTAGCAGAATTTACTATTCTTAGGTAATGTTTTAGATTCCTGATGGGGTTAGAACAATTCAGATATGGAGGGAACCATATGGGAAATCAATATGATAAACAGCAGTGGAGCTCTGCAGTACAAAGTGCAACTGTCAGGTCTCAAGCAGCTTTTTTTGATTCTTTCCTTCATAGAAGCTTCTGCTTTTGAAGCATTTAAAGTTTTGAGTTTAGGGTTGAGTTCCAGGTTCTATGTAATCTTCATTTTGAGCCTTTAAAAGAATTTACCTTCAAATGCCTAACCTGTAAGGGCTGCTTTCTAATGGCAATTGTCTGTGCTCTGAGGCCCAGATCCTCAGAGGTATTTAGGTGCCTAACACTCATTTATTTCAAATAATAGTCCCTGAAATTCAACCACCAGATAGTGATCAAGCCAGCAGAAAAAGGGGGAGCTATTGTAGTCCTTAATTGTGAGTATTACATTAATGAGGCCAATAGAGAACTCTCCGGCATCACCTATTATAACGACCTCGAAGAGGACCCCACACCACAGTTTACACAGGAATCTAAAGATACCATGAAATCCTTCCCAAAACAACTCTAAGAAAAACTTTACAACTTTATCCCTCTCACACCCACTCAGGGCTCCTCTATGTGCTTTCCAAGATACACAAACAAGGGAACACAGGCAGGCCCATCATGTCTGACCATGGCACTCTTATTGAAGGAATGTCAGGACTCATGGAAACCATCCTCAAACTACTCACCACACAAGGGCCAGTTTCTTCCAAGACACTACCAATATCTTCCAGAAACTCCACAACATTAACAACCTCCTCCAGAACACCATCCTTACCACCAAAGATATCACCTCCATATATGTCAACATCTTTCACCGTAATGGCATTGCTGCCTGCCTCAAATACTGGCCAGATAATGAACAACACTCAGAAATCCACCCCAAACACATCACCAAACTCATGAATGTCATCCTCATCTACAACAATTTTACATTTAACAACAAACACTTCACCCAAACCATGGGAACAGCCATGGGTATGAGGATGGCGCTCCAATATGCCCTCTTCATGGGCCACCTCAAGGAAGAATTTCTGGAAAAATTTCTGACACTATACCTTTGGCCCATCAATGATATTTTCATCATCTGGACAGATGACCTAAATTCCCTGGTTTTCTCCACAACTTCAACAGCCACCACCACCCATGCATCAAACTCTCTCTAGAACACACTCACACCAACATCAACTTTCTGAACACTCTGATTAGCTTCAACAATAGAGCCCTACAAACATCTTTATACAAAAACCCATGGATCACCATACTTGCATCCACAGATCCAACAGCCACCCCAGACACACCAAGAAATCTATTGTCTATAAGCAGGCACTCAAATACCACAGAATTTTCTCGAAAGAGAAAGCCTGGGGTACACACCTAAACAAGCTTAAAACTGCCTTTGCTAAAAAAGGACACTCCACCAGAGAAGTAGATCACATCATGCAATGGGACACCCAAAAGAACCTGCTTCAATACAGAAAAGACCAAAAAAAAAAACCAGAACAACAAACAAAAACACTGACCACATGTAACCCACACACCTTCTGGGTGTGGTGTTCTGTCCCATCTTGTGGCACCGAGACCACTTAATGAGAGAGATAGAATGAGTCTGCTCTACAGGCTTAGCTAACAGCCAGTTAGCTTTTAGCTCATGCAATAGAGGCTCATGCACCAAGCTCCAGAGGTTCCAGGTTCAATCCCACCCTCGTTGCCACTTGTAACGCCAACAGACCCCAGTCGTCGGTGGGCGGGATCAAACATGGGACCTTTGGAGCTTAGTGCATGAGCCTCTACTGCATGAGCTAAAAGCCAAATGACTTTTAGCTAAGGCTGTAGAGCAGATTCATTTTCTCTCTCTCTCTCTCTAAGTGGTCTTGGTGCCACTAGATGGGACAGAACACCACACCCAGAAGGTGTGTGGGTTATACATACACCCTTGATTGTCATCTACTACCCCACACTAAAACCCATATGGGGTATCAGCAAACATTTGCATCCCATATTTGATGAGGACCACATCCTGAAAGAAATCTTTCCTGAACCCCCTCTTCTGGCCTTCAAACAACTCCCCCCCGCATCTCATCAAACTCATCATAAGAAGCAAGCTCACCACAGACTAGGAACCACCAACTCAAAGTGGCACCAGACCCTGCCAGAACAGCAGATGCAAAACCTGCAAATATATTGCCACTGCTACAATGATCAATACCCCCACAACACACCTTACAAGATCCCTGGGTCCTACACAAGCCTATCACAACATATCATCCTCATCCTGTGCATCAAATGCTTCAATAGCAATTACGTTGGTGAAACCAGACAATCACTATGCTCTTGAGTGAACTCACACAGAAAAAATAAAATAAAAACACCACACCCGTGGCAAACACTTTTCTCAAAGTGATCACTCCAAATGTGACTGCAAAGGAAACCTGCAGAACACCTTAAAAAGGAGAGCCTAGGATTTTAAATTCATAATTCTACTGGACACTATAAACAATGGACTTAACAGAGACACTGGTTTTATGGCTCATGACAACAATATGTAACACACCCTCTGCCTGCTAACCCTTAATTGTCTATTTCATTTTAAGTGGTTTCCTACAACATGTGTGAACACCTTATACTTAACAATCTGGCCCACCTTGGACACTCTGGTTACTTTCTCCAGACCTGAAGAAGAGCTCTGTGACGCTCAAAAGCTTGTCCCTTCCACCAACAGAATTTGGTCCTATAAAAGATATTACCTCACCTACCTTGTCTGTTTCTCATTTAATTCAAAGTTAGGCACCTATATACTGATCAGGATCTGAGCTTGAGTGTCTGAGATAATAGCCCATTCTTACAGATCTTCTCCCACATCTCTTTGGTTTTCATAAATATAACTTTCCTTTTTTCTACCTTTTATTGATGTATCTCCAAAGGACATGTTCAATACAACACCTCATTTTTAGTTGTTTCTATGTTATAATGCTAGGTGCATAATTCATTATATTCATTTTTACTGTCTTATTTCTGAAATATATCTCTAAAAACAGTTATTGGTTTTATATTATAATTGAACTTGCGCCTCAGTGAGATCCTTTTATTTGGCTGATCTATTCTCCTGCATTGGGTTTCACACTTACCAGCTTGTGTGTGTGTGTGTGCGTCTGTGTGTAAATATTACTATTATTGTAAGTGCTTTGCATTTGCAGCTGAGGAAGTAAACAGGATCCTGCATTGGTGTTCAAAAATTCAGCAATGGCAACAAATATTTAATATGTTTAGTTTTTATGTAAAGCAATTGCTTCTTGTTAATCTATTAATGTTACATGCTTTTCATTCTCCAACTATACTATAAAATGTTCTTTAAAATATTTAAATCAGAAGCTGTAACATGAAAAAAAAATGACTAAAATATTTGGAAGAAACTAGGGAAAGTTTTATTGTGGTGGATCATCCTCCATTTTTTTCTTAATATAAAGATTTCTTCTGCCTGAGGAAGCTGAGTAATACTAAGCAAGCTGGGCAGTCTCTTAAAAGGTAACAAGATCAAGTTTTTCTTTAAAAAAATAAAAATCTTATTTTGGTTTGTCCTTATTTCGCTGTCCTTCATTTCTTAAAGAGCTTTTTTACAATTTAAAGATAAGATCATATAATGCACAATATCACATTTCTCTCCTGGCCCCTGACATAAGATGAGATCTTATCACTGTGTGATGATAAATGATACTATTGTTGCCACACAGGAAATGGATATGATTTGGGCAGTAAAAATAATATGAAAGACGCTTTTTCTCCATAGAGGTTTACAATTTTTAAGTAAGAGTTTCCTAACCAAGCATAATACTTGTGGCCCATGTAGAGTATATAAAGAACTTCCCAAAACCATAAAAGCTCAGACGAGAATAGAGAAAGAGCATTCCCTTAGCAGATGGCATTCCCTGCCTCCCAGAGGACCCAAGTAAGTTCTCAGTGTTAGAGCTCTGGGGAATGTGGGGGGCTAGGAGGGATGGGTCAAGTGCTCTTTGCCATCAGAGCTACTGGATTTCTTCATGGAGTCAAGTTAGGGATTATTAAAAGCTTATGATAAATCAGCACATCACCAAGATTCCCTGCATTCACCTCCTCTCCACCAGCCAGCCCAATCCACTTTCTGACCTGGATAGGCTGACTCCAGATCCTCAACAAAATGAATGTTTCAGCAAACTTGTGATACTTTGCTGTGAGTGACATTTTTGTCACTGGAGACCTGCAGCCATGCTTCCAGTGGCCTCACCCATAGAATACAGTAAATGAGTCAGGCCCAGTATGTTTATGTGAAGTTTTTCCCTACCTTATTGCATTTAATCATTTTCCTCCAGAGACTTTTTATTATCATTCACTTATACACCGTATAGATAGTTCATAAATAATTCCCTCTTTATTTTATAAAATAGGGGTGTGAATGTTCAGAAGGGACCGCAATAGGCTAAAAGAAGGATAGTTTGTTTAGTAATGTGCAAGTAATATGGATGCATGAGAAAATAGAAAATTATCAAACTCTTTTCTGAATATACAGTTCATGTGATGCTCCAGTAGTCCTAGGTCTGTAACTCACCAGTCTTTCATAATTACCACAAGTCAAGATTTTTTTAAATGGGCTTCAAAGTCTAGGCACCTCAAAGTTTAGGCACCTGAATAGGTGGGCTGATCACCTAACAGTTCCCATACAAGTCATTGGGAGTTACTGAGTCCTCAGCACTTTCAGAAATCAAAGTTATTTGTTTAGGTGCACAAATATGGAATTAGAAGCTTGATTTTAGGCACACAGGGAGATTTTCAAAGACAATTGACAGTTAATCACTTCGATCCTTTTGCTTTTCGAAATGAAAATTTGCTCCCCAGTTTTGAAAATCTTGATTTCAGTGTTTTAGATAATATGATATGGTGATGTAAACAGAGTCAGAATGAGCTCTACCCTGACATCTGGTGTGAGCTGTGGAAAAGGACTTCTGGGGCTGATCTTCTTTGCCTGGGCACACCCACCCTGCCTAGCAGGATGGGACTGCTTGCCCAAATGGTCACTTTGGCTGCTGTGGGATCCCCAGTCTCTTTGTTATTGGGGCAGGAGTAATAGTGTTGTTACCCTGGTTATGTGAATCAAGAACAGTAGAACGGTACTTGGCGTTTTATAACGGAGGGACTCGCCCTCAACTAAGTAGCATACGCTAGGCAAGGGACATGGGTTCCAAAGCCCAGTGAATTGAGAGAGGCTGGGGACAGGTATTTGTACCTGGTAGTGTGGGCCCCAAACACCACTTTGACCCCTCCTCTCTCCACTGTGTAATAACAGAGCTAATTTTTACTCCATTTGGAGTCTTGTTACATGCTGCCGAGCTGAAATCACTGATACCTAGGTCTAAGCATTAGACCTGATTTGGACTAGTGGTTCTGAGTGCACCAGCACTGAGGCCCCCCTACTAACAGCTGAAATCACTGAGAGTTGTGTTAAGTGTGTGTGTGTGTGTGTAGGGGGGCCCTGAAGACATGTTGGTGAGCAGCTAGCAGAATGGCTAGTGGAGAGCAGTGGCCAGCAGGACAGCTGGCGGAGAGGAGCAGACAGCTGGTGGAGAGGCGTGGCTGGTGTTGAAGACTGCAGCAGAACCCCATGGAGAGGTGTGGCTATCGGCCGTCGACCTGAGCAGCGGAGCATGTAAGGTGCCCCCCAAAGCTCCCCCGCCTTTCCACCCAGGCTGGGAGGTAAACTCTGCAGATGAACTTCTGAACTCTGGGAGCTGCACTGACCAAGGACAGAAACTGTGGCTGGGGTGACTGTTGGGTTGCTGGACTTAAGACCCTGAGAGGAAAAGGACACTGCCATACTTTTTGCTCATGGTTTGTGTTATGAATCCTGTTTGTGGTATTTCCCTAACATAATGCCGCATTGTTTCCCTCCTTTATTAAAAGGCTTTTGCTACACTCAGACTCTGTGCTTGCGAGAGGGGAAGTGTTGCCTCTTAGAGGCGCCCAGCTGAGTGGTATGTAATTGCCCCAGGTAACTGGGTGGGGGCTCGAGCCGGTTTTGCATTGTGTTATTGAAAAGGAACCCCTAGATACTGAACCTGGCCTTGTTGCTGCCAACTCTGATGGACAGAAGGGTTACAGTAAGAAATAAGTTTTTTCCAGATATTATTATACCAACCAAAGAAAAGGTAGATAGGACTCATCTTTTAAAAAGGTAATAAGGGGGGAAGGAAGGCAATTAAAAAAAAACAAATGTAAGTTGTTTGTATTACAGAGTACAAAAGAGTTTACCTACCAGTGGACTAAACAACATTTATGCAGCATAGTTACATATCACTCATGATCAATATATTTCTTGTGCCAGGACCAGACCAGAAGTGTATTTGTTTTCTAATTATTTGCAGTGTTGTTGTAGCCCTGTTAGTCCCAGGATATGAGAGAGACAAGTTAGGTGAGGTACTATATTTTATTGGACCAGCTTCTGCTCGTGGAAAGAACAAGCTTTCTAGGT
The DNA here is from genome assembly GCF_002925995.2 of Terrapene triunguis. Classification (NCBI taxonomy): domain Eukaryota; kingdom Metazoa; phylum Chordata; order Testudines; family Emydidae; genus Terrapene; species Terrapene triunguis. The sequence goes on from NW_020665140.1 coordinate 379,594, forward strand.
CTCCAGGAAATCAGATTGTCTGAGCTAAATATAAGTTGGGACAGATTGTTAACCTGCCTGCTACCCTTAATTGCCCACTTGAAACTCCTTATGCATAACAGTCTAACCCTCAGTTGCCCACTTCATTTCATTTGACTACCTACAACATGCATTTGCCCTTATGCTTAACAATCTGTCCAAACTTGTGTTTAGCTCAGACACTCTGATTTCCTTCCCCAGACCTGAAGAAGAGCATTGTGTAGCTCAAAAGCCTGTACTTCCACCAACAGATGTTGGTCCAATAAAAGATCTCCTCTTGCATATGATGATATATTTCTATACTAGACACATGTAGAAAACACATTTAAATCTTTGCTGTTCAAATAAGTATTTTTATGACTACAGTCTTTAAAATGGTTAATAAAATGGGAAAATAGATTCCTGAACACATTCTAAATTGTTTAATCAGATACTGTTTATTCTGCTTTCTCCTAGCTTTTCATTCTCATCAATTAATCAAAGAAATCAACATTTGACTTTAGTTCATAATTAACACTGAAGTGTTCAGAAAGTGAAATCATCCAAACATTGATACGTCATTCTACAAAGCTTTAGATCTAGTCTCATTGCTTTGTACAATATGGGACTCTGACTGAACAAGCTTTTTCAGTTTTTAGATATTTTAAACACTGAACCAAATACAGCGCTCTGTAGTGTCTGTAGGGTTTGTGTAGAGCTTCCATCTGGGTTCTGCAGACAGGGGCGCTTGGTGCACTGGTGCCTGGAGCCGCCCCTGTCTGCAGCAGAACCCAATTCAAATCCGGAGAGGAGAAGTAAGCACCTGTTTTCCCTTTCTCTTCCTTTCTGTCCACCTACAACCTCCTTCTATGGCTCGCATCGCTGTAATACTGGGTTGCCTTTCATCTATCTATTTGATATAAAACCGTCACTGCAGAAAACAGAGACCCATCTATAGTGTTCCTGTGTTGGAACATTTTGGACAATACCTTTATTCATTCACTAGCCCTAAGAGTGGTACATGAGTATTAGTATAGTTACTTTGAGCAGCTGCAGCATGACAGTAGAATGGTAATATCTACATTTTAGGAATTTGTAAGGACTCTACATCTTTTTTTTACATTTTTCATATGGTATTGTTTCTCCATCATTGTTTTGCAAACAAAAATGATCTGGTGGTATTTATTCCTATTCTTCTGAGAAGTATTTAGAATCTGTCCAAAGTCTTTTCACGTGTTGATAGGTACTTTGCCTTGTAGATAAAATGGTATGATGTCCTCAATTATGCCTTGACCATGATCTGTTAGAACCTCATCTTGTTTCCTGATAGTAACCACCAGGTTTTTTTCTTGCATTTTTTCTGCCTTGCTTTCTTACAGTCCATGAAAATTTTCCATTCCATGCTGGGGATCATTGTTATTCTTTTAAAATAACCTTTAAAAGGAATTTAGCCATGTGATATCTGAAATTTACTGGTTGGCTTCACGCTTTCAACCAATGTATGGTTGGTTCATTTGCACTTTCCTATCAGCTGTGTTTCTTTCTTTCTCTTTTTTTTTTATTGCATGTCTTGCTTGAGAATAGCTTCTTTATCCATATCATTCTCCACTGATTGTATGGACAGCAATTTATTATTCATTGGTCTATTAAATAATGTGTTTGCTAGAGGCATCTTAGTTGTGCTAAATAGTTAAGTTCTGATCTTACTATTTTACATTTACTTACTTACGTTTGCTTTTGATTATAACAGAATGAAAATGTGGTTAAATTTTGAAAGGTGACTCTTTAAAAATGGCCTTTACAATTCCATATTTCCAGTTTCACAATGATTTTCATAATGAATCTGACCAATTTCAAAGTTGTATTTTTCTAACTACCAGCCGTGCAAACTCAACCTGACATCTGAGTCAGTTTTTAAAAGCCTTTCAACTTTGTTCACTCTTTTTGTTTTGTTTCTGTGGGTCAAAGTATGATATGATAGAATCACTGGTCACTGTATTTTTTTTAAATGTTTTCAGGGCATTTTGATGTGTTTTTGTCCATTCTCATGTTTTATTTTTTTTTATTTTTTTTTTTAATTTTATTTTACATAAAAACTAAGTAACAGCCATGTTGTGAATAAGACGACCACCGTGGCAGGGAGATGGGTGTGAGGAAAGAAGAAAGAAAGAAAGAAAAAGACTAGGGCCAGAAAGCTTCTTATCTCTGCAGTGTTTTGTAGTTCATAGTCTTTTGTTTTATGCCTCCAACTTTCAGGGGGTCATCAGACACTCCTTTTTTCTTAAAAAAGAGCCATAAGATTCAAATGCTAATTAATCATCACATTTTTCTCATATAAGGCCGAATTGTTCTTTCTGTCTTTGAAAGATGGCCTCCAATCTGGTGTCATTATTCTTACATTTTTCTATATACTCGAATGTCATCACTGACATTCAATACTCCATTTAAACATGACAGTGTTCCTTTAATATCAATCTGAAAGATTTCTGCTGCAGATGGGATGCCAAAATTCAAATCATGGTCCAGTGTGTGTTGAGAATGCTAATATAGTGGTAGTCTTGATTAAATTTTAATTGATGGTACACAGAGATTAAATCTAATTTTAAACATGCTTTGATATCATTTAAGTAGGTAATAGTGTCATCTAAAGTGGTGTGAGATATCTGTCATTCCTAATTTCTTTATTAGGTAGCAGTATATTGATGTATTTCACCGGGGTGTTGTAGTTTTGGCGCCACTGGGATAGGGAATACCCATGGCATTGAATGTTCAACTTTTGCAGGTGAAGTCCATCGTCTAGCTGCTGTAGCTCCCCTTTGGCCTTTTTATGAGCATGAAAATTGGATGGTACGTGTGATGTGTAATTTGACAGTTTTTTACATTTCCTGTTACCCTTAGAAATCTCTTTCTTTTTGCATGATCTGTAAAGCTTTGTCTTCCAGTACAGAGGTTAATTACTTGGGTTTTGTTATGTTAAATTGAGATCCATGCCATTCTGCTCCCCTCTAAAAGTTCTTATACTATACCTGGTGTTTGAGTTTAGTGTCTGAAATGTCTCTCTTGCTTTTAATGGCTTTGAAGATCCATATGGGTATATTTCATTTTTTGTTTTCTGAAGTGCTGAAGGCTTGAAGTCATGTTCTGAGTTGGGGGCAGTTAACTTGGAGGAGCTCAATCTGTTTTCCTCCCACTCTCCCTCAGGCAATGAAGGGAGCTCTTATCCCTGAGGGGAATGGAAACTATAGGTCTGGGGAGGGTGTGGTTCTCTATCCCTCCCTTCCCCCACTACAGCTGCTTCTGCACCTGCCAGGTGTTCCCAGTGCAGTGCGTGGTGGTGTTGGTATGGAGCCTTTCTAGAATGTTTATGTTCAATTTTATTTTGGTATGCTGCCAACATTTTTCTAAGGAAAAAAGGGAGTGAAGGGAGATGACAAATTTTAGAAGTTTGTTTCTCACCCAGACCTAAGTGAATTTAGTGGGATAGGTTAAAGACACATCTCTAGCCTTGGTGCTTTGTCCCTGCCAGATTTCAAAGGCTTTCTGCAAACAATGGACCTCAAGAGAAGGTCATAAGACTCTTTTATGATCAAAAGTGTTAGGCATTCTAAATATAAGTTTCGCTACCAGTTCCCACTACAATACTTTTGTGACACCAAACACTATCATTTTCATAGGCGTGCGCAGCACATTTCATTAGGGTGTGCACCCAGGGAATTTTATTTATTTTTTTTTTTAAAGGCGAACATCATAAAGGTTGGGGTGTGCAGGAAGGAGCTCAGGGCAAGGGATTGGGGCAGAGAAGGGGTGCGGGGTGCAGGCAGGGGGCTCAGGGCAGGGAGTTGGGGTGCAGTAGGGGTGCGGCGTGCAGGAGGGGGCTCAGGGCAGGGGGTTGGGGTGCAGGAGCAGTGCAGGGGGCGGCAGGGGCTCAGGGCAGGGGTTGGGGTGCGGGTGGGGTGCAGGAGGGGGCTCAGGGCAGGGGGTTGGGGTGCAAGGTGCAGGCAGGGGGCTCAGAACAGGGAGTTGGGGTGCAGGAGGGGTGCGGTAGGGGGCTCAGAACAGGGAGTTGGGGTGCAGGCACGGGGCTCAGGGCAGGGGGTTGGGGAGCAAGAGGGGTGCGAGGTGCAGGCAGGGGGCTCAGGGCAGGGAGTTGAGGGACAGGGTGCAAGAGGGGTTCGGGCTCCGGCCCGGTGCTGCTTACCTGCAGCGACGCGCTCCCTGCCTGCCTGCCTGCCTGCCCTGGCCCCATGCCGCGCCACTCACCACGTCCCTGCACGGCCCCTGGGGGGGGGCACAGGGCTCCGTGTGCTGCCCTTACCACGCCTCCAGGTACCTCCCCCGAAGCTCCCATTGGCCGCGGTTCCCCATTCCTGGCCAATGGGAGTTGCGGGGGGCAGTGCCTGGAGCAATGAACGGAGCCCTCTGCCCCCCCTCCCGGGGTCCCAGTAGGGATGTGGTGCCGTACCGGCCGCTTCTGAGAGTGGCACCGGGCCTGTGGCACCACGGGGGGCAAATCCTGCGGGCTGGATCCAAAGCCCTGAGGGGGCGTATCTGGCCCGCAGGCATTAGGGTGTGCCTGGGCACACCCGGCACACCCCGTGCACATGCCTATGATCATTTGTTCTTATGATGCTGTTAAGTTTCAGAGTGGTAGCTGTGTTAGTCTATATCATCAAAAAGAACGAGGAGTACTTGTGGCACCTTAGAGACTAACAAATTTATTTGAGCATAAGCTTTTGTGGGCTAAAACCCACTTTATCAGATGCATGCAGTGGAAAATACAGTAGGAAGATATATATACACAGAGAACATGAAAAAATGGGTGTTGCCATACCAACTGTAACGAGAGTAATTAATTAAGGTAAGCTATTAGGTGAGCTATTATCAGCAAGAGAAAAAAAACTTTTGTAGTGATAATTAGGATGGCCCATTTCCAACAGTTAACAAGAAGGTGTGAGTAACAGTAGGGGAGAAAAAATTAGCATGGGGAAACAGTTTTTACTTTGTATAATGACCCATCCACTCCCAGTCTTTATTCAAGCCTAATTTAATGGTTTCTAGTTCGCAAATTAATTCCAATTTTGCAGTTTCTCATTGGAGTCTGTTTTTGAAGTTTTTTTGTTGGAGTATTGCGACTTTGAGGTCTGTAATCGAGTGACCAGGGAGGTTGAAGTGTTCTCCAACTGGTTTTTGAATGTTATAATTCTTGACGTCTGATTTGTGTCAATTTATTCTTTTGCGTAGAGACTGTCTGGTTTGACCAATGTACATGGCAGAGGGGCATTGCTGGCACATGATGGCATATATCACATTGGTAGATATGCAGGTGAACAAGCCTCTGATAGTGTGGCTGATGTGATTGTAGTTTCTGTAAAAGAATTACTTTTGTTCCCTTCAGTGTGCCTTGTTTGTATTTTTGACATTTTCTGAACTCTTGAAATGTCAAGAATGTTTGTTAGGCTCATGTGAGAATTATGTAAGGTCTGACCTTTGTTTTCAGAAACAAACTAGGATACCCTATATCTCTTTCTGGAGCTAGAACATGTTTAAATAATAAACTAAATTTCTGTTACTAGCACAAAATGGAGAAGAGAGAAAGAGAGATAAAATTGATTCACTGAACTGTAGTGTGAACTATGTTGAGGTTTCCACTGCTTTTCTCTCTCTCTCTCTCTAGATAGATAGATAGATAGATAGATTCCTAGAGAGAGAGAGAGAGAGAGAGAGAGAGCATATTTGCTTTTTTGGATGCATGGATGATGACGGGTCCAGTGACAGAACAGTCAATCTTATTTTCCTTGTAAAACTGCTTCCAGTCAAATACTAAAAGGAAATTCATTTCACTTTATATATATATATATATATATATACACAAACACTTTCTAGGTCTAACTTCTTACCTCATACATATATATACATACATGCATCTAAAAAAGCGAATATGCTTTCCTTCAAATCACAAAAACCCAAGTAAAGGAAAGTAGTGTTTGAAAGACATACTGAAATATAATACAGATTAATTACAATCATTACAGCTAGGAGTGGAATGGAATATGTACTAAAAGGGTTTTTTTGTTTTGGTTTGGTTTCACTAAAATGTGCCCCACAGGGTCAACTTGGATAGAATATCTTTATGCTACTAAAGCAATTAATAGTGAGCTAAGTTAGGGCTTTCTAGAGGAGGGATGCTGAAAAATCTTCTATGCAAGTAATAAAAGCATTATCTTCCTAATGTAGTTCACAAATGATCTAATAGTATGTAATTCTGTGGGAGTATTTTCTTTTCCCAATATAGGGGAGTGTCTTTTATTTGTAGTCTCAAACTATGAGTGATGTTTTCCTGTGTATATTTATTTTGCTTTTGTGGACTGAAATTTCCCTCCTAAATTGATTAAAAATATACTTTTAATAAAAGTATCACTGGAAAGGTGGCAGTGGGAATTGTTTTGTAATCCATGGAATAAGGAAGGAATAGAAGTTCCCTCATGTAAATCATATTTCAGGTTCATTATATGCAGATAGGTTTTCTTGAACCCAGAAGTTTTTGTCACATTTAGCACTCTCGGGAATCACATTATATACTTTGCTCACATAGGACCAGATCTGCAGTCTTTACTCAAGCAAAATTCCCATTAAAGTCAATGGGATTTTTGCATAGTTAAAGACTGTAAGATTTAGCCCATAGTGTTCAAGTCCCATAGATCTCCTCTGGCTTCTCTAAAAGAAATTATAGCAAATGTTTTGTTGAAAAGTGCATAGAGTAATATTTCATAGAAATACAGTAAAACGTTTCAAGTAGATGCAACAGCATAACTGAAATTATGAGAGTTCCAGAGGGACATTTCATTCTTCATACATATTCAGGACATGAAATAATAACTTTAATGTTACATTTTCTCTGGGGCAGTGGTAGAAGCCATCAGCAATACCTAGCCCTTATGAAATACTAGTGAATATGACCTCTTGAGGTCCCTTCCAACCCTGATATTCTATGATTCTATGATTCTATGATTACACATCTTGCATATAAAAATAAAAGCAATTTTCTGTTTAGAATTTTCACAATTCCAAAACTTTTCAAAGTACACACTCATAGAAAATATAATATCAACATATTAATTTAGCGTGGGTGAAATTCATCCCTAGCCACAGAGCAAGCTCACCACTTAAGTCTCACTTAAACCCTTTTATGAGGGATTAAGTGGAATGTAAGAGGTGCCTAGACCTTCAGTTGACCCTCTGCATAAGAGTGAATTTCACTCAGTAATATCAGTGCTTTTGTTCTTTGTGTTAAAAGAGAGTTTACATAAAATAGAGAAACCTGCACAAATTCAAAATGTAATGCACATCAGTGATTGTGGATCCATGCAGAAAAAGTTTCTGCCTTGGTAAATACATTTTGAATGATCCTGTAACAATTAGAGATACAAGGTGGGTGAGGTAATATCTTTTTAACAGTGTAACAATTATCATTTTAACATTTGCTCAAAATTGCTCTTTAAACAAAAGGTATAAATGTATTAACTCTTTCCGTAAATGCTGATGTTCTAGACTCTTTTGGCCACTTAGGCTATGTCTACACTGCAGCTGGAAGTGAACGTCTAAGCCCGGGTAAACAGACAGACAGGCTAGCTCACTACAAATAGCAGTGTGGATGTTGTGGTTCAGTGTAGACTTGAGCTCAGACCCGAGGGGTCGGGTGGACTTGAAAGCCTGAGCTGCTGCCCAAGCTGTGTCTCCTCTGCTATTTTTAGCACGCTAGCTTGAGAAGAGTTAGCACAAGTCTGTCTACTTGGGTTGGGAGGCTCACTCCCAGCTGCAGAGTAGGCATAGCCTCAGGGCCCATGCCATTGAATTTAGCTGAGCGATTCCTGTTGATTTCAGTGGTAGCTGGGTCAGGCCCTTAATTATTTTGTATGCAGGTAAAATCAAATGATCAATCTCTTGAATTGTATATCAAGCAAATGATTGTAAATATAAATTCAACAATATATTATGCAAGGCTAATACTATCAAATACATGGTATCACATGGATTTCAGAAGACAGAATAAGAATGGAGACTAATAAGACAGAAATGTTCTGCTTTTAAGCCGAGGGTGTATTTCTGAGCAGCATACACTGTGTATGCTCAGTTTTCATGGAGGTTTTTACAGAAAATTCAGCACCATGCTTGTCGCACTTTATTGACATGAAACTTATTCATAAACATTTAATTTATTTATTGTGGTATACAGTGGGACATAGTTCATAAACGTCCCTTATTTCATGCATTTGATTCCTACAGATGCCAGTGGGAATTGTGTGTGGATCATGGGCATTACTTTTATACTTAAGATCACAAGGGTGTAATGGTGGCGCAGATGAATAAAGAGAAGTGTGTCACGAAAGAAAATCTTTCCCCAAGGTCTATAATTGAGGGCTGGTCTACACTACCGCCGTAAATCAATCTAACTTATGCAACTTCAGTTACGTGAATAACGTAACTGAAGTCGACATAGTTAAATCCACTTACCGCGGTGGCTACACTGCACTGTATCGATGGGAGAGCATCTCCCGTTGACTTCTCTTACGCTTCTTGGGGAGGTGGAGTACACAAATCGATGGGAGAGTGCTCTCCCATTGATTTAGCATGTCTTCACCAGACCCACTAAATCGATTCTCACTGCATTGATTGCAGCAGTGCCAATCTACTAGTAAGTGTAGACATGCCCTGAGTATAATAGACATAGTTGCTCTTGGTAATTTTTACTTAACATAACCAGAGAAGGTAACTCATGTTGATACTGATTGTCGCTCAGTTCCAGGACTAATATGTCTGCAAGGTTGAATTATTTTTGAATTACTTTTCCAATTATATTAGGTGCAAATGTATCTTTTAATCATCTTTCCTCTGGCACTGTAAAAAGAGTCTCTCTGGGGTGCCTCTCTAGCTGAGTTGAGGCCGTTTGCCATATCCAGTTACCACCATAGGCTCAACCCAGTCCAGGCCCCAGACTCTTAGTTCTTGCCATGGACCCTGCCCTTGCAGGCCTGCTTACTTTGTAGATGGGTGGCAGAAAAGGCAAAGCTCAGACTCTACAGAGAGCAAACTCCTCCCAGACTCAACAAAAAGGTCAGGGGTGCCTGGGTAGTGGTTGTACTGGAGTCCTTATGGCCAGGTAGCTGAGTCAGTCTCTACCCTAAAGTAGGGATACCATATTTCAATCCTGCGAAAAGAGGACACTCCACGGGGCCCCGGCCCCGGCCCTGCCCCAACTCCGCCCCTTCCCCACCCCAGCTCCGCCCCCAGAGTGACCGGGGGGGGGGAATTCGGCGGCAGAGCAAAAAAAAAAAAGCCAACCCCCTCCACCATTCTTCCTCCCTCCGCAAGCGCTGGAGGGAGGCCCGGGAGACGCAGGGGGAGCACGGGGCTGGGGTGAGTGTGAGTCCGGCCTGGCCCCAAGCAGGCAGGACTTGGGCAGTACCTGGAGGGAGAGAAGGGAGGCGGCCCGCGGGGCCAGGCAGTGGCTGTTCGTTCTCCCCACCTGGGCAGCCTGACTCGGGAGCAGCCGCTGCTGCAGCTCCCACTACTGCAGCTCCCACTACTCCCACTACTGCGGGGGGGAGGAAGCGGCCATGGCGCTTGGCGGCTGCGGCTCTGGCGCCCGGGCCCGAACCCCCCGAGCCCGGGCCTGTTGTGGGGACCCAGCAGCGCGCACGCTGCGCCCAGCCCCTGGCCAGTCGCATCTGGGCTGGCTGCCCAGCTGGTGCTGCAATCCCGCAGCGGCCCCGGGGCGGAGGCATTGGCAGCCCAGACCCATTGGCCGCCCGCAGGATTGCACCAGCTGGGTCCCCACAGTCCCGGGCTCAGGGGGTTCACGCCCCGGGTGCCAGAGCCGCAACCGCAGAGCTCCACATGCTTGGCGCTTCCCCCCGCGGCAGTGGGAGGTGCAGCAGCGGCCACTCCCAAGTCCAGCTGCCCAGCTGGGGAGAACGAACAGCCGCCGCCTGGCCTCGGAACGTTGGAGCCCGGGGAGGGGGCGGTCCCCTTACCGTGCCTCCCTATTTTCCCGGACATGTCCTGCTTTTTGGAAATTCCTCCCGGATGGGGATTTGAGGACCAAAAAGCCGGACATGTCCGGGAAAATCCGGACATATGGTAACCCTACTGGAACAGGGCCCCTGGCCCTGGATATTGCTGGAGCTCAGGCACCACAAAAGAATATAACCTGCCACCCCACCACCCCATATTCACACCCCCACCCCCAGACAGGCCTCCGGGACTCCCATGCCCCATCCAACCACTCCCCGCCCCCTGACAGGCCCCCCCCAGAACTCCCGACCCACAACCCTCCCCCTGCTCCCTGACTGTGCCCCGGGACTCCCCTTACCATGCCCATGCCTGCTGGCTCCACGTGTAGGCAAAACACGCTGCAGGGCGGGGGGGGGGCTGTTTTTGTTGTTACTCCGGGCTGCAGGCGGGGGGGAGCAGAGGAGGGGCTCTGGCTGCTGGAGGCCAATGGAAGCGGCTCAATCAGACCCAGCCGCCCAATCAGCGAGGCCGCACTCTGCATGGACGGGAGGGAGGGAGGGGAGGAGGAAAAATCCCGGACCTTTTAACCTTGTTACCAATTCCTCCCGGACGGCTATTTAAAGACGCAAAAGCCGGAAATATGGACGGATGGTAACCCTACCTAAAGGACTTGCTCTGCTGTTTGCTGGACTGGAGCTTCCTCCTTTTAAGCTCCTCCTCCCTACCAATGATTGATTGTCAGGGCCAGAGTGGTGGGACTAATTTAGCGCACAGAGCCTCTCTAGCCCCTTCCCTGTTAGCATGGGGTTATACACCCATCACAGGAACTACTTGTGTGAGTAAGGGTTGCAGGGACACGCTCTTTGATTGCAGTCCTTTTATTTGGTTGTATCTTTATGTACATGTAACTATAGTCCATATTCAAATGATGAAATCTGATTAGAAAAAGAGCCTAGCACACTAGGATCATCAAATCTTTGTGTTTACTTAATGTACATTTGCAGTGCTTACCTTTGTAGCAAGCAGAATGTATTTATGTGATTCAAAATTGCATAGCAATTCAGAAATTAGCAGACCCCGTTTAATTAATATTTGGTTGTCAGTATGTATTCCAATAGCAAAGAAAACATTAATACTGGTTTTCTGTCCTCGAACGCCAGAAGAACCCTAATTGGATGGACAGTTTGAATAATATTGTCTTTATCTGATATTCAGGCTATTCTGCACCACCAACTCATGAAACATTTCAAATGTAGGACATCTCAAACTCAACCTTAAGTGATTTCACTCCAAATTCAGCCATTTCTAATCAAGTTTCTCATAAACCAAGATTAGTCATAATCAAATCTATCCAGCCCATGATAGCTCTTTTGGATACAGTGGAAGAAATTATGGCCCCATTGAAGTCAGTGTGGTCCTTGCCATTGACTTCATTAAGACCAGAATTTTGCTCAGGATATTTCATAGTTAGAGAACTTACAGAGATATATCAATTAAAGCCTGTTCAGACCTGTCAGATGCCCTACATTTGAAGTTTGCCCCATATATACATAAAATATCACACAGTTGCATACTCAGCGTAGTTAAAAACATCTACACGCATGTCCATCACTGTTTAGGGGTACATCTACATACACAGGTTCTCATCACAGAAATGTGTATGTAGACATTTTTGTTTGCTGCTTCTTAGCACACAGACTTATGACTTTTCCTACCTAGCAGGCCGTTGTCCCTCATACATATTCACACATGAAACTGATCTTTTACTTTTACAAATACATGTAGATGTGTGCTCTAATTATATTCTTTTTTTTTTTCCTGTAGAAGGACATAAATGTGAATCTATTCTTTCCCTCACAAAGTGGTCCACACACACATACCATCATTTGGGAGCTATTTTATACATGTCCTCGTTTAGGACATTTTCTATTTTTAAAGTAAAAGCATAGGTGTTGGAACTAGTGGTGCTACTGCACCCCCTGGCTTGAAATGGTTTCCATCATATACATGGTTGACAGTTTGGTTCAATGGCTCTCAGTATCCTCACTATACAAATTCTTCCAGCACCACTGAGTAAAAATATCTTTTGTCGTAGCCTGATATTCCAAATGGGGGTGGTAGTGGAGGAAAGGACTGTGATTAGATAATAAACAGAAAGTAGTGTGGTGAAATGGAAGAAAACAAACTTTGCTCAAAATGCCTCAAAATTTAAGATACCTGTGTGCTGAAGATGCCACTGAGATATGATGGCCTCCGTTAAGTTGGGCTCAATTCAGGAGGCTTCAAACTGAATAGGCCAAAATCAGTGGGCCTGCAGTGGATGCTGGTGAAAATCAGGTGTTGACCACGTGCAGTATTTGTTCATTCTAACTATAGGAATATCATAGATAAGGACCATAGTTTGGTAAAGATCCATTTTTAAAAGTATAAAATGGCAAAGTTGGTGAAACTTGTAAGTTCCCCCGTAAGCCTGTTGTGGTTTATTGCAAAGAACATAAGAGCTAGGCTGTGGGAGCCAATGGAGATTAAAAAAAATCTGAGCTTTCAGAGGTTTTGGGGGTTTTGTTTTTAAATCAAAATAATTCCATGCAAAGAGCTAGTGCTATATTAAGTTTGAGAAACCAACACTCAGAAGTCAGGTAATGCAGGGTTAAGCTTAAATGATCAACTTTTGAAGGCAAGGAGGTAGAGGTGCCAGGTAAGGGAAATGGAGGTTGCACACACATCAGTAGAGCTATTGCAGGGGTAGGCAATGCCCTGGGATACACTTCTCCCTTCAGGAAGCAGAGCCATAGTATGGCCAGAGGAACAGTTCTTAGCTCCTTTCAATAGTTATTCATTTGGAGTTATGCATGATGTACTAGTGCTGGCATCACACTCTGGGTTTTTTTAAGTGTGTGTGTTTAATACGACCTAAATATCATACTTTTTATGAAGAGAAATAGTACATCAATACATAGGTTTCTGTGTGTGTTGTATCTTCAGGCCCCGCAGTTGCTTTCAAAGATTATCTGATTTGTTTGAAGTTGAGTGAGGTCTTTGATATCTGAAACGTGACAGATGTTTCATGTTGATCTAAGTAGAATGGCTTTTTTGAAAACATTTTGACTTGCCATGGTTTTGTTCAGCTGCTTTTAAAAAATCATTTTGAGGCAAATTTTCTGCTGTCCCCTGCAAGTTTTTAAGGTCCCTCTCTTATTTTTACATAAAAAAATTTACCCACTACTGCTGTAATTTTTGTTATGCACACAGAAGTCACATGGAATTGAATTCCCCTCTCGCTTTTGTAGCCATTTTTTCTGTCATTGACATGACATTTTGGAAGAGGATTTTATTTTTAAGTCTGAGTATTACAGCATTGGCCACAAGATTGCTAAAACATTCATGTTAGGGTCATTTCCTTTTATGCAGCAATATGTATAAAACCCTGGACCAATACTTCTGAAGAAGCAACTTTTGTTTTCAAAGAATAGAACAGTGCTACATGAAGCAGAATTTTTTATTAGAATACTATCTTCTCTTAAATATTATTTCTTATTTGAGTAGTGTCCCTATGGGTGCTCCACTGTAGGCGTGTGTGCATCCCTGTGCTGCTGATCGGAGAACTTCGGTAGCAGTGTCTGTTGGGCCTGCACATGTGCTGTCTTTTCTCATGCTGTGCCACAAGGCTAGCCAGTGCGTGCAGCTCCTTCTCAACCACCCCTGGCTAGAGATGGAGCCGTTAGCTGTCCATTAGTGGATCGTTAACTCTCTTTTATTTGTTAAATTTTAGCTTCTTTGGAAGCCTTTTTGTTTCTTTTCCTCTTCCTACTTTTTATTTGGCTGTGTCTTAAAAAAAAAAAAAGAGGAAGAAAAAGAAAGATGAAGAAATGACTTTGTTCTTGCATTGAACCCCGGTGTGGGGATCCCCTGGACAAGGGTATGCCTGGCTCGCTGGGATTCAAGAAGTGCCACAATTGCAGTAAGGTGAGCCTGGTTGCAGATAAGCACTCTCAGTGCATCCGCTATCTCAGTGAGGGCCACATCCAACAGAAGTGCTGCCTTTGCCAGCAGCTCCGACTGAGATCCCGCAAGGACAGAGAGCTTTGCCAAAAAATCATCTTTATGAAGGCAGTTCTCCAACCCCAGCCCTCTGATGGGTGTGAGTCTTCCCCTCAACCTTTGACTTTGAAGGATAGTGAGTCGAAAAATGGTCTGGGGACTCCTCTCATAAGTTGGAAAAGAAAGTGGGGAGTCTCCTCAGCGATCTCAGGGATAGCTGAAAGCGATCACCATCTTGCTCGGTATCCTCAACACCGCCGGAACGGAGATCATCCGGCACTCATGGCAAATGTCAGCCTCTAGTACTGTTGACAGGCCCATGGACCCTTTGGCCACTGAATCTTTAGGGAGTATCTTAGGCAAACAGCCTAAGATACTCCTGGTACCGAATCAACATCAGTACTTCCAGCGATATTAGCCCACCTGGCACCTGAGAGACCAGTGCGGTTGAGGTCTCCATCTCCCCCAGCACTGCCACTGATGCTGGGGCACTTGGTACCAGCAGAATTCCATCAGATGGTGACCTAGGCATGTTGAAGGCACTCTTCTCTCTGCCCCTCAGTACCGAGCTCGTGGCACTGAGCCATTGCCAGGTACAGGATTTCTCCCCACAATCATGCTGTGCCACTCCACTGTCAAGTGAGGGGTTGGATAGTGAGCTGGAGGGAATTTTGCAGTACTCCTCTCAAGGTCCATATGGGACCCACCATCAACAATAGCTGGGAACATATCAGCAGATGGCATCACCACCATCTTGGTAGGCCACCCCTGGGCACCTCCAGCAGGACCTATGCCAACACAGTGGCCATATTAGGACCCCCCTGGGTAGCACACCGACAGTCTGCCTCATGGGTGCCAAGCATCACCCAGCAATGCTGCAGGCATGCTCCCTTGGCTACAGCATTGAGGGCCTCAGAGCCTCAAGAAATGAAGAAGCAAGAAGGGGACATGGAGGAAGAGGTAACACCTAAGGCCATATCCTCCTCTTCCCTGGATGAAGCCTTCACCACCTTTCATGGCAAATGACTTCCGCTTGTTTCAGAGGCTGGTGAAAAGAGTGGCAGACATACCACTGGAGGAGGTCAAAGACACGCACCACCAGCTCGTCGACATCCTTCACTCTTCCTCCTCATTGAAAATCGTCCTCCCAATCAACAAGGCTCTCCTAGACCCAGCTGAGACAGTATGGCAAACCCCGACATCAGTAGCCTCCACATGCAAGGGGGCAGACAAAAAATATTATGTCCCCACAAAGGAATCATTCCACAAGATCAATCTCTTCATTTGTCGCCTTCTTTAAGGATGTCCCCATCTCAGAGATCTGCAGAGTGGTGACATGGGCATCAGTCCACACCTTCGCGGAACATTATGCAATCACTGGGGACTCTGCTTCTATGCCATCTTCAGCTCCACAGTACTATCATCTGAGCAATATTTAGCACAAAACTCAGAGGGAAAGGGGCAAAACAACCTGTGTGCACCCCGATCCTGATGTATGTGACACCTGGTGTAAGTTAGAGCCTTGGAACTGCTCTAATTTATTCTTATCTGCCTTTGGTGCCAAGGGGTCATTGCAGCAGGAAGGCATTACAAAGACCTAGGAATACCCCAGCCACATCCCTTTGGTCTCAGCTATACCCACTCTCCATGGAACCAGGAGGGGAGTGTAGCCAGACGCCCGCCCCCCCCCCCATACACCCATTTGCTCTTTCGAGTGCAGTTTGCATAGTTTCCTGTTATGATGTTACAAAACCACAAGCAGCAGCGGAAAGTCCCCGATGATGTTAGATGCTTGCTTAAAGCTGTATTGCTCTATATCATCAATTGTATTCATGCTTATGAACATATAATCAATTAGTGTGAGTGACAGCCAATGGCAAAGCAAAGAAGCAAATATCGCCTTTTATGGAACCATGGTATTATCTTGGTGAAGGTATAAATCTCGAGACAGGCGGCCAGGTCAAGGTTACCAACAAGGAAATGTAACAGCACACTAAACTTGGGACCGGACCAGAAGCAGTAGAGCCCTCCCATGGATCCGAAGGAACTCCGGGTCTCTCGTCGTCCTGCGGCTGATCTCTGGGCAGCTGTCGCCTGGCCAGCCTCAGCCACCTGCGAAATCGAAACCAACATCCACACCTGCAGCCTACCAGCATGAATATGTTGTGTGTGTGAGTATAATTACGCAAATAAGGGAAGCAATAAATCAACTCTCAGTCCTGCTCTAGTTCACCCTTTGTTTGTGGTTATTTCTTGGCTGGTTCCAAGAACGGGTAACAGGGAGTAGCACAGGAGCCACTGCAGTGGTTCTATTCCACCTGGAGGTTTCCCTATGGTGGAAATCCAGCTTTGGTGGGATAACACCTCAGGGGACTGGATCTGCGGTCTTTTCAGCTATTCTGTGCTGTCAGGGGTGCAAATTAGCCAGAGCAGGGGCCAAGAACTGGTCCTAGGTCTAGACTATTTAGCTATAATGAAGTTTTGTCATAGACTTCAATGAGAGCAACTTCATGCCCATCGTAAGAACTACAATAACTGTAAACTCTCCTCACTGTTGATTGCTCATATCAAATGAACTTACACAGGATAAACTTTTTCTCCATTCTGTTCAATCTACAATTTTATATATAGAATGATAGATATAGATAGTAGCATACTTAAGAAAAATACATTTAACATTATGAAAAAAGAACAATTATATATAACAATTATCATATTTCTGCATAGAAGCCTTCTAGAGAGAGATTTGAGACCCATGATCTTTCAGGTTTTCTATATTTATTTTATATTTTATTTCCTGATTTATCCAAAGAAGCTCCCCAATTTACACTCACATTCCGCTGAGATATTTTTTTTCCTGGCAATTATTTCATTTGTTTTTCTAGATTCTCGATAGTCTGCACTGTTGTGAGACTTACACCTCTCTGTGAAACAGTCCATCCCCAGAAGCTGAAAAGCAACCACCTCAAGGCAATATATAAACACTGTTTTTATTTCCATGACTTCAGTTTTAAATTAGCTCCTGATGATAGACATGTTTTGTATGTCAAAGGTTGATGTTCTATGATGTCAGAATATATAATTTACAAATTAAAGAGCATGTTTATTGGTGTGCAGTTCATGTGTCATAGTCTTCATGGAGTGAACTGCTTAGAACTTGACATACATTCTGTGTGCCACAAAGAATTATGATGCACTGCAGTAATGGAGAGGTTGACGATACAGCTTTTAATGTTGTACTACACAGAGAATCCCAGCGTGAAGAGGAAGCGATTTTAAAATATGTCTCAATGTTAATTTCAGCTATTATGTTGCTGTCAAGTTAGAATGCCATCTTTAGGTAAGGAAGACAAGATAAAATATATATACACTTTTGCTCTACATTCTTGCTATGTGGTGTCTCTTCTTTGCAAAGTTCATTTTGAAGTTTTCTGGTCTTTTATGTAAAGTCACTCCAATTTCTTAGTTGTTTTTGTCAATGTATTTAACAAGTCCACTATACAACAATATAGGCACTTGGGCCATCTGTTCACCAGCAGTCTTAGCTTGGTTCAACATCAGCAGGATGAATTAGCTGCATACATGTTTAATCTCTGTATGTGTACTTGTTTTTTCTTATTTGATGTCTGCTGGAATCACTTCATCTGTGTACTTGTGCTGGAATCATTTCATCTGTGTACTTCTAATCCAAGCTAGCTCTTCAGTTCTTTATGATGTATTTTGATTGGGTTTACTTTTGAAGGTTTTCCTTGCACATTGGCTCCTCAGCATTAAAATAGTTCCGTTGGTCTTTGATTTAACATACAAACCTTTGATACATTTTCTTGTTATTTGTTACTTATGGTCATTAATCAACATTTTTTATTTAAAATGAAAATATATTAGCAAGATACTTTTTGGTCACAAAGTCCTAGCAATTGAACTTCCTCTTAAGATGAACTTTGTCATCCAAGAGGTCTGTGTAAAACTCCTCCTTTCTGTGGAGTTACATTGAATCTTTTAATATTTTTCTTTATATATGTTTGATTTCCTATGCAAAGGGCTGTTATTTCTAAAATCTTTCAATGGACTAATGTAACATAATCTGATAATTTTAAACATTCGTTTAATTTTGTCTCTTAACAAGAGAAAATTATTTCATTTTTGTTAACCACATGCTTGCAGCCTGCTTCTGTCTTGGCCACCAGTTTTTTATTCTTTCTGAAAATGCATCTTCTCAGAAACAGCTTCTGTTTGCTCTCAGGAATTTAGGCTTGTGTAGCCGATAGTGACATGCATAACATTTTTTGTTGTTAGTTATTATTATTATTTATTTATTTACTTATTTTATTTATTATTTTATTACTAAAGTTCATATTTTATGGCTGTGGTTGTCAGAGCATGCTGTGCCAGGATTGCCCCTGGCATATAGCAAAGAATTTTTGTGTCATTAGAAAAGAAAGTGCTTTTTTGAATCTTTCCTTTGGTCTCTTGGTTTTTGGGGTGTGGCAGGCATGCAAATATTATATACATGTGATATTCTAATACTCAAGCTCTTTTTAAAGCTTTGTTTGTTTATGGAATTGAGCCCAGGTATGCAGTCTGTTCCTACACAAAGTGTATGTGCTTTAATTTCTAAAGAGGAGAGGTAAATGAATTGTATTTTCTACCATGTATGTGGGCTTAGTACAGCTGCTACAGAGGCATATTATTAAATACTGTATTGTCAAATTATTAAATAGTCTAGTCTAAATTTCTGTATTGTCAGAGCACAGTGTATGCTGTGTGTACCTGAAAAGGGAATGTTTGAGAGAGAGGAAACCTATGCTGGTATTTCCTAATTCTGAAGTTCAATGATTCCTTACAGATATTGCTTCCTGTTAACAACATTATTGAAAAACAGTATAGTTGGGAGAGAAGGGAGCAAATGGCTAGCTAGGAAAATTTTACACGTGTATGTTGGAAAATTATGTTTCGGTATTACATGTCTAATCACAAATTATCACTGTTATTTTGTATTGTTTAGTTTGTAAACTAGTAGTTTAATCCTGAACTGGATAACATTATCTGTGGGTGTCAGCCACTGAGTCTTGGATAATCTGGCCTAGTGGCTGGAGCAAGTGTCCTGTTTAGCGCTGAATCCAGACATGGCAGTTCCAGGAGCAAAGCCAAGGGTTGTAGCAGGAATCAGAGACCAAAGCCTAAGCCGAAGGTACAGCTGAGGGTCTGAGCCAGGAGTCAGCATTCAGGAAGGAGCTGGGCTGGAGCAGGAACAGATGCAGGCAGGGGCTGGGGCTGGGGCAAGGCTAGGAATAGTGGAGGTAGAGACAGGACTAGGAAAAAGGGCAGGCTAGGAATGCACTGAGCAGCCACTGGACTTCTTCTTTTTTCTCTTTTTTATGATGAAACAGACTTGACTGAATATTCTATAGCTGCCACCGACAATAATTCCTCAATACTTAGCAGTTTATATTCTCTCACTCTGCCCTGTATCTTTCAGGTAATGTAACAAAGCTTTTTTAATAATACTCCATTTCCCCGATGTTTTTACTAAATAACATAATGTAACTTCTGTTACCTTAAGACATCTGAATTCCTCAGAAATCTTTCCCCTTTCTTTATTAAAGTCCTTTCATACCCATAAAAGGTGATCAATTGTTTCTTCCACATTAGAGTCCATCTTTGTGTCTATTTATTGAAAACAAAATTTGTTTAAGCCACAATGGCCATGTACTAGGGTCCTCAGTGGGTTAGGTGGCCTAGTGGTTAGCATACTTAGTGTCACCTCCCAGTGGGTGGGTATTGCAGTCCAGGTCCTCTTTCACTCACAGGAGCAGCAAGGTGGACAGATGGCTTGGGTCCCTCCAGTCCAATAGAAGGTAAAAAGAAAAAGGCAACCAAACCATCAGTCCTAATCAGGCTCCTCGCACAGTCTGATTCCCACAGGGACACTTCTCCAGTGCTCTTATCAGATGCCTTCAGAGTAGGTCTGTCCTATCCCCTTCTGAGCTGGGTTGCTCCCTTTTCAGCCCTGTATCCAGTTGGAGCATGTGCTGCAGGGCTGGAGTGGGGATATCTGCGCCCAGTACTCAGGAGCGCCGCCAGCTTTTTTGCCGCCCTAGGCGGCGGAAGGTCCCACCCCGATATGCCGCCCCCCACAGAGGCGGCGGAAGGTCCCGCCAACCGAAATACCGCCGCGGTCGCCGCCCCCCAAATTGTAGCACCCTAGGTCGCCTAATGGGTTGCGCCGGCCTAATGGGTTGCGCCGGCCCTGCCAGTACTGTCCACCCCATCACAGGCCAGTTAGTACTGCTGTTGATGACTTGTTTTCCTGCCCTCATTTACTAATTAGTCACTTATTTACTAATACTTTATCTTCTCCTCTGCTTTTAGTTAGCTCATCATTGTTCAGTTCTAATGGCGTTCCATATATTACATCCTTTTTTTCAGTCAAATACTTTAATAGCTGGCAACTTATTTTAACTTTCCCCAGCATTTTAGTTTTTAGCAGTGTATCAACTTGCTCATTGTTTTTACATTCAGCTAAACATCGCCATCTCGCAGCCTGCTGTCACAGGTTTAACATTACCTCATTTTATTTCTTTGGCTAGGGATCCTACAGTTATAACTTTCTGCTTCTGGTGTTCTCTTTATTCCCTACGTTGTACGCATTCTCCCTCTCTAATAGGCTCTTTCCAGAGTGACTTCATTTGGGGTCAGAAAATCCTTCAACTCCTGCCAGGCCAGCCCTGCCATAGCACTGCTGCTGCTAGTGAACTTAAGTATGAGCTTGCTGACTTCTTCAGCCAATCAGGTGGCACAGTCAATCAGACTGCATATATCAGGGCCAGCCAGGGGTGAAAGTGGGCCGGTACAGCGTACCGATAAGAAGCCGGTACCAGCCCGTACGCAGCCGAAGTTAAAGCGCTGCCGCGGCAAAGGACCCTCCTTAAAGCACTGCTGCAGCAGCGCTTTAACGTCGCTGCCCCTTCCCCGTCGGCGGCCCTGCCAGTAGGTCCTGCTTGCAGGGCCGCCAACGGGGAACGCAAAAGGGGCAATGACGTTAAAGCGCTGCAGCTGCGCTTTAGCATCGCTGCCCCCTTCCTCCCCAGGTCGCTGACAGGGTGCGGGGGGGCAAAGGGAGCAGCTGCCCTGGGTCCGGCGATTTAAAAGGGCCCGGGGTTCCCGGCTGCCGCTGCTGCAGCCAGAGCCCCGGGCCCTTTTAAATCACCCCTGGAGCCCTGGGTGGCGCGGGCCAGACAGTATGGATAGGCTGGCTGGGGGAGGCTGACCCCCAGCCCTACCCCTTCTGCCTGAGGCCTGCCCTTTCCGGGGGCCTGGCTCTGGGCCCCCATACCGGTAAGAATTTAATATTACTTTCACCATTGGGGCCAGCTGTGCTCATTGGGTTCCCAGGAGACTGGCTCTGCTGTAGGCTGGACCCCTGTCAGTGAGATAAGAAGTTCATATTTTAACCTAAAGTTTGAAGGAGGTTTTAAATACATAAGGAAAGAAAGCTTAGACCACAGATGATTAAAAAAGTGAAAAATAAAGGCGTTTATATCTAACAATACCGTACTTATACTTATTAAAGCAACCTTTTCTTTCTCATTTGCTTTCCTTTTCTATCAAGATGTGCAAAGGCTCTGACCTTCTTGGTAGCTAATCTAACCAGTAGAATATTAGTATCAAGTTTGTTCTGTCCTTATAGCAGAGGTGAAAAACATGAGACGTAAAGAAACATATATCAAGCTGCCAAAGTGCAAGCTGGAATCTCTTAATAAAACAAGAGAAATACAGTTCTAGTATGTTTCAAAGATACATTACTACCTTTCATATCATAAATCATACCAAGGCATTTTGTAGTCTTAAAAAAGATTTTCTGTGGCCTGTTTTGAAATGTTTCTAAATAAAATGTTAACTGTGCTATTTTACTGAAAATAGGCTGCTGCAAAAATTTAATGTGTATGGAAAAACTGATTCCAGAAAGCCATTATGATTGAAAACTGACAGACTTAAAATATCTTTGGATCAGTTAAAATATTGTTCATATTGTTAAACTACTTTTTTCATATATTAAAGGTAAACGGAAAAAGCTTTAAATATTGATCTGTCTATGAATATAAAAAATGTTTATGATTTCAAAATCATTAAGGCCAAATCTTGAGGTTCTGGTTCAGTTTTTATTCTTGCTAAATTATTGCTGAACCTTGGGATTTGGCTGTAAGAATGAATTGATTTAAATATTTCAACTATTGTTAAAAACAGTTAAAAATAACTTTGCACACCAGTTACCTGTATTTCCCCAGCTAAAAATGATGATCATATAGACACTTAAGGAAGTTTAAGGGATGCAGTTCTTTGGTCTGATTTTGGGGTTAATGATGGCAAGAAATATTGTAGGGCCAACACAGAACCTTAAACTCAGGTCCTGGCAGCATACCTTTCAACATAACAAAAAAAATCGTGATTAGCATGGTCCATTGAAGTCAAGCACAAAATTTGGCTTTTATACTACCCACAAACATTTTAAATTATATGTTTAAAATTAATCAAAATAATCAATAAACTACCACAGCTATAGTGTAGCTTTTGTGTGTATATCAAGAGTGAAAGAAGATACTACATAAACAATCTGAAAACACACTCAGGAGTGAGTTACATTATTTACCCATGTTGCAAAGCTCAAGTGTGTTGTGAGGTCATTGGAATCCTGAGATATGTGTGTGTATGGGTAGTCCCAACTCAGACGTTCTCCAGAATTTAGTGTGTGCCCAGAGGAAACATAGTATTGCAGTTGCAAAGAAATGGAGCTATAGAGCATAGCAGTTTCTAGAGTAGATTGCATTGAGATTGTTAAAGGCGTATGGATCAAGGGCCTGATACTGAGGATACTTGGCCCCTTCCAGGATTGAGTCCCAAATGGAGGCTTGAAGGAAAAGAAGTGCTGCTGAGTAGCGGGGAATATGCGGAATATCATATTGAGGGACTCAGTTCATAGAACTGATTTACTGAGCTGTTAACATGGCATGAGACTGATCTTTGTTGGACCTGTTGGAAGGAGAGGAGAGGGATAGTGTATTTAATTTCTACTTCATATGAATATTAACCTTAAAAAATAATCCAGGTTAAGTTTAGTTAGAGGAAAATAAACTGACTAGAGATTGCTGAGATTTATTTTCCTAACTACTTTTTCCATTCTTATTAATTTACCATAATAGATATTTGTGGTATATTAAGAGGGAATTGAAATATCCATTTTGTCCCAAGTTTAATGGTTCTCTAGACACAGACTCAAGATTCATACCATCCGATGCCTCTTAAATTGCCTCCTGAATTAGTATTCATTTTATTAATAACTAATCAGAAATGGAACATTTTCTCTTCAAAAGAACTAAACAGAACGTAATACCCGACATTCTTTACCTTGTTATGACTTATAACCCTCTTTTACTGAAGCAAAAATAATTAATTGAGAGCACCAGTCATTGCTTTCAGATGACTGTCTCTTTGTTCCTGCTCATTTTTTCTAAGGGGATTCTTAGCAGACAGTCCCTATCTCAGTGTTTTTGTAGTTTCTTAATTATGCACTGTCAATGTTGAATGGGTGCTTAAGTGATATCTGAGTATTTACATACTCTTTTGTCACCTTTCTTAACTTTGCATATCTTGTGGAAGACTCCTAATAATTACTGTAATAGTACTTCAGAGAAGTTATGTCAGCCTCCACATACCATTAATGCATTAATGTGTCAAAACAGCAGAGAATGACACAGCTCCTGGCAGTCTTAAAAGCTACTAATGGTAACCCAATTCCAAGGAATTGATTTGTAAGCAAGGCTAAAGCTATAAAACTTTCTTCCTGATATATGGCTTCACAAAGCCTTGTTCTGTTATCCACCTTATTTTTAGTAGATGAGTTACAGCTATTTGACTAAGGAAAAAATCTATAAGGACAACATGCTTGATGTTAGCCTTGTTAGAAGATTACTGATAGCAAAGGTAACAAAGTGACAGAGTAATGAAAATAATTCAGTTGTTAACATTGCAGGACAAAGGGCCTCAATCTACTCCATTTTATTAGCATAAATCCAGAGTAACTCCACTGACTATAGTAGTTGTTGTTCTGGATTTACACTAGTATGAATGAAAAAGAATATGGCACAAAACTCTAACATCTGGGTTATGTTTATGCTTAAAAAATACTGTATGACTTTGTATGACTAGAATGCTAATAACTGAGGGTCAACAAAGTGAGGAAAGAAAGGAGAAGAAAATATAGTGGGAGGACAGCAGGATAGAAGAACAAAGATGGGGAGAGGAGGAAAACTAGGGTTACCATACGTCCGGATTTTCCCGGACATGTCCGGCTTTTTGGGCTCCAAATCCCCGTCCGGGGGGAAATCACAAAAAGCCCGACATGTCCGGGAAAATCGGGACGTGCGGTGCCGGGGGCTCGGGGGCCGGGCCGGCGGTGCGGTGCCGAGCCGGGGGCCGGGCCGGCGGTGTGGTGCCGAGCACCCCCGGCCCGCCCAGAGCCCGAGTCGACCCAGGCTGGAGACGCCAGGGGGGCCAGACTGGGCCACGCCTCCTCCCCCCACACCCCACTTACCTGCTTCAGGCTTCCCGCGAATCAAATGTTCGCGGGAAGCAGGGGAGGGGGCGGAGTTGGGGCGGGGACTTTGGGGAAGGGGCGGAGTTGGGGCGTGGGCGGGGCTGGGGGCGGGGCCGGGGCCCCGTGGAGTGTCCTCCTTTTGGAGGCTCAAAATATGGTAACCCTAGGAAAAAGGCAGGCTGTAACAATGTCTAGCATCTCTCAGGTTATTTAACTTTCCCATGCCTAGTGTCACTGTCCTTTTGGGCACTATTTGGGGAGCAGAATCACAAACCCTTTTGCCCTCAAATCACTACCCCAGCCCTAACTTATCCTTCTCAAAAATCCATTTCTTTCACTGTGTCATCTCTACAGTGATTATCCATCAATTGAGTATTCACATCTTATTCAGATAGTCTTAAATAAAAGCAAATTTATGGACAAATTATTGAACTAGAGATGAAATTACAAAATAAAATATAAAGTACAAACCAGGCATTTGAGGAAAACAAAAATGATGTTTTTTTAAAAATATGCTGTTGTCTTCCCACCTCTTTATAACTGAGGCAGCAAGTCATCCATTACCTCCTAAAAATTAATTTGTTTGAGATCATGTGTCTCATCTTCCCCAACTTTGCATAATGTATATGGCTAGTAGGCCATTTTCTCCTTCCAAAATAGCCTGTGTAGTTGAACTGTATGGGCTTGTTTGCCCAAGAATCCATGATATAATGTACTCATATAGAAATGATAAAAAGAGTCAGAAGTTTAAAATCAAACATTAGGTCTTCAGTGGGGCCAGGATTTCACTCTTTATATTCACATATAGTTTATCTATCTGACAGAGTGAGGAGAGGAAAGAAAGATAAAATAGTAGAAGTAAAAGAGAAATAGAAAGAGGCACAAGAATGAGAAAAGAGGATAGTTAAATTGAATAAGAGATTGAGTCATAAGAAAATAGGAAGAGAAATAAGGCTGAGAAGAGGAAAATTAAAGGAAGAAGAAATAATAAAGGAGGGGAAAGGAAAGGGATTTCTAAAGACCACCACTCAATGTAAAAAATTTAAAGGAATCTTCAGCCAAGATTGTAATGTTCCTTCCTTTCAATATGACATTGTTTCAGATGTCAAAGTAACAGTAAGTCACTCAGATGCAACAGTTAACCTTAAAATATGGTTCTTATCAATCAAAATCCACATAGAAAGCAGAAGAGAATTTAGACTGGAACCCTCCCCTATATGCAACAATATCTGTATGTTCCCTTCCACAGCCTTTGCCTATGCCTCAGGCCTTGGCTACACTGGCGCTGTACAGCGCTGCAACTTGCTGCGCTCAGGGGTGTGAAAACGCCCCCCCCCCCCAGCGCAGCGAGTGCAGCGCTGTAAAGCGCCAGTGTAATCAGCACCTGCAGCGCTGCACGCTCGCTTGCTCGCAGCGCTGCAAGCTACTCCCCTCGGAGAGGTGGAATACTTACAACGCTGCGAGAGCTCTCTCTCTCTCTCTCTCTCTCTCCCCCGCGGCAGCGCTGTGAATTGCCAAGTGTAGCCAAGGCTTTAGAATAGGGGAGAAATAGAAGTGGGAGTTGGCAGCTACTGTGAAAAGGAGCAGCTGCTAAGTGAAGTCTGCAACAGCTTTTGCTGGTAGAGCGGAGTTAGGGGAAAGAGCTGGTTTCCTATCCTGGAGGTTAAAATATCCATCTTTTTTTCTCTTATTTGCCTCTTGAAAGGTATTCAGTAGTCTGAACAGCACCAGCATCTCTCTCCTCTATAAAGTAATCCAGGGAAGGGAATTCAGGACTTCCCAACTAAAAGCTTAAGGTCCCTATTCCCTTCTCTGTCTTAGATGGGGAAGCAAAGGGGGGAAATGTTTTGTCAACTCTAAGGAGAGTGTTCCAACTCTTTGGTCTTTAGCTGTCTGCCCACTGGGTGCTGCTCTGATCTTCTGTCACAAAAGCAGCACCATCTCAGCCTCTGCCTCAACAAGAGAGTAGAAGTGGGGGTTGGGAATGAGAAATAGGATCTAAACATTGCTAAATGTCGGGTATTGTCTGAAGCTGCTTCTGTTTTCTGTAAAATGCGAGCTGCCTGCACTAAGGTGACTCCCAAACTTTAAAATAGGAATGGACAATGGCATTTTGTTGTGGAAAATAAGATACACAGTAGACATGATTAAAAGGTCCATGTTTGCAAATACTTAACATACCACAAAATCTGAGACACAGTGGTCATCTCCTATCCTAAGCATAGCAAAATTACAGTTTCTCAGATAAACCTGAGTGATAACTGTTGGTAAACAAATACTATCAAGGTAACCACTGGACTTCATAAGCAGAATTATCTGTAGAGAATGTATATCGAAGTATTCTATGAGGAACCAGATTCTTTTTACTTGTTTTCCTCCCCAAATAACTTGCTGAATTTTGTCAATTTTTCAAGGATTTTTAACCTAAACACACAATATAATTGTGGTAAATAACACTCTTCTTTTCAGAGCTACTATATATAATCTCTGTATCCACATTACTTTTTATTAGCATGCTAGACTCTGACAACAAGAATGAAGCAGGAATAGACAAATTTAAAGTGATCAGTGTACTTTGTAAACCAACACTCAGTGTGCAACTCCAGTATCATTAATGTAGAGCTGTATACCTAACATCTCACACTCATTTTAAGATTTAAGCTAACATTTTTCTCAGTTTATTTTCTCATCCTAAAACTTACTCTCAGCAAAAAGAAGTCTCACAAGGATACATTTAAAAAGGAAACATAATTGGCACAGTGTTACAGCAGGAACAGGCTATGTGCATATTTTAAAGTTGCAACAAGAAACCTTAAATCTGCTCTTCGGTGTGTGAGGTTGAAATGATTGGAGTTTTCTCAGCATGACTATGAAGTAACATTAAGTACCTTGCCAGAATTGACTCAGCTTTATATTAAGTGTGCATCATTAATAACTGCCAGCTAATTAATAGAGATTGTCATCTATAAGTCTGAAGTATAGTGTTGTAATTATCAATATTTTAAAAGTTGCTATACAGTATGAATCGAAATGAGATGCGAGAACATTTTGGCATCTAGAATGCACAATCATTACTGATGGGAGCTTTGTGCTATAATTGTCCCAATTCTGCTGATCTCTCTTACCAACACATTGCCCTGCCCCAAGTCACTGACTCTTTACTTGCTTAGCCATTTTAGTTCTTATACTACAATTGCTTTCAGCAAAAATCACTCTAATCTAGGGTGACTAGATGTCCTGATTTTATAGAGACAGTCCCGATATTTGGGGCTTATTTTTATATGGGCTCCTATTACCCCCTACCCCCTGTCCTGATTTTTCACACTTGCTATCTGGTCACCCTACTCTAGTCTGTCTTGGGTCGCCTTCTTCATTAGATAATATTAACCCATCACAAGGAAAAAGAATGGAAAGAGGTGATTCCATGTTCAAATGCTGCAGATGTATGCTATTCTTGTACTAGAAAATATATACTGCTTGTTAATTGCTGTACCACAGCTGGATTTGGGTACTGAGTACTAAATGTGACCAACAAGCTGAACTTTGGCCACTATTAAAATGAAACATCCTAGCCCAGATTCTCTAACTGGCCAAGCTGCGTTCAACACACGACTAGGTGAGGTGAGGAAGGCAAAGTTTGTTTGCCTCCCCCATTTTGTTCCCAAATGTGCTTAAAGGAGCCCTGACTCTATACTGAGGGCCAGGAAGGCAATGTGGTAAAGCTGCTACATTGGCCTCTCTGCCACCAAAGGATTCTCTGTATACTGATGTGATGGACATCCTCAGGGGGCTGGATCTACTGTCTTCCCATCTGTTTTGCATTTCTAGCTAATTTCCCAGTATTTTGGAGAACCTTAAAAATGGTTTGCTGCTAAACAAGTATGGCTATATAGGAACACTATATCCACTCTCCTTAAAACTTTGGATCCTGATCCAAACTTCGCAGCTGAAACCCATTTCTATAAGATACATCAGAAAAAGAACACCACACCTGAAACACCTTGAATCTGGATCCAAACTTCATGGCCCAGGCCTATCTCTGGTCCTAGAAATGAGTGAAGGTTTGATTTGAAGAATTCTAACTTTTTCATAGCAATTTAAATTACAATGGGAAAAATTGTGATGGTTCAAACACCACCTCTGGCACAAATAAATTTGCCTGGAGTGGAGGATACAGGTGCAAATTGCCTGCAATTTCTGCTCTGCTGATGAATCTCATGTCAGCTTATGCAACCCCAGAAGTGGGACGGGGTCTCCCCAAGAGTTGGAGAGGATGTGGCCAGCTGGGTGAGGTGCTGATTCAGTGTCTTTCCTTTTCAGTCAGCTTCTACGAGGGGAATTCCTTTAAAAACAAGTCAGGGTTCAAAGTTACATTTCCTTGGGTAAATCAACCTCAATTTGCAACTCCTCTGTGTCCATGGCTATTTTTATCTAGACCATTGTGTTAAAACTTTAATGTCTCATCTAATAGAAACAGCGCTTCATTGCTCGTTACAATTAAAGCTGACCAAAAGTTGCTGGCAAAAAGATATTTTGCTCGAGGAAAACACAAATACAAGATTTGAAACATTTATTGCATTTATGTTAATTTGCATCTGAACTCTCTTAAAGATTTTCTTGCAAGGTTAGAATTACTCAGACAGCAAATTATTTTAAACCGCTTATAATTCATGTAAATGAACTACACTGATTGCCAGAAATTTATTCCTTTATTTTTCTCCTGGAAAATGTAATGTCAATTTTAATCCTTAAAACTTTGCACTGGTTAGATGCTGAATTATCAAACAATATTACAAAAAAGCAAAAATGGGTGTTAAAAATAAACATACTCTGAGGAGCCTGTAATATCTCTACTAAAGCTAATGTAGCAATCATACTTAATGGTTCTTAAATATTAGCACAAATTTTACAGTACCTCTGGGTTTTTGAGAAATATTCATTTGATTAAAAATACATTGAAAATAAACTTTGTAATGATTTCTTCCCTCAACCCTTTTACTTCTTAAGAAAATGAATGGTAGATCATTATTATATAGATTTCTCTTCGAACATGCCAAAGTTTAGGTGCAGGTGCTTGCTAACGAGCCTTAATGAAATACACACCCTGGTCACTAGCTTGAATTTCTTCTTGTAGCAAGTCACTCTTGTTGCATGTCACTCTAGGAAAGTGGAATATCTGTCTTGGTACAATTGTTCTTTGTTAGCACTTGCTATCCAACATCTGGTGTCTTCTTGAGGAGTATGATACTTACAAACTACACTGTCACTCAGGAAGGTGTAAGCAGTGAACACTTCTGTTAGACCAATAAAATGGAAATAATGCTATATTTCCACCACACCATATCACTTAGTCCCAATTCCTTTTCTTATTAATCTTATAAAATGTTGGTATATTTGTTTCTGTCTTATATCTTTCTCCAGTCTTCCGGAGTGATGATACTTTGTTTTACAGTTGACTTCTATTCTTAGTAGATGGTTTTTTCCCCTGTCTATACAGAAAACATGTCTTCTGGTACAATTAAATTTGGAGGCATAGTCCGTTGTTAATCTGTTCATCTTTGTGAGAAATCAAAGCTATGTTACTGTCACAAAATCTATAAAAGTCTTTTGTATGCCTCATGTTGCACTGGGACTGATGATGGTTCTGCTAGGAATCCAAAACAGGCCACATTCTAGCCTATCCTGCTGAACAGAACCAGCAAGTTTGTGATCTGGGGCATGGGAATCTCATTGTGACCAATGTTGCAATGATGACAGCATCATTATTGCATGATATCCTCAGCTGAGAAGAGCCATGTGCTGCAGGACGGTATCCTTAGGATATGGCTCCCTCTGAACACAGACAGATGAAAGGAAAACAGAAGGTGAATCTTCAGTAGCAAGGGAGTTGTCTTGTTCAAAGCACCAGTGACAGAATTTCCACTCTGGGGACAGCTCTCATCCCATTTGCTCAGCACTCTTTCCACAGCTGCTTATGTATCACTCAAAGTGAGGAGCTCTGTCTGACATTTTGTTTGTTCTGCTTGAGACCCAGCCAGATCCGCTTAGAGATTTAGTCACATATGTCACTGATTTGATATATATAAATGTTAGCCAACTTCATATATAAATCAACCGCACCATTTATGAGATGGCAGTTAGTCTGTGCAATATTTATTAAACATATGAAAATCAAAGTTTTTTTATGTTTCAGTTTTTGATATGTTACAATTGCTATCATTAGCTTGTTTTCATCTTTTAACTTCCACAATCTTTAATATATGTGTGGAGTGAGGAGTTACATTACAAATACCTCCTGTACACATTGTATAGCTGTAAAATTTTCAAATATGTTATAGGCTTTTTGAATTACTGTAAATATGCATTCAGCTATCATCTATGTATAATATAGCTACAGAATATAGAAATATTGTAGTGTCATAGAAGTAAGCTGTAATATAATATGAACTAGTGTTGTCTACTTTAGTAATTTAGAAGTATTCTCTCTCTGCAGTGGAAAATAAGTGATCAGATTAATTTGCATTTATCAAGGTTCTTTCACTCATCACCTGACATACTTTTTTATTTGTAATAATTTCTTAAGCACCATCTGGAACAGTTCTGTTACCAACTTTTGTTTTTAATCATAGTTGCTGTACAAAAGGATTTTCCTTGAACACTGATGAGCCTTTTCCCATGAGAACTATTAGAGTAGCATGTAAGAAATGGCGCTCTCGAGAGACATACTATGCTTGGTCTAATATGCAGTCTGATGCTTCTATTTTGTTCATTCTTTTCCTTCCCTTCTTTCAGTATTGAGGATTAGGTCCTTTTTGACATTTTGTAAATGCTTCATTCCTTTTGATTACTTTAGCACTTAACAGCTAGGTGGCTTTCTGGGATATACAAGTCCCAAAATACTATGTATGGGGGCCATGCACTGGATGACTGACTAATCTGGATACAAGGAAATGTTCCTGCTATGAAGGTGGTAGTAGCTGAAGTGCTCTTCATTCCCAACCCATCCCGCTCCCCAGTCTAAGACCATCCTGGGTGCAGCAGAAACCCCATTAGGTGGCTCCATGAGTGGGGTGGGGCTGTGGTCTGATTTTTAGGAAGGGGATTTCTGAAATATAAAAAATATACCAGATATGGACTTCTTCCCATCTCCTCCTAGTGCATGGGACACATGGGGTCTCTTGAGTTGATTATTCATGTACAGCCCCCAGCTAAAACCTCTCCAGCGCATTATCAACTATCTACAACCTATCCTGGAAAACGATCCCTCACTCTCACAGACCTTGGGAGACAGGCCAGTCCTCACCTACAGACAACTCCCCAACCTGAAGCAAATACTCACCAGCAACTACACACCACACCACAGAAACAGCAACCCAGGAACCAATCCCTGTAGCAAACCTCGTTGCCTACTCTATCCCCATATCTACTCTAGCAACACCATCATAGGACCCAACCACATCAGCCACACCATAAAGGGCTCATTCACCTGCACGTCTACTAATGTTATATATGCCATCATGTGCCAGCAATGCCCCTCTGCCATGTACATTCGCCAAACCGGACAGTCCCTATGTAAAAGAATAAATGGACACAAATCGGACATCAGGAATGGTAACATACAAAAGCCAGTAGGTGAACACTTCAGTCTCCCTGGACATTCTATAACAGATTTAAAAGTAACTATTCTTGAACAAAAAAACTTCAGAAACAGATTTCAAAGAGAAACAGCAGAACCAAAATTCATTTGCAAATGTAACAGCATTATGGGCTTGATTAGGGACTGGGAGTGACTGGCTCATTACAAAAGCAGCTTTGCTTCTCCTGGAATTGACACCTCCTCATCTATTATTGGGAGTGGACTACATCTACCCTGATCGAATTGGCCCTGTCAACACTGGTTCTCCACTTGTGAGGTAACTCCCTTCTCTTCATGTGTCCTTATATAATGCCTGCATCTGTAACTTTCACTCCATGCATCTGAAGAAGTGAGGTTTTTTACCCACAAAAGCTTATGCCCAAATAAATGTTAGTCTTTAAGGTGTCACTGGACTCCTTGTTGTTTTTGTGGATACAGACTAACATGGCTACCCCCTGCTACTTGTGTTGATTGTTAGTGACCCATCATCCTACATATTACTGTTGTGGAGAGGGAGGTTTGACAGAATGGTGAGAGTTCCCCTTTCAGACTGCCATTGGGAGAGATCTACAGTCCAGTGGGAGCTGTCACATCTCCCTGACCAAAATCCAATTTTGAACTGTCATCTCAAAAGACATCTTGACTTGTTCAAGTCTCTGTGCTCTGACTGACTGATGGTCCAGCATTGTTGGAAAAGAGGGAATAATTTTTTGTGTGGAAAAACTGAAATGCATTTCTGGGGCTGAGTCTATGTGCTTTTTAAGCTGTTTATTCCTGGTGGAATCCATGGCTCTTATCCCTAATGATCTGGGGATTGTAACAAGAAAAAGATCTTTACATTCTGAATACTTTCTGTACCCAGAGCCCTAAAGCTGTCAGTGAGGTTTAAAACAACTTCACTCTATTTTGTCTTGGCTTATGTTTTGCCTGGTTCTGTTGCACTAGTCATTTCAAGCCTTTAAATTGGACAGCTAGAGAATAAAGGATAATAAGGAAAAATTTGTCAAACAGAGGCAAAGGGATGAGAAAAAGATGTGGTAACTGCAGCGTACAATTGTTCTGGGGAAGAGCATAAGGAATTTGAGATATGGAGGGAGAAGAATAAGTTTAGCTTTGGTATGAGCACAGGGAAGTGTCTGTAAGAATCTTACAGAAAGAATATTGAGGCTTTTTTTTTTTAACAAAGCTTCTTTTGCTTGGCTCAGTGGCATGGCAAAACAGCATTATGCACTGAAATCTTCTGTAGCTAAATGAACAAGTGTAAGCCCTTACTGAATGTATTATGAATACTTTCCATTTGATTATTTCTATGATACTTGGGAAAAGTGCTTATAAATTTTTATGTCGTGCAAAAAGAAGCTCTTTTTCATGCAAATAAACTGTAAAAGATCATTTTAGTTTCTGAGACTATCAAACATTAGCATCCAGTTCCCAAACTTCTAGGCAGATACTTTGCAAAGGTTCTTTGTTATTTCCAGTACTTAGCAAATATTTGCAAAACATCTATTGTTTTAGCAGTCAGACACACTACTTTGCAATTCGTGTATATGCTGCTTCTCAGCATTCCTACTTCATTGAAGTAGGTTGAGTTAGTGTCCTCAGAGTTCGATTGTAAAGAAGTTGAGAGAATGAATTTTAAATGTATAGAGCTCTGCATATTTCTGTTTCTTCTGTCCATGGAAATAGTATGCTTTGTAAATTTTTTGCTGAAAGTTTTTGGAACATTCTTTGGAAATATACAACAAAATGATGTGCAACATGGTACTTAAAGAAAGACGTGGATTCAGATCTATTGTATATGGGCTTTCTCCAATGTGCATTTGTACACTGAAGTCAATAGCAGGCTTTTCATTAATTTCAATTGGCATTGGATCAAGTTCTATATGTCCAATCCATTATTTACTTTAGGTATCTTCATCTTAAGTCTTTTTATCTCCAGTTTATTTTCTAGATGTGGTGTTCTTCTAAAAGGCGCAAGAACATTTTCCCACATATTCCAAGTTAAAAGAAGCACACAAGTGATGCTTTATTTTAAAAGTGGAGAACTTTAAGACTCGTATAGTCCTATTGACTTAAATGGGACTATTCATGTGTTGTACAAGTTTAGGTGTTTTGCTTGATCATGGCCATAGTCAAAGAAAAGCCTCTTTCAGTGTTGTGGCAGATCAAATATATCAAAGAGAAATGTATTTATATAAATCCTCATCTCCAAAAAAACCCAAACACCAAATCCCTTTTATTTTTAACTGTTTTTTTTCCTTAATGGTCAAACATTTTCTTTCAGAATTTGCTGTTATGTGGTCTTTACAGTGGAGATCAGTGGGTCAAGTTGTAACCAATCTTAGATCTCTTTGCTCAAGTAACATCATAGCCTCAACATAAGCAAGAGGCCACATTTGATTAGCCATGACATAGATGCCCACTGGAAAATGCTCACTGGCTTGTTGATTTGGACACAGTGACAAAAGGAGGACAGACATATGGATGGATTGTAAGTGGCAGGCTGCAACTTTTGTTAACTTAAACACCCATACTCACATATACCAGGCGTTTAAGTGGTTCCAGTGCAGGGGTTACAGGGCTCCTATGACATAACTCATAACTTGGGTAGGCTTTTCTCAGCCTAGCCCCCAGTATTCTGCTCGCTTGAAGTCCTACTAACCTCTCACCCACAAGGAGGACAGAGGGTGCAGAAAGGTGGGGACCACATCCAGAAAGAGCCACAGGGTATCAACCTATGCCATGAGCCCAAGGCCCATCAGCAAAATCCCAGGTCTTTTACTTCTGGGAATTGTTAATTTTATCCTTTAAATCTCACTGGAAACCGATCAAAGGGGGCACCAGTGACTAGTTTGTTTGCACCTCCCCACACCTACACCACCTGGTATCGCAATTCCTGCCCATCAATTCCCTCACATTCCACAGCCATATGTCAGTGCCTCCATCTGATAAATGTACACCATCATCCCTGAAAAATTCTGGCCAGTTCTAAGAGATGTCTCTATGCTGTACCTCCTGTCAAGCTGTTTGGAGTGGCTCATAAATGTGGGTGCCAACCTCAGGGCAGATTGTTACAAGCTAGAGCACAAACTCCAAACTGGTTATATGTTCTATAATTAGATTTCACCAACCAAGTATCAAGTGTGAGCTCCTCAAGCACTATAACAGCCTGAACATGGAGTCTCAGACAGTCCCCTTGGGCACTCCGGTCTATCTTGCCACCATCTTGTGATAGATGGTCCCATACACTAAAACCCACAATAATATTCAGATTACTCTGAGTTCCAAAGGATCAGTCACTTACCCCAGGTCAGTTGTACCTTAGCTCTCTCACCAAAGATGCTTGTAGACAATCCTATATTAAACTAACTAAAGGTTTATTAACTTGGAAAAAGAAATATGAGAGTTATTTACAAGATTAAAGAAGGTAAACATACACAAATGAGTTAAGGTCTTAGGTTTCTAAAGTAATAGAAGTTGTTGTAATGCGAAAGCTCTATATGTCCTTTAGGGATAACCCAAGCTAAGCAGTTTGGGGATCCCTTGCTTATGCTTAGAAATATTGCCCTCTCCAAATTCCAAGCAGCGTAATGATAACAATTCCTCCTTCACAGGGATTTGTATTCCCTTCCCCTAGTGTTCAAGATGCAATGGGACGAGGGCTTGTGCACACAGTGGATGTGGGAGGAAGTGGATGTGGGAAGAAGCAGTCAGCAAAGTCTTTTGTCCACTGATGTTCCACAATGTCTGATGTCTATGGGACTTCTTTTGTTGGGAAGGAAATGACACCTCTTGTGGTAAACTAGTATTTCACACTTGGTCATGCTTCTCCCCTGACTGTGGAGTTTTAAGTCTTAGCAAACATTTTTATAGTTACAGAGCCATCATCGTGTATGAATAGCAGGCCTGGTTCTGGATTTCTAGTATGGCTTTTACTGCCTTAATGGGGCACAGGCATTCAAATGCACATTCCTTCAATACCACATAAGTCCCCCTTCCGTTTGTTCCATTTTACGAGTACCTTAATGACAGGGACACTGCTCCTGTAAATAGCCATACATCAGTTACATTCAGTGCCTGCTGGGACCTGTCTGTGTCTGCCAAAGGCCCAGCTCTCTGACTCTAAAAGTGCCAAAGAAGGCAACAGTGAATGCTGCCCTAAATAAAAATGGCCTCCCTGCCACAGCTCCCTGTGGTAGTGCCATTGATAAGCTTGTCAGGGTTACATGTAATCTTTTGTCTCTCCTGCACCTGCCCCTCCTGAACCACCCTTGAAGAGCTTCTGTGCTATATGGCTCTGGAAACCCACCGACCTACACCAGTGGAACAGGCCTACTAGTTGTTGTTGGTTATATAGTGGAAGGAGCCAAGGACGTAGGCCATACTTACAGGATGGGGGACTCTATCCTGAGATGCAGTGACTGAAAAAAATTTGGCAGTCAGTTTGAATAATCAACTGAGCCTAAGCTCTTGGTGTGATGCTGTGGCCAAAAGAGCTCATGCGATCCTGGGATGCATAAACAGAGGAATCTCAAATAGGAGTAGAAAAGTTACTTTACCTCGGTGTTTGTCACTGATCAACCACTGCTGGAATACTATGTCCAGTTCTGGTGCGTACAATTCAAGAAGAATGTTGATATTTTGGATAGGGTTCAGAGAAGAGCTGTGAGAACAATTAAAGATCAGAAAACATGCCTTATAGTGATAGACTCAAGAAGCTCAATTTATGTAGCTTACCAAAGAGAAGGTTAAGGAGTGACTTGATTACTATAAGTCTTGAGTCTATAACTATATGCATGGAGAACAAATATTTAATAATGGGCTCTTCAGTCTAGCAGAGAAAAATATAACAAGATCCAGTGGCTGGAAGTTGAAGCTAGACAAATTCAGACTGGAAATAAGGCATAAATTTGTAATGGTAAGAGTAATTAACCACTGGAGCAATTTACCAAGAGTCATGGTGGAGTCTCCATCAATGACAATTTTTAAATCAAGATGGGTTGTTTTTTCTGAAAGATCTGCTTTATTAATTATTTTGGGGAAGTTCTCTGGCCTGTGTTATCCAGGAGGTCAGACTAGATGATCACAGTGGTCCCTTCTGGTCTGGGAATCTATGAAAACCCATGGTGGGACAAATCACCATGTATCGCTCCATGTGGTGTGTGGGTATGGATCACTTCTGCCAAAGCTCTTCCTGTGCCCTAAGTTCTGTGAACTCTGTAAGCCTGGCCTTATAGGCCCCCAGAGTCCGCAGGGCAACCAAGTCTTTGACTAGTCCCATAGCTGTCATGAGCCAAGGTTCCAAAGCATCACCTGCGGGTCCCTGCTGGCAGGCGACGTTCCTAAAATCTGTCATCCTGAAATCGCGCTAGAACATCGGCAGCACTGTTATCCACTCCTGGGACATGCAGTGCATAAAAAAGCATGTTAGATACCAGGCAGTGTAAAATGAAGGCCCTCAGCTGCCTCATTAAACTGAGCAGTTTTAGCCAACTATCTATTTACAGTATGCACTATAGATCTGTTGTTACCCGAACAACGGACTGTTTTGGCCTGAAAGTTTTCTCCCCAAATAGTGCCTGCCACCAGCATATGAAAAAAACCTCTAGAAAGGTGATGTCCCTATAATGCCCTGAGGCACCCAGCTCTCTGGCCACTTCTGAGCACACCTCTCACCTTGAAAGTAACCCCTCAAAACCACCTCCTCCTGGTTTGGGTTGTACCTACAGCTCAGTCTTGAGCAAACAGTCCAAATGCCATATTGAAAACCAATTAAACTCTTCCAGAAATTATTCCCACCCTTCTAAATCTTCATTCATTTCCCTTGTCATTCCAATAAAGTTGTGAGGTTTCTGCAGTCCAGTGGATGCCAGAAGGCACAGAATGCCTGACTGGGCACCACCTCCTGGCATGCAAAGTTTAGATGTGCCCTGACCCCTGTCACCTAGCCCTAAGATGCTTCAGAGCAGCTCCGGGAGCAGGCATCTATAGGTCTGCTGGCTGTAGACTTAGCCAGAGCCTCACAATCCCCCTCTCACTCTCTCTCCAAGGCCTGGTCCACACTAACCCCCCACTTTGAACTAAGATATGCAACTTCAGCTACGTTAATAACGTAGCTGAAGTTGAAGTACCTTAGTTCGAACTTACCGCAGGTCCAGACGCGGCAGGCAGGTTCCCCCATCAACTCCGCGTACTCCTCTCGCGGAGCAGGAGTACCGGCGTCGACGGCGAGCACTTCCGGGATCGATCCGGGATCGATTTATCGCGTCTAGACAAGACGCGATAAATTGATCCCAGAAGATCGATTGCTTACCGCCGGACCCGGAGGTAAGTATAGACGTACCCCAAGTGGGAAGAGGAGAGGGAGCAGCAGGACATAAGGAGCATATGCTACTGTGGCATAGCCCTCCCTCCCACACAGATACATGCAAGCAGTGTGGAGACTGCCACCACATGGCCGGGCCCATCGCCACAACCCTGGGACCAACTCCACCCCCGTCCGCAGTAGTGGCTGCTGGCTATGGCAACAGGCTCGGCCCTGGAAGCACTGCCCTGGGTCCCAGGGCCCTTCTCAGCTCTAGCAGCACCATATGACCCTCTTTCCCCACAAGCAGGGGGATGAAGGGGCCATGGCCATAGACCCTGCCCCAGCAGGTTTCCCCTAGGGCCCATCCTGGTCTCAATAGCAGCCCCACACCTCCTTTTCTCTCCTGGGAACAGGGCAGGTTGCGGGCTCTGACCTGCGCTAAACCACCTCAAGCCCCAGTGGCCCTATCAGCTCGCACATGGTCTAAGTGAATCATTTTCTTCTTCTGCCTTTTTGGATGCTAGCTATTGTGGGTTTCTATCAAGGGTCCAATTCTATATACACCTACTACTAAGTATAGTGCTAACTACTGTGACTATTCCCTCTGAAGTCAAAGGGATCTGCCGCTATTACTGGTAGCTATAGTAGTCTGTGTATTGTGGCTGTATATTAGGTACTCTCTTGGTTGCTATTAGTAATTCTGCACAGTTTTTATCTTTCCTTCCCTAGACAACTTTGACATATTTCCAGAGTGGAGATTATGAGCTAGATTCTTCCTATGTATAGTTACCCTCAGCTCCCTTTGACTTCAAGGAAAGTTGGGAGCATTCAGCACTTTGCAGGATCAGGTCATTTGGGAGTGTCACTTGGTAAGGATAACTCCTTTTTTACTCAAGTGATATCTTTTCTGTTCTCTTCTTCTGCCTGAATTTGGGGAAAAATCCAAGTTGAGGATCTACTCACAGCTGTGTGATTTAAACTAGTCTGTGCCATTCCTCTGTGTTGGAAGCACTGAAAATGTTATCAATATAAAGTTTTAATTTCATTAAGTATGTTTAATGTATGTTTTGAAAGGGAAGTTAAAAGATGCAGAATTAAATTCAGAAGTTCCTAAGTTTTCAACCTTTACAAATTGCTTACTGGGTGCTTTGCCAACAAACTGGCACCCCTAAGCATTTCTCACACATCTTTGGAAAAGTTGTCAGAATGACTGTGAGATGATAAATGAAATATAAACAGGCTTTACTAGATAACATTATTATTTCACAAATGGTTGGACCACACAAAGTACACTGCAGATAAAACAGGTCAGCATTATGATGTTTATGAGATATTCAGTTAAACTTTACAGATACATATATACGTAAACGCAAAAGGTTGTGCATGTGAAATTCCAAATAAAGGGGTCATTTTTCTTCTAAAACCAAGTTTCATTTGGTTGCCCCCTGAGGCTACCATACATTTTGCCTTGTAACCATGGCATTGTAATAATTCTTGAGTTGAACATTTTCATGAAACACAGCTTAGATTTCACCAGCAGCAGGAAGTATATGACTGAAAGGCAAATCACAATGTTTTTTGAGACAGGATGCATGCTGTGTAATTCTGAGTTCAAAATGGGTCTGAGGGATGTTTAATAAATTCTTTCCCTGGGGCAGCTTTCTTTTGGCTGTCTAGAGATACAATAGGTATTCTGTTCAACGCCTAAACTTTGTTTTTTTTTTTTTAATGTTCAGAGTACTTAATTGTTAAAATCAAATACAACATGGAAATAATTTTTCTACTGCTCTCCTGAGAGTCTATGCTGATTTAAAAGTTTACATCTTTGTCATCAAAAAATAAGTTGTTCTTTGAATTTTTTAACTGGAGTTTGAAGCCTGTAACAAAGTGAAATGCAAACAGAAAAATTATGGCATTAACGAGTGAAAAGTGAATGCTTTCTTTATACTTAACGTATGTGCTGATAGCTAGCAGACCCATATCTCAGCAATTCATTCAACCTTTACATTGCCTCTCATCGTGTAGGCAAAACATACTGTATGTTCAGTAAAAATTATAAAAGAATTACATGATGTTTGTGGATAGTATTTTTTTCTGCACTTTTGAATGTATTAGTTTTGCTTATTTGAAGTATATGTAATATAATGTTATTTTTATAGTATTTCAACTAGCCTAGTGCCAGAGCATTGAAACGCTGTACAAGCATACAGATAACCATTTGTGTACAAGAGGCAATTATGGATTATAAATTACATTTTTTTTTTTTTACTAAACTCATTTCTATATTGTAAGTTACAAAATTATGTGGCTGTGAACTAGTCTTCCATGAAAAATAACTCTTATTTAGAATGTTGTAGAGAGAATTGCCTTAAAATCTTTTTCACTCAATCATTCCACTTTTCATTTAGGCCCACATTTTTAAAGCTATGTATGCGTTGCTGTGCTCAGCATTGCAATGCCTAACTGATTTAGGAGACTAAATCTCATTTTCAAAATGCATTTAGGCACTTAGGAGTCTAATTCTATCAACAGTTGATTGGATTTAGACTCCTGAATGTCTAAATCCCCTTTGAAAATGAGACTTAGGCTCCTAAATTAGTTAGTCATTGCAACACTGAGCACAGCAATGCCTAAATAGCTTTTAAAATGACTTAAGTGTATTCCTGTTCAGGAAAACATTGTGGTCCGTTCCCAGTTAATGGAATTTTTTAGCACATGCTTAAGCATCCTGCCTGAATAGGCATGCTCTCCTAAATTGAGGCCTGAGTGCTTTGCTGAATAGAGACGGGCTTAAGTATGTGCTTAAATCCGTTGCTGAATTGGGGCCTTAGTCAATTATTCTGTCACTTACAGGGGCGGCTCTATGTTTTTTGCCGCCCCAAGCACGGCAGTCAGGCAGCCTTCGGCGGCATGCCTGCGGGCGGTCCGCAGTCACACAGATTTGGCGGCATTTCTGCGGGTGATCTGCCGGTCCCACGCCTTCGGCGTACCCCCCGCCGAATTGCCACCAAAATCACGGGACCGGCAGACCTCCCGCAGGCACCCATTGAAGGTCACCTGACTGCCGCCCTCCCAGCGACCGACAGGCTGCCCCCCGCGGCTTGCCACCCCAGGCACGCGCTTGCTGCGCTGGTGCCTGGAGCTGCCCCTGGTCACTTAGTTTATTGCTTAGTGCCTGTTGACTCCTTTTATCTCAACTGGTCCAAGAGCTTGGTTTTATAAATCCCTTTCAAACTATTAGCACTGAAAATATAGAGTTAATTTCCAGTAACAGATGGATTGTTGAATATTCAATTTTAATCTCAGATAGGGAATAGGTCTAAGAGACTATAAACAGAGGGTTAGGTAATAAAATTGGCTGCTATTGCTGTGAGCCAGGGTTGAAAATGGAAGGGTTATATAAAGCTGGATTGGAAGGCAAGATCAGCTCTCCAGGGTTTTTACATTTGTACATAAGGTTCAGATAAGCATCCACATTTTGTTTTTTAAAAATGATTTTGTGTTCCCTACAAAATGAGTTGTTAAAATGTATAGATTTGCAAAATGTATTATAATGATATTGATCAGAAAATGTTTAAGACAACCCATTACACGCAGTAGTGCCTTTCTATGCTAATAGTCTTCTCAGTGTCAATGTGAACATGAGTGAAGCAAGGTACTACTTAGCATGAGTGAGGGTCAGGGCCGGTGCTACCATTAAGGCAAACTAGGTGGTTGCCTAGGGTGCCAAGATTTGGGGGCGCCAAAAATCGGTGCCCCCAATTTTTTTTTTACAGCATTCCTACACCCCCTCCCGGAGCGCGCGG
Organism: Terrapene triunguis; assembly: GCF_002925995.2. Lineage (NCBI taxonomy): Eukaryota > Metazoa > Chordata > Testudines > Emydidae > Terrapene > Terrapene triunguis. Next base: position 421,986 of record NW_020665140.1, read on the forward strand.
TCACCGCTCCACTTCTCCCGCCTCCCAGGCTTGCAGCGCCAATCAGCTGTTTGGCGCCGCAAGCCTGGGAGGGGAGGAGAATTAGAGCAGGAGCGGCGTGCTCAGGGAGGAGGCGGAGCAGAGGTGAGCTGGGGTGGGGAGCTGCTGCGGGGGTGCCTCAGGGTGGGGGGGGAGCTGCCGCAGGGCTCCCCACCCCAGCTCACCTCTGCTACGTCCCCTCCCCAAGCACGCCGTCGCTGCTCCACTTCTCCTGCCTCCCAGGCTTGCTGACTTTTTTTCTATTCTGGAGATATTAAATACTCAAAGTATAGCTATTAGAAGGATTAGGGTTACTTACCAAATTGTTACATGGAAAACTCTGGCCTTTAGTATTTACAGATGAGAAAGTTATTTATTAGATTTTTCCTTTATGTAAATACTTTTGCTAAGCTAATGAGCTAAGGCATTAAAATGAAACTAATTATATAGCTTTGCATCAGTTGGAAATATAGGAGGAGTTTTTGAAAATCTTGGAAGATCAGCACAGAGATGGATTCTTATTATTGCTTATTGTAGTGAACAAAAGAAATTGTACAGTTTTGAGGGATTATAAGAAAAACATCTGGTGGAGAGGGAATGTCTCCTAGCTCTTTAGTATTAGTGATTGGTTGTGGCCATTACTGCATTAAGATATATACTGTGTGGCAAATCATAGATAAAGACAAGTTCTTGTCATCCCATATTCTATTATAGTAGGGCATGCTGTTAAACTAAATGACTGTTTACCTGTAACCAGTTCCAAGAGCCTTAAATCTTTTCAGAGCTGGTATTACTTCTTCACCACTAGGCCATATCCTGCCATTGTTATGTGTAAAGAACGCTCTTTGATGTCATCTTAGTAAACCGCACTAAATTAAAAAAAAAGGTGGTAGAATTTACGTTTGCAAAATTCAGAAATTTAGATCATACGACCCTCTTTTTCTGACACTTACTTTTCAGGGATGGTCGGGGGAGATTACTCTGTGGGCTGAAATTTCTTATAATTGTTGTCAGCTCAGAGGTTATTCTTTTTGGTATTGGAACATTTGTTGGAATTCCATTTGGCCATTCTTGAGACAAACTGTGTGTATGTGAAAAGGCGTTTTTCACATTTTCAGATGTTTTTATTAGTGTACAGTTTGTAGTAGCAATGCTGACCTCTGGGTTGTGCATTTCCAGGCAAATAATAACTGCCTGGATTAAAAGCTTGAGGTTGGGCCTTACTCCTTCAATTTTTTCTCATTTAATAATGACTCTTAGAGGGATTTCTGTTCACAACGTGGGTATCTCGGTAATTTTGGTAGTACCTAACCTACCTGTATAACATTCTTATAACAAAAATACTTCGCACTCCATTTTCAACATACTTTACAAACATTAACTAATCCTCAGACCGTCCTCAAGGAAACTGAAACAAAGAATTTAAATTACTTACACATAAACACAATGGGTTAGTGGCAGAGCTGGAATACTCTCCTCTCCTCATCACCATAGTATATGAGTGTCTTCCAGGAGTGCATTAAGCAATGTAACATTTGTCATCTATAGTCATTCTCTCTCTCATCTTCTCCTGTGCGGGAGAAGTGTGTGTGCTGTGTCGGGTTCTGTTTGTTTTAAAATGTGCTAACTGCTATTTGTTTATGTTAGAGAAGACAAATTGATAAAGGGCTTGCAACTGGAGTGGAAGGTGGTGAGGTTTCTGATGGTCCTTCTTCCTGTGAGAGTTCATTCCACAGTCTCAGACCAGCCCCTGAGAAAGCTCTGTCTCCTGCACAGATGAGCTTTAGCCTTGTGGTGGCACGTTTCATTGTGCTTGTGGAGTGGAGCTGTTAACCACAGTTTTCATTCTGGAGCTTTAGGTTCAGGCCGTTGAGCTGAAGATAAGGACCTACACCTTGAACTTGACTTGGTATTCTATTGGAAGCCAGTGTAGTGAGGTGAGGACTGGTTTGAGATGCTCACAATAGCTCATGTTGATGTGTTGCAGCATTCTGTGCTACTTGGAGTTTCCTAAGATCTCATGGTTTCATGGCCACATATATTTCTTTGCTGTAGTTTAGACAGGAGGTGACAAAGACATATATAACAAAGAGGAGATAATTGGCTGCTGAATAAGATGGAATCTCTTAGCCAACCAAAGATGGTAGAAAGCTTTAGTTATGGATACTGCTATGTGAAAGCTTAGCATCAGCGAAAAATCCAGGAGCACTCCTAAATTAAGGACTTAATTGAATAACTGCAGGTGTGTACCTTCAGCCAGAGGATACTGTGCCATGGATGCAAGCTTTCAAAGAGCTTTCTTCTGCTCCAACATAATCTTTGTCTTCATCAGATTCAGCCAGCTGTTTTTCATCCAGGGGCTGATTTCATCCAATCACAGAGCTATCTTATTGGTCTGATGAAGGATAATAGAGCTGCATATTGCTGGCACTTCAGTCTGTGTTGTCTGGCTAGTTCATCTAGTGGCTGCATGTAGATGTAGAATAGGACTGGAGAGAGAATTGATCCTTATGGGACTCCATAAGTGAAGGGTCTAATGGCAGTTTCCCATCACTATTCCTTGCGCGCATCCCTCCAGAAAGGATTTAATCCATTTTAGGGTATTACCCTGGATCTCTGCCACCTCTCTCAGGCAGGACAGCAGTATTTCATGGCTAACAGTGTTGAATACTGCAGAGAGGTCCAGGAGGATGAGAATGGATGCCTACATACCATCTATTGACCGGAGGAGATCACCCCATCAGTATCACTAAAGCTTTTTCCATCCCATGTCTTGGCCTGAATCCAAATTGTACTGGATCAAGGCTATTATCTTCAATTAGATGAGCCTGTAATTGGCCTTTGGTCAGCTTCTCTAAGAGCTTGCTCAGAAGTGGAATTTTTGATCCTGGCTGGTAGCTGGCAAGAACTGATGTGTTTAAGAATGTAGGTTTCTTCAGTGTTGGTTGGACTATAGTGTGTTTGAAGGAGGAATCCTTTACTGAACAAGGCATCAGCTATTTCCTTCATTAGTAGCACCAGTTGCTCATGAGTGTCTTTCGTCAGCCAGGAAGGGATTGGGAGAGGTTCAGAGGCCTTTGGTTGTTAGGATGTCCAGAACTTTTTGAGGAGTAAATGTACCGAACTCTGGGATTTTGTGGGGCTGTTTGTTGGCCAGAATAGGGGGAGCAGATCCACACTGTTTGAAAGTGTTCCCAAATGTATGTGATCTTTTCAGCAAAGTAGGCTGATCGTTCTTCCCAGGGCTTGGTGTTGGGTTTTGTTGTGGGCTGCAGGCAGTCAGGATTGATGAAGCAGTTCACCACCTGACTGTCTTCCTGGAATGGGATTTGGGAGCTTCAGTGAAGGCTGATAGGAAGTTTCTCTTTGCCTGTAATATAGCCTCAGGATAGGCATGGAGAAATTATTTATGTTTCATCCTGTCTGTTTCAGTCTCTGTTTTCCATCTTCTGTGCTCAACTTCCTGACCCGCTCTCTTCATCTGGTGCTGGGTGTCAGAAAACCAAGGAAATCTATATGGGTGATGAGGAGGAGGGGCTGCTTAGGGTGCAAGTGTGTTGAAGGTCGAGGCTAGTGTATAATTATAAGGATTCATCAGATTGTTGACTTCTCCTCCTAAAGGTAGAGTGGTGCTGTTATTTAGCATGCTTTGGAATTTAATGGAATCTAAGGGTATGTCTACCATGCAGTCCGAGGTAATATTGCAGCATGGGTAGACATACCTGGAGTAGTTTTATTCATGCTAGTACAGCTAAAAATAGCAGTGTAGATGCTGCAGCAGGGACTTCAGCGCATCTGAACAAGCACCCTGGGGATCTGTTTGCCTTGCTAGCCAACACTGAAGCCCAGGGTGCTATTTATAGCCAATCTAGTGCTGGTAAAGCTTGTGAAGGTATGTCTACCCATGCTGCAGTTACTCCCTGGATTGCAGTGTAGACCTTCACTAAGATGCTTCATGGTTGAATCAGAGTCATGAGTCTTTCTCGTTACCTGGAAGTGGGGAAACCATTGTCCTCTGATTAAATGAAGTTATGGTTTGTCCAAAGGATTGCCTGGGTTATGTTAGCCTCTATATTGACATCTAGTCTAAGACCAAGGTGAGACTGGCTGTGTGGGTTGGACCAGAGCTAACCTGTGAAAGTCCTAGGAGGGCAATTGGAGAGATGAGTTTTTGCCCCTTTGTCAACCTGAATGTCGACATTTCCAGGATGACAAGTCAGGGGTGTTTCATCACCCATCAATAAGATATCAGTGAGCTCCTTTATGAACCATATACTCTTTGATGGTCTATAACTGAGCATAAAATCTGTTAGCTGTGTCTCTGGTTTCAACTGTTAGTTAAATGAATTTGAAGTCTTACCTGAGGCATCTCCTTTGGATCTGATGTTTGAAAAGAAGACTAATGCAGTGTTGCCTGCCTTCTTGTCCTCTCTGGACTTGTGATGGGCCATGTAACCTAGGGGATGAGGTGGGCTAGCACAGAGCTAGCAGTATCATCCAGCTGAGTCTCAATATTGCTAGCTATATTGCATCACTAATGAGGTTGTGTATTGCTTGTTGTTTGTTGGTGACGGATCTTGCATTGATCAGCATCAATTTTAGTTCAGATAGGTGTGTGCTGCCTTCTTGTGGCCTGCACCTAGGTAATTGTCCTGTGCAGTGGACAGGTAGTAGAAGTTTGGTATCCAGTTTCTTATGTCTGCTCTGCTGTTTCCTTGGATAGTTCCTCCCAGTTTTAACTGGAATAGGTGAAATAGTGGATTGTGTACAGGCACACTGCAAGGGGAATGGCTGTCCAGTTTGCCAAGTGCTACAGGCAGGACTGGTCTGTTGGGCCCTTTTAGAGGCACTATGAACCCCGTCTGTTCCTGTGGCGGATGTGCTGGAAGCATGATGGCATAACAGCCATGGAAATGATGAGAACTGTGACAATAATACTTGGTAAGCTTCAGTCGTAGAAAAGACTGTTAATAGTATCTGACATCAATTTCCTTAAAATAAGCTGCCATCTTGTCATGACACCCTGTTGCCCTTACCTGCCTTCCGGGGAAGAAGAGGGGAAAGGAGATGGTACTTACAATTCAGTATGTGGGAGTCACAGCTGTAAAATGTCCTCCAGACCAGAAGATGGGGTGAAGGCTGGAAGAGAAGGGCTGAAGCTTTGGGCTCCTTCCCTGTATGGCGGTAGAGCCTTTTGGGAGCCTCAGTCCCGAGAGTGGTTCCTGTGCTGAACGGGGGGAGAAGAGCTGGAAAAGAAGTTACAGCCTTACTTTCAAATTTTAGAAAATCTGTCTCATTTTCTGATTTCTTGATTAGAAATCAGGTGCTCCTGGCGTCCATCACCACATTCAATCCACTAGATACTTTTAGAACTGAGGAGGAAAGTCCTTTGTTCCATGAGTTTTGTTAATTTAACCCAGCGGGGTTTTGGTCTCAGGATTTGTCATTGAATCAACCACTGCTGCTTCACGTGGAGATTAGGGTTTGTGTAAAACATGACTCTATGAAAAATCTCTGTCCCTTTAGCAGGCCCTCCCTGCTCACCACTGCATATCCACCTCACCTCACCCCGAAACTCTCCCACACACACCTGAACATTAGTTGTCTTCATGCGGACCAGCTTCCTCTCCACCAACATCCTGAGGTGGATTTTCAGGGGACGGAAGGTAGCTGCTCCTCAATCAGAGGACTCTCTAGGTAGAGGCACTGCTTCTCTTGATCTTGAGCAGGGTCATCGGGGAATCAGACGGTAGTCTGAGTCCCCAACAGAGCAGTGGGAGGCAGGAAACAATTCTGCTCCTGCTGTCAGGGCTGTGTAATTTAGTAGGAGCAGGTAGCACCTCATAATCCTTTCCATGGTTGATAGAAAACACCCTGCAGTTCTCTAGCAACCATGCAAGGTCTGGAAGGGAACTCCTGGCTAGAAGTGGGTTAGTTTCCCATCATGTCACCTTGTTAGACTGGGTGGTCTCCTGTATCTTTCTGAGAACCCTACTCTGGATTAGTGAATACACAGACCCTAGTTGGTGGCCTCCTGAAGAGTCTAATCAGGTGGGAGCAACTATATTGTAAGCCCTCTGGCAAAGGGGACCACCTACTCCCAATACATTGATGAAATGGCAAGACTGGTGCCTATTTTCTCTCCCCAGTGATAAGTTAGGGACTATCTTGAGTTCTGTGAAGGAGAGGAAGTGGGTGCTTGAAGAAATGTGTGTGAAGGGGGTACACTAACTTGGAGAGATGGGAGCCATGTTCTGAAAGAAGCATCAGCCCGGGACTTAGGACTCAGTCTACCAGAAGGATAGCAGCATCGATAGCTTACCTTTGCAATGTACCAATAGCCAAACTCTGCAAGACTCATCAATGGATTTCAATTTACATTTTCACAGAGCTAAATTTCTCGAAGATAAATCCAGATAGGATGTTCATTCCAGGAGAGCAGTGCTTCTGTCTCTTTTCAATGGTGCACAGCAACCCCTCTTCCTGAGGAATGTCTCTCCTTACTAGTCACTTACAGGGGGACCTGCAGAGACAAAGGAAGAAGGTTATTTTTAAGCAACAACTTCTCTGAATGTATTGCTTCTACAGATTCACGCCTTCACTTGAGTTTTGATCATTTCTAGTGGTAGGAAGGAACTGGGGGATAATTAAGAAACAAAATCTTTTATACTTTCTATTCCAGAAGGCTGGAACTGTGACACACATGTGCATGCCCCTTGATAGCTCTACAGCTTTCAATGATGTTGTGACTTATGTCTTGAGGTCAATGACTCTACTATGGTGTGATGGGGTCCCCGGAGTGCAACATGGACTATGGGACCCTGAGCCCTCCAAACCCACCAACCTGGGCTGCCTCTCACACTGTGATGCTGATGTCAAGCTACAAACGTCTGATGGGCATTGCACTTATACAAATATCCACAGGCTGGGACACACTTAACTATGTTACATGAATGATCTCCTAGCCGCTCATGAACCATCAATAGAGAGGCTCCAGCCAATTCCCCTCAGCTCCCCAGTCTTACACACCTGAATTGTACCATCTTGCACTGGTCAGAAGCTGGGCCAGTGTAAGCTCATTACTTGGTTTGCCACTTCTTCATAAGAAAGTGGACATGCACCAGCTTTTGTAATATGAGTTGAGATTTCCCAAGCATTTTAGTCAAACTCGCTGGTAAGGGTAAAACATTAAAATAAGTTTAACAACTACAGAAAGATGTTAAGTGATTATAATAATAGGCATAAAGGTCAGAGATAGGTTAAGAAAATAAAGAAGTAAACATGCATTCTAAATCCTAAACTTTTGCAATTCTTCAATACACAGACTGAACTCTTTTCCAGTGTGGGACCAAACTTCCCCAGTTTAAAGTCTTTGTCCTCCAGATGTTCTTCCAGCTGTTGAGTTGGAGGGGGGAGAGAAGCAAAGTGATGATGTCACTGTCTCTCTTTTATACTTTCTTCCAGCTTGCTGGAAAGATCTTTGCTGTGACATGAGTAGGCGGACATACCTTCTCAAGTCTCTGGGATAGTGGATTGTGTGTTGATGAACCATTAATGTCTTCTGGCTATTGAGGGCTACTCCTTTGTTGTAACTGAAAGACTGGCTGTGGGTGTTCCCAACCTCACAACATATTTCAGTAACACTTATAGCAATACTTCATATACAGTTATAGTACATATAATTCAACAAGATATTAATGTTCTGCAGATCAAGACTTTTAAAATGATATATCACAAAGAATACTTTGAAAACATATAATATCACAGTAGTGAATATGAGGGTTCCATGGTACTACTTTGAGGTACAGAGTGCCACACATGGGAATATGTAGTGGCAATACATCTGGAGAACAACAATTGCTGTTAAGTAACCTTAATGTATAACCTTCATACTGTTATAAGAGCATGATAAAAATTGCAGCATATGTGGTCAATTTGACCTGATATTTTATCCTCCAGACGAAATGCTGTCACTGGAACGACATACCATAGGATATACTTCAAAAATAGTGGTGCATAGGGGAGGCATTTGTACCTTAAAACAGTTCTCTGTGTGGAAGGAGATATGTATTGTAAAAAATAATCGAGTGTCATTTATTGATGTTGATTTATTGAGTATATACGCGAAACAATGAGATGAAAATGACATCAGTCAAGTGTAAAAACACTTTGGGCCAAACTCAACTTTCATTTACATTCATGCAAGCATAAACTTAGTAGTGCATGCACACACGTGTACCTAAATTCAGCACATTTTGGCTGCTGCAGAAGTACAGGGGTAATACATATGAATACAGTGTTGCTTTTGCTCAAATTGTAAATAATACCCACTAATAAGAAGATGTTTAAATTAATTTAAAATTCAAATACCAAAGCATTGTACTCTTTTGCATCCACTAAAACTGCGAATTCCAGGGCTTAGTTTCAGAGATATTTCTGATTTTTTTCATGGACTGCTTTTTGATTAGTCTCCTTTTAACAAAACGTAGAATGCAAACTCAAAGGGCCAAAGGAATGGTTTTCTTGTAGATGTACACTACAGAGACTGTTCTTAATATTAATTTCTTATCCAGCTGATGGGACTAACTTCTATACTCAAATCAGGAGCTTAGTTGTATACAGCATATTCAGAGTTAAAATATGGCTTAAATTACTTTATTAGAAGGTTGACTTTTATGTGAATACAGTTGCTCAATAATCCTGAGTTGTAAGCAGCACTTGATGTCCTTCTAAAATTCAGTACCTTATACTGTATATCTGCATTTATTCGATTTATATGTCCAAATAACTTCAAAGCTGTAGACCTCATCCTTAGAGCCCAGGGCTTCCCATTGAACCCACTGCTTGCATACCACACTGTGTGCTAGGTGTCTGCTCAAGTTGGTGATGGCTGTGAAGCAGGTCTGGAAGCCTAAAACATCATTAGCTCCCACTGTCCTAACACATGCTCTCCAAGGACAGGAGGATTTGGGTGTCAGTGGGTTCTCCCACTCTGCCCTGCATCTTGCATACTGCAGTGAAGAGACCCCTTCCAGAGCTGAGCTTTGCACTGCACCAGAATTGTGCAGCCCCTCCAATCCACTTTCACCCCTTCCAGTAAGGAACCTCACTAGTTTCTCTGCTCTGGCTCACTTGTAGCCATGGAAGCAGGATCTGTAGCTATAATTTCTCATCAGTCTAAGGATCCTGAAATTCATGAGAGTCAGTCCAAAGCCTCTCAGCTGTACTCAGTATTACACCAATTTGCTGTCATTAATTTTTGAAGTTTACTATCAACCAAACTGGTCATGCACAAGCAGCAGCAGCAGAGCAGACTTGCACTGTTCTGTCAATGTTCCTCAGTTATCCGGTTTGTAAAATGGTTTGTACACTACTTATCCAACTTTCAAAGTGCCTTGAGATGCTTGGATGAAACTGTTATAAAACTTAAAAGCATTATGAGGATTATTTAGGGTTGCCAGGCATCTGGTTTTTGATTGGAACATCCAGTCCGCTAAAAGTCCTGTCGGCAGCGCAGCAGGGCTAAGGCATGTCCAGCTTATAGGTGCAGGGGTGGCCATGGGGGCTCCACGCACTGCTCCCACCGCAAGCGCCAGATCTACAGCTCTCATTGGCCAGGAAGCGCGGCCGATGGAGGTGTGGGCGTGGCACCTGCAGGCACAGGCAGCGCACAGAGCCCCTGGCCCTTCCACCTATGACCTGGACATGCCGCCCACTTCTTGGAGCTGCCTGAAGTAAGCACCGCCCAGCCAGAATGTGCACCCCGAACCCCCTCCCGCACCCCAACCTCCTGCCCCAACCCTGAGCCCCCTCCCGTACCCAAACTCCCTCCCTCATTTCTGGCCCCTCCCTGGAGCCTGCACCCTCACCCAGAGCCCTCACCCACTCCTTCACCCCAACCCCCTGCCCCAGCCTGCAGCCCCCTCCTGCATCCTGAACCTCTCATTTCTGGCCCCGTCCTGGAGCTTGCACCCCCAGCCAGAGCCCTCACCCCAACCCCCTACCCCAGCCCAGTGAAAGTGAGTGAGGGTGGGGGAGAGTGAGTGACGGAGGGAGAGGGGATGGAGTGAGCAGGAGGCGTGGCCTCAGAGAAGGGGTGGGGCCTTGGGGCAGGGGTGTTCAGTTTTATGTGATTAGAAAGTTGACAACCCTATGATTATTTGTTTTTTAACTCTTCTCATCCCTTGAATATTTTATGGTGTGGGCAGATCTGCATTCTCTCCCTCCCTCTATAAAGGCAGATGGAAACCTAATAATTTAATGACTCTGCTGTTGATGTGCTATCTCCCTACTGAGCAGTTGCAACTAAAATGGATACAATTGTTTCCAGTTCAGTCATTTGATCCATTGCAGAGACTATAGTTTTCAATACAGCTTGCTTGCTTCTTTCTATGCAGTTAATGGTCACAATTGGTAAAATGAATATTGAATCACAGGATCTTTGTTGCCACCTCATTCATATGCAGTTGTTTGTTTTCTTTACTTTATTTCTCTGGAGCTTCCCCACTAGTTCTCTTCTCTTATTGGTGGTTACTACTTAACTCTACTTCTCTCCCCCCTCATTTACTGTGCTCCATTTTAACAATTAGTAGTCTACTGCTGCAGAGTTTGATGATATGCCTATACAGCTTTGATTCCTGTTCCCATCCTTCTGATTTCCTTAACCCCCTTTCATCCTTCTATTGCTAACTCCATTTCTTCCTCATTCTGCTATCCCATCTCCCCCCACTTCATCCTTCATTTCTTTAATGGCTCAGTCCAAACCCTCTCCACTTACCCTAGACAAGCAGATATTGTAGATGGTGATAGTTATCAGCCTTTAGCCATACCATTATTTCCTAATTCTGAATGTTTCAAACATTGGAGAATCTTTCTAGGCAAAGAATCTTCACTGTTCCATCTAGGGTGGGACAAATAATAGCAAAAATTATTTATGGACATTTTTTTTTCATTCAAAATCACGTTGCTATTTGGCCACATTTCCACTCTTTCATGTTTGCTTATTCTCAAACAGTTGTATCAGCAGATTTTGTTCACATAAATGCTGGACAAACAAGAGGGAATTTGCTATTAGAGGTTGGAAGTACTCACTCTTGGTTTATAAACATATCAATTATATTTTTGTGTTAATGTTTGCCACTGTTTCCGTCATCCAGTCAGGGAACAGAAACAATATCATATGACTTAGGTGAACCAACCATATATGATGAATAATGACAATCAAACAATTGAAGATATAGATGAACTGAATCGTTGACAAGCAACACTTTCGCTGAAATATGTTTGCACGATCTGTTAGTGGGACAATGACAAATAAATAACTCATGCACAGAAGAAAGGCCTCTGTTTGTAAAATATATCATTCACTAGAAATAGTTCCCCAGCTCTAGTCCCATGTTTCTGACTTCATAACTCTGCAAATCTGGCTTTAATTTGCTCCCAAGGTCAGAAATCTTGGATTTATCCATGATGAAAACTTTTTTTCACCAATCGTTCCCATTTCTGTGTGTCAGAACTTTCTAGAAAGTTTCTAGAATGTTTAATTATTATGACCCTGCCTCTACTGAAATCTTCAGGCCCGATTCTCATCTACAGGAAGGGCATTTAAACTGTTCTAATCATGTAAAGGGATATTAAAGTGGGTTTAAATATAATCTACTCCCACTTTAAGGACCCTGTACACGAACAGAGGAGAGTAAAGTGGCCGAGGTGTAAATGAGAATTAGGCCCTTCATTTCTGTCACCCATTTCCCTTGCTGAATATTGCAATTCCCTTTATTATAATCTTCCAAACTCCCTATTTTTTAAGCCACAGAAGGTTAAGAATGCTATTGCCTTTTTCCTGTTTCAGGGAGAAAGATCATTCCCATCCATTGTCACTTTAACTGACTTAGCAAATTCAAAATTGCCATGATGGTCTCCAGAATCCTCTCCCAGACATCTTTGAGAATATGCCCACCTATTCCTCACTGCTCCTCTGCTCTCTGCCTCAGAAGTTGGGGACCCACATGAGCATGTCCCGACACATCTATTTATAATTTCTGTACTTCCTTCCCTCCAGGACAAAGAATTACTTCATCCCTTGAAATTTCATCTCAAAGTGATCCTTTTCTCCTTAATTGATCGTCATCTTTATGCATAACATATTTTGTGATATTGCGCATTAGTAATTACGAAAATGTAAAACACCTGAACAGTGGGATGCCCATATGCATTTGAATTAACTCAATTTTACCAAGCCTGATCCTGATCCTGCAAACCTTTATTGGTATGGGTGGTCCTGCAGTCATAGAATCATAGAACTGTAGGACTGGAAGGGACTTCAAAAGGTCATCTAGTTCTGTCCCCTGCACTCAAGGCAGGACTCTGTAATAACTAGACCATTCCTGACAGGTGTTTGTCTACCTGTTCTTAAAAACTTCCAATGACAGAGATTCCACAACTCCGTAGGCAATTCACTCAAGTGCTTAACTACCCTTTCAGTGACAAAGGTTTTCCCAATGTCCAATTTAAATCTCTCTTGCCACAATTTAAGCCCATTGCCCCTTGTCCTATATATAGAATATAGAGAATTTCATCCTCTATACTTAGAGCTTAACAAAAACAAAATTTCATCATCTTCCTTCTAACAACCTTTGATGTACTTGAAAACTATCATGTTTCCCCTTAGTCTTCTCTTCTCCAGATTAAACAAACTCAATGTTTTCAATCTTTCCTCATAGGTCATGTTTTCTAGACCTTTAATAATTTTTGTTGCTCTCCTCTGGATTTTCTCCTATTTGTCCACATCTTTCCTGAAATGTTATGCCCAGAACTGGACACATGACTCCAGATAAGGCCTTATCAGCATGAAGTAGAACAAGAAGAATTACTTCTCACATCTTGCCTACAACACTCTTGCTAATATAGCCCAAAATGATGTTAACTTTTTTTGATACAGTGTTACACTGTTGTGTCACATGTAGCCTGTGATCCACTATAATCCCCAGATCCCTTTCTGCAATACTCCTTCCTAGGCAGTCATTTCCCATTTTGTATATGTACAATTGGTTGTTCCATCCTGAGTGGAGTTCTTTGCATTTGTCCTTATTGAATTTCATCCTCTATACTTCAGACCATTTCGTCAGTTTGTCCAGATCATTTTGAATATTAATCGTATCCTCCAACGCACTTGCAACCCCTCTCAGCTTTGTATCATTTGCAAACTTTGTAAGTATATTCCCTGTGCCATTATCTAAATCATTGATGAAGATATTGAACAGAACCGGATCCAGGAATGATCCCTGCAAGATCCCACTTAATATGCCCTTCCAGATTGACTATGAACCACTGATAACTACTCTCTGGGACCGTTTTTCCATCCAATTATGCACCCATCTTATAGTAGCTCCATCTAGGTTGTATTTCCCTAGTTTGTTTATGAGAAGGTCATGCAAGACTGTATCAAAAGCCTTACTGAAGTCAAGGTATACCACATCTACCATCTCCCTCCTATTCACAAGGCTTGTTACCCTGTCAAAGATAGCTATTAGGTAGGTTTGACACAATTTGTTCTTGACAAATCCATGCTGACTGTTACTTACCACTTTTATCTTCTAGGTGTTTGCAAATTGATTGCTTGATTATTTTCTCCATTATCTTTACAGGTACTGAAGTTAAGATGACTGGTCTATAATTCCCCAGGTTGTCCTTGTTGCCTTTTTTATAGATTGGCACCATATTTGTCCTTTTCCAGTCCTCTGAAATCTCTCCCATCTTCCATGAGTTTTTGAAGATAATCACTAAGGGCTCAGATATCTCCTAAGTCACCTCCTTGAGTATTCTAGGATGTATTTCATCAGGCCTTGATGACTTGAAGACATAGTTCAAAAGGACTACCTATGTGATAAAGAATACTCATATGAATTCTGCTGAACTAAGTACTGAGTAGCTCCATCCTTAATAAAGTCATTAGCAAGTCTACTTTTCATTTAGTTTATATACTCCTTTCATGGTTTACAGTAAAGGAACAATCTGAGTGGCTGATGAAGATTGTGAATTACATAGCTGCGACATACAGGATGTAAGGTTATAATATAATGTTTACTTGGTTTTGATTAATTAATTAGCCAGTCAAATTCACGGGGTCTTAGTTATTTTAGTGTTCTGGCTAATTAACTATGTTGCAGCCCAATAATCATTTCCTGAAGACATGATGACAGTGTCTTATAATAAATATATGTCTTGGGTGATGGAAGCAATCAACTTCACAATGCATCTGAGATGTGTGTATAGTATATCATATAATAACCTCACACCCTCTCATGTATTATTTATTTGCATTAAAATATTGCTGTTTATTCACTATGCGTACTCTGTTTGGAATGTTTTGCTCTGATGTATAATATCAATTGTTTCTTTCCTTGGTTTGTACCTGTGCCTTCTCCAATAAAACAGAGTGTAGCAAAATAAAAATGCATTGTATAAGGTCTCAAAAAATCTTCTTATGTCAACAGAAAGGTAACTCTACAAGACACTCCCACACCACAGAGAAATGTTGGTGGGACCTCAGGAGCTCATCTGAACAACCTTCAGTTAGAGCTAGAGGCAAAGAGGGAGAGAATACTATGAACAATTGTTACTACCATAGGTTATATATGTACTTTGGAAAAAAAAGTAGCACTGTTGTCACTTTTTTTGTGTGTGTCTTAAAAATTACTGTGTGATTGCAGACAGACACTTCGGTGTGGAAGAACAGAAAGGCTGAGAAACTGCTTGCTAAAAACGAGGCTTGAAAATGACAAAATTGTATGATTTTTAATGATGGCCTGAAAGTTAAATCAAGATATATTAAAAGTAGGCAAAGAAAGAGATGAGAGTTTTTTCTGTATTTCTGGGAAATCTTCTAGGATTGAGAAATGCTAGAAGAAACCTCTGTCACTTTTCCAACAAAAAATGATACTGTTCTTTGATCAGAGGCTGAAAAACAACATTAACCAAATCTCTTCCTTTCATTCAGAGGGATGTTTTCCATCTTTTGTCTTTGGGGATTTAAAAATATAATCCATATTGTTTTTATTTATTTTTTTAGTTTTTGTTTTTTACTTAATGCAGACATTTTTTATGGATTAAAGAAAAACCTCTTAAGCATGATCTTTTTTGCTTCTAAAAGCTTTTGTGCCAACACTGAATTCTTTTAATACTTCACTTAGCAGTCAGTTGAGATTTCATATGAGAATTGTTGCATGATAAATAAATCTGTGATCATTGAAGGCTAGTTCTATTATGCATATCCAGTGGTTAAGGCCCAGTAAAAAGTAGAGATTGGAACCGGCTATTCTTGGGAGCAGGAAGGATCAAAGGACTGGTAATGTGATCTAGGGCTTTTTACCTCCAGGTCACCAGCTCCTATCTGACTCAGGTTGGTAGTGACTAAAAGTCGTTATCATCTAATGGTTATTCAGTGGCCTATGTAAAATGAGTTTCTGGTCTTAGTCCCAGTTGCTAGTGGACAGGTGTTCACGTAGCAAAAATGACCATAATGGGCACCTTTATTGATACTCTGCAGCGGTGCTAATGACTGAATTGTCATGGAAATTAAAATATGTTGAAAAGTTCATACTTTATAAGTAGGGAAATTTCCATTTTAAAGTAAATAAAAAGAAATGAATATAAACTACATCTTAAATAAACATAAGTTTTTGTATTCTTTCGGGGACATCTGAATTGTGCTGTCATCATGGATACTTTGATATCAGACTAAAATTCAAATGTATTCTCGCTACTGATGGACCTTCATAAAACTCCTTGTGAAGTTGGCTGCCCGTGAGAAAGAAATATGGAGGGGGGGCAATCCTATAAAGCGTGCTCTGGACATCATTAATGAGAGTCGGCACTTAACACCTTCCAGGATCAAGACCTTAGCGCTCACATACAGTTCCAGAGAGGATAATTCAGGACTTTCTTATGTTTTTCTGCAAGCAGATCAAGTTTGAAAAGTGCCAAAAGGATAACAAACTTCTTTCCACCCTTGTCATGATATAACAGTTTGTTTCCTCTGTCTGGGTTGAGGAGGTTGTCCAGAAACATTCAGGAGAATCTCCTACAGACTGTTCTAAGGAGGCTCTTTTTATTTGTTCTGTAAAGTTAGGGTTGGTTTCAGTAAAATCTCTCCTGTTTTCTAAAGGTCAGGCACATCTACTTCCTTTGTTTGCTGACCTGGGGTATGTGGGTGTGTACTGAGTGGAAATGTGAATCAGTTAAGGTCATTGGTCTTGAATGGGCCACCTCGCAACCTAGATGCTGCACAGCCTGCTGACGTGAGTTCAGTTCACAAGCTTGTCTTGAGGTCCCATGACTGCCTGAGGCTTAAGAATGTCAAAAAGGATGGGACTTAAAAATGTGGAAAAAGCACAGCAGACTCAAGGATTGCGGGGGAAAGAGGACCTCAAACAATATCACTTTCCAGCAGCCCTCTCTGATCAATGCATCTGGGGTTGTTGATGGACTGCATTCAGCTGTAAACTTCCAAGGGGAGGATCATAATGAGAAGGGAGCCTTTCAAGATGGTGGGGATGTGATGTTCATAGGTCCAGTCCATAGCTCAATTCTATATTATGCAAATAGCCAGGACATCCAGCTACTAAAAAGTAGTCAAGACTCCCTAAAAGACTTGTGTGTCAGCAGTCTCCAGAATGGTTTTATTTTTGTATATTAAACCCAAGAAAGTGCATTTACTTTAAATTTGTTAATCTCTTTGCTGGCTTCCCTACTCTTACCCCTGTGACTGATCATGAAATAGCTAACAAATAAATACAATTAAAAAAAGAGTAAAAACTAAACAAAATCTGAAACACAAATGTAAATGATTGTTATCTTGGAAAAAAATCATCTCCAAACACAGCATTCCTTTCCCTCTTGTTTTCTGTTCTTTCCTCCTTCCCTTGACTCATACTACTAAGACTTCCATCATCATGCCCCATAATTTTTCTTTAAAAAGTTTCCTAAACTTATGGTCCTACATGCATATGTCGGCATCTAAATAACTTGCCTGATTTTCAGTGGTGCTGAGCGCACCTGCAGTTTCCAGCACTGTTTATAGCTCAATAATTCAAAATGGCACAGTGTAATAAGGTATTCTTAGCTGTAGTAGATAAGGTTGAGTGCTTTTCCATACAGGAGCTTTGGATAACCTGTATCGGAGGAAGCAGTCTCTTCTGGCAAGCAGAAACTTTCTTTCCTAGGAAGTATATAAGCAAGATTATTATAGAATTCTGCTCATGTATGCTTACTGTTGATCTGACTGAAATTCATATATTTATGTCTCCACAGCTAAGCCCATTGTTTAAAGACACTGTCCTGAAGAGAACATTTAATGCTACCTTACAGAATCCTGTTGCAACTCAGATGGACAACACTGTTTGCAAATATGAGGCAGTGCACCCAGGCACACTTTGTGTGTCTATTTAAGAATTCTTCAGTGGTGAATATGCTTACCTATATTACTAAAAGATTTAAGAGTTCATATTAGGTTGTTACATTTTCTAATATATTCTCAAAATTACAAAACATATTAATTTTAACTTTATTTAATATGGGAAATGACTGTCTCTTTAGTCCAAATAGTAAAGGAAATTGGTAATATATTTGCAAATTTTCCTCTCCATATTAATATTTGCACTCAAGAGGGTTGATAGCAATTTTTGAATAAATGTTACAGTGGAACGCTGTACTCATAGTTAAATCAAATTATAATTGTGCCAGGCATGGAAAGGAAAGTTTATTAGCTTTCTACTTCCCAAATAAATATTTCCCTTACTTCTTTAGAGAAAACCGTGGAAACTACATATAAATGAAATGTAGGTGGCAGGCTTTTCCACAGTTCATGTCCTTTATCAGCTGAAGCAATGAACTCCTAATACTAACACTGGATTGTACTCTGTTAATGTGATCACTTTGCAATAAAGGATTGTGGCTTTATTGCAAAGTCAGACAGAAATAATTGAGCTCTGATGGGCAAAAGTTGCTAAATTAAAGGTGAACTTCAGTATAAAACAATGTTAAAATTCAGAAATCTGACTTAAAGATATCTGCAAACATATAGTGATCACCACTGAAAAGTAAGCATTTACCCACGCTACCACATGACAGTACCTGAGACAAAGCAGCATTTTTTTTATATTTAAAATAGACTTTTATTTTATCTTCCAATATGTTAATGGACTATGACTTTGTCTCTCACTCTATTGTTAACAAGTTATCCAATATTTTGTTAGCTCACTAAAAAGCACAACTTCTAAGGCAGAGGTTCTCAAACTGTGGTCCATGGACCACCAGTGCTCCGCGAGCTCCATTCAGGTGATCCGCGGATAGTTCCCTCTAAGATGCGCGCCTGAGTGGCCGCACACAAGAGAATGAAGGGCCACCCACCTAACTAGTGGAGCTGTGCAGGCGTGGCTCCACTAATTAGATGCCTGGACCCTGGAGAAGATGCACATGTAAGTTGAGGTGGTGGCCTTTGGGTGCGGGGGGGGGAAATAGGAGGTAGGTGGGAGGGGGAAGTGGGGTGAGAAGAGGGGGTGGGTAGAATTTGGGGTGTGCAGGGCTGCGGTGGCCAGAGAAAGAGGCAACTTTCCCCAGCTCCAGGGCTGAGGCTGCCAGGGAGCGACGGACCTCCTTCCCAGCCTCAGCTCTGTGGTTGTTGTGGCGGGGGAGAGACCCCCCTCCTTCCCAGCCCCAGCTTGGGGGCTGCCATGGTTGGGGAGAGAGGGCACATCCATCGCATTAGAAAGGTAAGACTACTGATATTAAAATATGAGTTGTGTGCTTTTATTTGTAGAACAAAAAAGTTTATTATTGTTTTTTTTATATAGCGCTTTTATCCAATGCGCTTTACAACAGTTAGCTAATGATACAAACACCATTTGGAAAGATCCTTAAGTGGTCTGCCGAGATCCTCAGCAATTTTCAAGTGGTCTGTGAAAAAAAAAAGTTTGAGATCCACTGTTCTAAGGGTACGTCAGGCCTCTACCCTACTAGAATCCCATGGGAAAGAAAGATTATATAGGTCTGCATTCTTTCAGATGTACTTTTAAACAATGGAGTTTGGAGGTATTACAGAGAAGATGTCATGTAAGCATCTTCCTTTCATCTAAATAGGGTTTCAAAATATTTCCTTTGGGTACTAAGGCCTGGTCTACACTAACCCCCCCACTTCGGACTAAAGTACGCAAATTCAGCTACGTTAATAACGTAGCTGAATTCGAAGTACCTTAGTCCGAAGTTACTGCGGTCCAGACGCGGCAGGAAGGCTCCACCGTCGATGCTGCGTACTCCGCTCGCCGAGCTGGAGTACCAGCGTCGACGGCGAGCACTTCCGGGATCGATCCGGGGCACTTCCGGGATCGATCCAGGATCGATTTATCGCGTCTTAACCAGACGCAATAAATCGAACTCAGAAAACCGATTGCTTACATCCGGACCCGGATGTAAGTGAAGACGTACCTTTAGTTACAGCAAATGTTAGAACTGAGATTTTCCTTCCTTTTGTCAGAACTATACTGAACTGTCTCTCATCTTCTCCTTAATAGAGACATCTGTGCAAAATATCTCCATCCAATGTCAGACTGATTCAAACTGAGACAGGAATTCAAGTTTTGTTTCTGTGACTAGCCCACAAACGTTCAGTGAACATGGGGTGAAGTTAGCACAGCTGGCATGCTGGTGCACCTCCCTTCCCCCGAACTGATATTTCTTGTTTTCTCTCGCTAACAAATCCCAGGGTCCCCTCACCCTCTGAAGATACCTAAGGAAAGAAAGTGAGGTCCTGGGGCTTGTTAGGAGAGACATCAGTGGTAGGTGAGGAAGGGGGCTACCCATGGGGTTAACACCTTGACAGTTCAAGTTAATCAGAACCAAACATCCAAGCAAACCTGAAGCACTTCCAACCTTTCAAACCAAACTATAGGATTTGGTTCATCATCCCCTCTGTGAACTAAACCTCCATGGTTCATTGAGCCCTAGTCTTCCTACACTACATTATCGCATGCGTGCCTACAAGATAGAACATGAAGCAACAGTCATATTGTGTGGCAGCTAAGTTTTAAAGGGCAGCCTATGCACTCCACTATTTTTGGACTGGATAGTCAACCATGACTAGACATTAAAAATGAAGAAGACATATATCCACACAGCATACCCCAAACAGCCCATGCTATGATTCATCAGTTGCCTAGTGTAGTGTGATGCGTTTCTTAAAGCAGCTTGACCCAATAGAATTTTATGTTTCTAATAAGCTGGAGAATATTTGAAAGGATTCCTTTAGTTAAGGTTTAGGAGAGTCAGACTTAGTGAACCAGATTTTTCTTCTTTTCTGTTTCATACAGGCATAATCCAGCATTAGTGCCTATTAATGACTGAATCAAGCTGAAAGTTCTCTTCCAAAGGAGTGCCTACATTTTAATGATGTCCTCCATCAGCTGCTCAAAGGAACATGATTGCTCTTATAACCTCCAGAGATAGTAAAGCTATTCTTGCAAGAGATCTTATTTAATTTCCCCCTCCTCTGTACTTTTTTCCTATTACCAGACATCTGTTCCAGTTCTTTAACTCATGAAGCGCTGACTGTCCTCTTTTTAAAGTACAACTGCAAATAAAAATATGAGAAGAAACATTTGTTTCCTTTTGTCTTTTTTCTCCCCATTGTCCTCTTTGCCAGATACCAGAGAAGGCACCAAACTACAAAACGCGAGGCTGTGTGAAACAAAAATAAAGGTTATAGTTGAGTTTTTGTTGCCTGTCCTCATCAGGATGAATTAACTGACAGCCTGATTGAGCCAACGTGGCAGAAACCCCCACCACAAACATAGAAAGGGGGAAGGATAAATTGATGAGGCTCCCTTCAAGGCTGTTTTTCCTCAGAATATTTAAGTGGGTGAAAGATTTGCCCCCTCCTTCCAACATAAGAAGTGAAGAGACTGGTCCCTGAACCTCACAGATCCCTCAAGATATGCTCAGGTCTCAGAGAATCCACATGAGACCCTGTACCTTTACTGCTTCTCAGCTCCCACCTGTTCTCCTCTGGATTGACCTGTACTGACAAGGTTTCTCCTCTCAACAGCTGCCTCTGGACACATAGGGGACTGTTCAGGCTCAGAGTACTTTACTTCTGGATGTCCCGTGTGGTTGAGAAGGGGAAAGATGTGTATTCTGCCCTGCCCTCTGTCCACATTCAGATCCCTGAACCGGCAGAGGGATCTCTGTTGGTATAGGAACAGAGTGGATCGTGGTGTGGAAGAAGATAATTCCTACTCATGCCACTACATGGCCCGGGACATATCTACACACGGAGCTCTTCTCTATGCATGGATCAAGGGGGTATGACCAGACCCTTTGTTCATTTCTTAGTTATTCCTTGTTATCAGTTGCCGAGGACTGACTGCTTATTGCTCCTGAAAAAATGGATTCTGGTTTATGAAAGAGTTTATAAGCCTTGCAGATTATGACATAACAGACCTTTACATCATGTTGTTCTAAGTAGCATCGTGTACTTTTCCCCACTTCAGTTCTGACATAGTTGTAGTAGCCTGTGTCTTACTAAACTTATTAGTGGTTTGTACAATTTAAAAGTGAGGAGCCAAGCTTTAGATGGTATTAAAGCATAGTGTTTGCATTCTGGCAGTTCTCAAGATAGTGACTGCTAAAATCATGTTGGAATTCAAATAAGAACAAAAAGTATTATGCTAATCAGAATCACATAGTTTCAAGATACGATATCTCACAAAGTTCCAGAGTTGGAAAATCTTGCAATTATGTCATTGGCACAGCCTACGAAATCTACCAAACATTTGTTTCTAATTCTGTCAGTTTGCAAGATATTAGACCTTTAAACTGCTATTGGTCCTTGGGTCTAACAATGTTTTATTGGCACCTTTGCAAGTCTTAATGTTGCAAGTCCCAAACCTCAGATGTGAGGAATTTTCAATTCCTGATTCAGAGAATGCTAAAAACTACCATCTCAAACAACTATTATTGTTATTTATATTGCAGTAGCAAGGAAGCGGGGATATTAAATATTTAGTGAAAAAAAAGACATACAATAACTCACACCCTGTACAATATTTTTCTTTTCCATATATAGCATCTGGAGAAAGCACTTGAGAATATACTTCATGGAATACACTGAGGGAATGACCTAGATAATGTAACTTAATAGGCCTTTTCCATCTCTGTTGTCTGTGATACCCCTCCTTAGGGGTTTTGAAAGCATATGGATGAACAATTAGAAGTAAAAATTAAAAAGACTAACCATGAAAAAGACCCTAAGTCTCCTGAAATTAAACACACCCATAAACTGGTTAGTAATTGCTTAAACCTGATATTTAAATGGTCTCTCAGTAGCTACTGACATGGACACCGTAACAGTGGGATAGAACAAGGAAAGGAATGAAAACCCCGATCATTAAAGGGATCTTGAAAATGGAAAACATGTTCACCCCTTAATTCTAACTAGTACTGTAGAGTGCAGCCTTAAAACTGATTTTATGTGGGTGCTATATGGATGCATACTGCTGGTCTTAGCAACACACTGGAAGCTAACAACCAATTAAAAAGCATTCTGCAATATATCATTGCTATATTCGGCAATAAAGTGCCTTAAATTCACTGTAACCATTGAGAACTCCTTTTTATCACAACTTAATCAAGACAGTGCCTAGCTACTAGATCACATCCTATTATAGAGTCATTCTCAGCAATATTAGCAGTGCAAAATTCACAGAGCAGCATGATTCATGACCTCCTTCATTCAACCAGCCCTTTCGAAATGGAAACAAAAATCTGCAGTCAAGGAAACATATCTTCAAAGTTGTACTTTAAAAATGAAGCATTAAAGAAATAAAAAGGTTTTTTCTCTGGCTCTAAAGCAAACATGAAATCTTTATGAAGATGATCTCTGTGTATATGAGATAATTGACCAAAATCCAGTAATGCACAGCCTTCCACCTCCTTCTTTTAGCCACAGATATTATGGCCAAAATGTTTGACTGTGACTAATAATTTGGGGGTGATTCACTTTTTGCGTGTCCAACTTGAGACGCCCTGGGCTTGATGTTCAAAAGTGCTGAGCACACACAACTCCAGTTGTAACGATATCCATTATACCAAACACATTATTCAAGGGACTTCTTCCATAAAAAAGTTTCTTAGGACCGCAACTGCCATTAACACGAATGGTGGAGTCTAGCTTCCTGATCATTGGAGTGGGAAGTATTGTTGTCAAAAAATCCATAATAAGCGGGATTGTGACATCGCTAAGTGGGACTAAAGGGAATGGTGCCAACATCCCATTTATTTTAATAAGAGTTGGTCTCATCACATAAAATGTTGGGGGAAATTAACTACTGTGCATAATTAGCAGCTAATTTTAAAACTTAAATATCTCAGTTATTTCAATTGTCTTTTTAAATACCCAAAATGCATCTAGAATGGTAACACCCAGCTTGCACTACTGATGTATTTCACCATGAGCATGAGCTGTGGCCAATAATGCTCCTCTTGACTGTGGTACAGTCACCTCTCTTGAGAGCTCAAAATGCGGCAATGCATAAAGAGACACATTTCCAAAGGATATCTTGAAAAATTAGTTTGTGCATGTAATTACACATCGGAAGCCACATTAGTCTTTTGCAGCCCCAGGGTTGCTGGGGAATGTGTAAATGTGTGTGTGTGTCTGTGTTTCTGTTAGGAGAGGAGCAGAAATAGAGTACACGGGTGTGATGCCCGGAGGCATTCCACGTGTGCATGGCAAATGCAGCCAAATTGTCTCCATGCTTGCCAGTGTACTATTTTTCACTCTGATGTAGGATTTTCAAATAATTTAAGCGTATATTTCCCCTTATGCATTCTCTTGGATTTTGAGTTATGTTGGCCTTATTGTTACTGTTGTTTTCATATGTTAATGCTCCATTTCTTTAATGGGTTTTGTTCTCGGTTGATTGGGTTTATTTAATTTATAAGGTATATAGGTGTAAATATTGTTATGGATTTTCAATGGGCCTGACTTTTAAATGTTGCCTTCATTTTTGTGGGTGTAAATGCTAACATTTGGGTATCGGACTATTCCATTCTGCCTGCAATTCAGTTTAGAGATCTGAATGTTAGCATTTGTGCTTTCAGTCGATTGAGTATTCTCACAAACAGAAGAAGGTTTAAAAATCAGGCCCAAATGCGTCAAGAAATTCTACTGAGATGTTTAATACTGTAAAAAATTGTTTGAAAAAGCTGCTGTTAGGTTGTTCACCTTCAAATTCACTTTTAAATATGGTTTATTTTTGTCTGATCCTTGGAACTTTGTTGTCACAACTGAGATAGACAATCACTTGTGACTTTTGTAAATGAGCCAGGGAATGTGTCTGTGGGTTTCTAAAATTATTTATCAAAACATTTTAGGCAAATCTGGGGATCCTGAAAATGCCAGGTTGCTAGACCTCAAGAAACTGTCACTGGGGGTGAGGAGGTGATTAGCTCAAGCTCCCGGACCTTTCAGCCCTTGGGTTCTGTCCTGAGGCTGCCAAAGGCAGAGTCAATAGTATTGGGGGATCTTGTGCTATGAATTCTTGTCAACTGGATAGACATCACCAAATCATTTCACCAAGGCCACTGAACAGCAATCAAATAGCAATATGCACTGCTGTTGTAGCTGCGTTGATCCCAGGATATTAGAGAGACAAAGTGGGTGAGGTAATATCTTTTATTGGACCAACTTCTGCTGATAAGAGAGACAAGCTTTAGAGATCAGAGCTGCTTCATCTTCTAATATCCTGGGACCAACATGGCTACAACTACTCTGCATGCATTTTAATCCATTTATTATGTGGCATGTTAATTTTATATCTTTCTAGTTTTTTAATAAAAATATCATGTGGTATCAAGTGAAATGCCTTATAGAAGTCTAAGTATATTATGTGAACACTATTAACTATATCAACCAAAATTGTAATCTCATCAAAAAAGATATTATATTAAGTTAGTTTGATAGGATCCATTTCCCATAAATCCATGTTTATTGGCATTAATTATATTACCCTCCTTTAATTCTTTAATTGAGCCCCATATCAGCTGTTCAACTATTTTGCCCAGGATCAATGTCAGACTGACAGGCGATAATTACCCAGGTCATCCTATTTACTGTTTTTTAATTATTGGCACAACATTAGCTTTCTTCCTGTCTTCTGGAACTTCCCACTGTTCTAAGACTTAATGAAAATCATCATTAATGGTCCAGTGAGCTCCTCAGCCAGCTCTTTTAAAACTCTTGGTTGCAAGTTATTCACACCTGCTGATTTTAAAATGTCTACCTTTAGTAGCTTCTCATCCACCTGAGATCCTAGCAGAATGGAAAAAGTGTTATCATATGATATGAATACATCATCTGTTTTTTCCCAAATACATAATAGAAATATTTATTGACCCAAAATATATATTGACCATGCCTTTTCTGCATTATTATTGATAATTCTACCATTTGAATCTAGTCATGGATCAGTGCCACTGTTAGGCTTCTTTTTGTTCCTAATATACTTAAAATAACTTCTTAACAATGCTGGCCATAGGTTTCTCTTTGTGTCCCTTTGCTTTCCTTATCAATTTTCTACAATTCCTAGCTTCTGATTTATATTCATTACTATCAACTCCTCCTTTCTTGAAATTATTTATTTTTTTATAGCTGTCTTCAATTCCTCTCTAAACCAGGTGCATTTTTAAACCAATACAGTCTTTTCCCTTGATTGTGGCTTTTGGGGCATCTAGTAAAGTGTTCTTAAACATTTCCTGGTTATCATTCTCATTTTTCTCCCAGCTGATATGGCTCATAATTGTTTTCAGCTTTGTAAAGTTGGTCCTTTTAAAGCACCAAGTATATATTCTGGACTGTATTCTGTTTGCATATTATAAATTTGAACAAGTCATGATCACTTGTACCTAAGTTACCGTTACTTTTTAGTTCTATAATCAGTTCCTCTTTATCTGTCAAGACAAGGTCTAATATAGAATTCCTCCATGTTGGCTGTAACACTTCTTGCGTTAGGAAATTGTCATCTGTAATATTTAGAAATTCCAAGGACGTTTTGTTTTAGTACTGGCAGCATGAAATCTCCAGCATATGTCACTCAGATTGAAGTCCCCCATGATCTCACATATTTTTTTCCCTACACATTATAGATAGGTGTGTAAGGAGCCAGTCATCCTGTTCCCTAGTGTGATCTGGTGGTCTGTAGCAGACACCAACTAATACCCCATCTTTTGCTTTATTTGTTAGGACATTGATCCATAGATATTCAAGATCATTTTCTTCTGAATGCATCAGTCACTCAAAAACAGGTCATTCTATTTTTTTTAAAGAGAGTGCCACTCCCCCTTCTCTTTTGCCTGGTTGATCCT
The DNA here is from genome assembly GCF_002925995.2 of Terrapene triunguis. Taxonomy (NCBI): domain Eukaryota; kingdom Metazoa; phylum Chordata; order Testudines; family Emydidae; genus Terrapene; species Terrapene triunguis. The sequence continues at coordinate 448,419 of NW_020665140.1, forward strand.
TCCTAAATAGATTATAACCATTGATTTTAACATTTCAATCATGGGGATCATTCCACCAAGTTTCAGTAATACCAACTAAATAAAATTTATGCTCATAAATGAGCAATCCTAATTCCTCTTGTTTGATACCCGGGCTCCTGGCATTAGTGTGTAGGCAATTAAAGAATTTCTTTTCTTCATGTCCTTCAAGCAGCTGCTCACAGCTCCAGCTTCCTAACTCCACTAGGCAAGCAGGATGGACTGGTTCTTCACCACTACTGCAGCCATGGCCTCTTTGGGGCAAGAAGCACCAAAAAGTGCACTGGGCAGCTTAACAGCCTAGCCTAGATGGTAAGTCTGGCTGTCTCCTATACAGGTGCAGTGCAGGACTGTGGAGTCTCCCTGTGCCTTCCTTCTCACCTGCACACTTAGATCAGGGAAACCACATTTTATACCTATGTGTATGCAATGGGCGCACACACAAACTCAATATTCTTCGTACAGATATATTTTCAAGAACAACTGAGGCTCCATCTTGTGAAAATTGGACCCTGTGGTGCTACTACTAAAAAGAACGATCAGCTGCATCAATGGGTGTGGGTCCTTTGAATGACATTTTTAAGCAGATACGTCCTGGCTGGTCATTAAAGATCCAAAGGTTCTCCACACTGGTGTGCAGTATTCTGTGCACTGGCTGGATACCATCCTCTGACCCCCCTGAGGCTGCATTTCAATGTTTGCTGCAAGCAAATACATGGGGTGGAATGGTTCTGATTATAACTCTGTGCCTACCCCTGTAAGTTAGAACTGCTGCAGAATTTCTGTTTTTGCTTCCCAAATTTCAGCTAGTTTTAGTTCAGAGTTTTGTTTCTTTTCATTCTCCAGTCAAAATAATAATAATAATAATAATTAATAATTAATGTTTGAATTGGGATTTAACTTATGAGTTTTAAAGGTCTAAAATTTAAAGATAAAAACATTCTTAACCCTTCATTTCTAGTCCTCGCCTCAAACGCCTGTGCTGTTCTCTGTGACTAGGGCTCTAAGTGACATACAGGGTCAAACAGGCCAGAGCAGCCATAAACAAGACACAAAATCCTTCAGTCACTATGGGCTTGTCCACACTTGAAATGCTGCAGCGGCACAGCTCCACCGCTGCAGCTCTTGAGTGTAGACACTTCCTACCCTGACGTTCAGGGTTCTCCTGTCAGTACTGTAGCCATCAAGCAAGCACTGTCTACACTGGAGATGAGGACAGCTGAACTGCGCTGCTCAGGGGTGTGGATGTTTGACTCAGACCCGTGTTAAGCATGGCCACGGGAAGGCTCTCTGATCACCTGAACAGCATCCAACACCTTTTTTGCACACGCATAAGGTTTTGATGGCCAAATCCATCTCTGTTTCTCGAGGCAGGGTTTTTTAACTTCCTGCTCTTACTTGGCACCAATTTTAGTCTTCACCCAGGGTGACAGAAAAGCTTCACTGGTTCCTTTGCAAACAAAACTGAGTCAGAGGGTTTCTGCCTTCTTTAAGGTCAGGCTGCTTTCTTAAAAAGGGAAGTCCCCCATGCGGATACAGACTAACACGGCTGCTACTCTGAAAAAGGGAAGTGTTACTCTCTAGCTAGCCACCTGCTGCACAATGGCTGATTCTTAAATCTAGGCCACAGATAGTATGGGCCACCCTATTCTGGTGGCTGTATGGACTAAATTACATAGTGACTGTTCTTTTTCCATCTCTGATTCAATATGCAAGATGCACCTTGCATAGACCTTTACCCCAGTGCAAAGTGGGTGTGATATGCTACTAGTCTGATCTGTTAGCATTCTCCATTCACTGGGGTAAAGGATTAGAGAATGTACAGAGCAACAGTCAATCAAATCCACATTTGGCAGCAGTTAAGAGTTGAAGCTGGTTTTGCTGGGGAAAAAAATAATGAAAATAAATGGTGTCCATTCTGCCAGTTCTTGTAGCAGGCTCTAGCCTGAAGCAATACGAAAAGGCCAAGGTAGTAAAAATAAAAATAAAAAATCAGGACATCTTATGGAACAGCCAACCTGACCTTGTAACACAGCGACTGTAAATTTGGTTGAGCTTTGATACTGACTTTCAAGGGCTCTTTCTGAACCTGCCATTGTTAATATTTGGCCAGTCCACAGAAGAGAGGATTACAGCTCTTTAGTTTTTGTTCTGAGTTTCTGACAAAAGAGCTGGGTGATTGTTTTAAAGGTAATCCCTGAGCACTTATCTTTGGCCTCCAGATAGCATGGGCTGTTGCTGAGCAAGGGAGCTGCTAGGATATGTAAAACGTATTCATTTAAATACTGACAGGCTGCAGTTTAACTCTGACCTCATGATTAACTGGAGAAAGGAGAGGAGGGGGAATTTTCAATCACTGCACAGGAGTTACATACAGAAATCCTGTTATAAATAACAGGATTTGAGCCTGTACATTTCACACATCACTTTGAAAATGCCCCCATTTAATGTCTTATGCTAACATCATCAAACCACCATGTTAGTAAATATAAAATAAAATAATATTTATGTCACTCTTCATTCCACATGAAATTGTTTTTGAAGATTAGTTTATTTGAGCCTGGGCTCCCTTTGATTTCATTTCAGAAGCATCTAGATTCAGTGGGGATTAAAAATTCAAATCCCCCCCCCTCACGTCTTAACCTCCTTTGCTTCTTGTGATTTTTTTCTGCAGCAAAATGTCACGGTGTAAACTATGGTGATAAAGGCAGCAGCTACAGGTACTGTATGCATGTGTTGGAAGCACTAATGAAGGAGAGAAAGTTTGTTTATCTTTGTTTGGTCTGGAAATCTAGTATGTGGCCTCAATTCTTGACATGGAGTGGTCAAGATGACCAAGGAAATACTATAACTTGAAAGTATCAGAGGGGTAGCCGTGTTAGTCTGAAGAAGTGAGGTTCTTACCCACAAAAGCTTATGCTCCCAATACTTCTGTTAGTCTTAAAGGTGCCACAGGACCCTCTGTTGCTTATAACTTGAAAGTCAGTCAGTAAACAATCTTAGCAATGCAAAATGCTAACGTGATTGGACACTGCATGATTTTCAGCACCTCTTAGCAGAGTCCCTATGAGAGAAAGGAAGGGTTGCTTTAGAATGTGTTTGAATTCTAGGGGCAGAAACAATACACTGGATCCTAGCACCCCTGAAGTTCAGGGGAGTTCAGATGTAGGTTTTATAGTTCATGCCCATCTCTGTTGAATGGGTAAGTGTACATTTAGTCTCAATTTAGGCTGTAATTGACATGTATTCATCTCACATTTATCCATATCATCTCTGCTTTAGCACGCCTCCTGCCAGTAACCTAATTGGATAACTCCAAGTCTACATAATGGATACTTACACTAATTGAAAAATGACTATTATTAATCCCCAAATTACCTGTCAGATTCACAAGTCAGTATATTGGCCAGATCTAGTATCCTTTTCTTTTTTTATCACAGCACAGTGTCTGTATGTGTGTGTGTGTGTGTTTGTGTGTTTATATATATATATATTTATATATATATATATTTATATATATATACACATATATATATTTCAATGCATTTTACTATGTTTCAGATGGAAGTGTCTATATTACGCTCCTACTGCTCTTAACACCTGCAGATAGAAGGCAATAGCATTCTTATGTCTTGTGTACCAAGCTGTCTGTGAATTCTGAGGGCTTCCAGTGGGAGCTACAGCTGCTCAGCCCTTCTCAAAATCAGCCCCATTATCCATAATTTGTCACAGAAACAGGATGAAGATGCCTGCAGATAATGGGCATAACCAGGGAACACCAAAAATATTCCAGGGGCCGTTGGAAAGCTCCTAAAGTCAAATGGTGTCATTAAACCCTGATTTTACAGCACTAAATACATTTACTAAGCAACCATAGTTTATTGCTTTGAGTACAACTGATTTTTACATACAGGCATACATAATTCTCCTTGGATTCTCTAGAGGCCTCCATGGGCACCATTTTTCAGAAGTTTCTGAGGGGCCATGACATGTACAGAGGAAACACTCTCAAAGAATTCCAGCTATGAGTAAGTAAATCTCTTTATAACTCTAGCTTTCTCCAGGCTTTGATCTAGGGAGCACCATTAAAATAATAACATAATAGCAAGCTCAGTATTGCTTATTTTCCATGATGTCCTTTCTTTTGAACACCAGTATGGGATTTTCAGTTATACCATTTTGATTTTTGCTCCGGTTATGTAGCGAAGTGCTGCTATAATGAGTTTAATTAAGCGAAAATGGATGTTAGAGTACAATGTTACAAAAGGTTGCTATGCACCGATACATCATAATTAAATGTATTTAGTGTAATAGTAGGAGTCATTTACAATCAAGTTGCTCGCAACAAATGTTAATTGTTGCCTTAAATGACAAGCTCTTTCAATTAAAAGGAAAACAAACCTAAAGCCCAGTTTAGCAAACCACCAGGACATTTACTGTGAGAAGGAATGTCATGTCGTTTATTCACCAGGAGCTATTCAAATCAGGTGAAAATACCAGGTGAGGTGGCTGGATGGGATTCGAATGTGCCTTATTCTGATGTAAAATTATTGCTGGTTGCTTTGGTGAAACCTATTTATGATTAGGGCAGTGACATCTCATAAAATGTGTAAAAGATGCCCAAGGGAAAGCCCCATTGCTTAACTGTACAGGACAAAGCACTCAGAATTATAATATAGACTAGAATAATCCTGCACAGGACAAGGGGAAGACCAGATGATTTAGGGCTGTGTCGTGTACATCTTAAGTATGCTGGTGAGTGCTTACACTGAGGTCAATAGGACTATTATTCGTGTAAGTAGGTGACACAATGTTGCTTCTAATGAGCCTCATTTTAAAAATACTGAGACCCATTTGTAGTCACAGCAATTGTGAGCTACAGCATATCCCTCCAAGCTGTGTGCATGAAAATAGTATCTCGTGCAAGCAAATGAGTATTTGTACAGGAAAAAATGTGCTCACATGTTTACACAAATCTGCTCCTTTTCCTTTCTGTAGAAGTGGCCCAGCAAGCTCTTGAGGGCAGGATCTGTGTATCCCTGTGTGCTTGGAGAGCATCCTTCACACACTGACATAATACACCACTACCTCGATATAACACGACCCGATATAAAACGAATTTGGATATAATGTGGTAAAGCAGTGCTCGGGGGGGGTGGAGGGGGGGCTGTGCACTCCGGTGGATCAAAGCAAGTTCAATATAACGCTGTTTCACCTATAACGTGGTAAGATTTTTTGGCTTCCGAGGACAGCGTTATATCGAGGTAGAGGTGTATATATAAATAATAATAATAGTTCCTTTCCGGCTCTAGTTTTTATGATTCTATGGAAGACAATTGCACTTACTGTTCTTGGTGTGTGTGTGTGTGTGTGTGTGTGTGTGTAAGAGAGAGCGAGAGAGAAGGACTGAGCATTAAAACCAAAAGGAGAGGGCCCAATTCTGTTCCCGTGGCAGACAATGGGCCTTTTGCCATCATCTTCAATAGTTATTGAATTGAATCCAGTGCTAGGGCAAATGTGTTAACAAAGGAAAAATCCTGCATATGCTAATACAATAGGGAGGAAAATACAGAGAGGAAGAGGTATCAATGCGATGACATTTGGATTCATTTGAGTCCTATTCACACACAAAAACAAAACAAAGGAAGAAAGGTTTAAACTTAGAAATTTATGTATCTGGATTAAAATGAACATTTTAGGTCAGATTTTTTTTTTTTTTGGTCCCACTTAGTTTTCCTAGTCTTCTAAACAATTCTGGGAGACGGGGATTAGAAGCAGCTGCAAGCTTGCACGTGTTCTGAAGGGCACAGTAGGACAATGAGGAATTTAGATATCATTCATTTTCTTTTCTTTCTCCGTCTCCTCCTGCCCCCAATTCAACATGGGAAATAATCAGTCATTCACAGTCGTGGAGAATGACCCCCTGCCTCTCATAGCCCATATCCAAAAAACCTTTGGCAAAGCAGACCTGAATTCCAGCTCCCACAGCACGGCTGGAAGTCACACTCTGCACCATAGGACATAGAGATTCATGAATCATGGGCTTATACCAAACTATACACTGAGTACCTTCAATCAGTTGTCAGAAATACTGATTGACCACTTTCTGAGCACTCAATATATTTCCACTTTTGTTTTAATGCCTTTTTCAGTTTGCACAATGAGCTTATGGGATGTCACTGGAATCAAGTTCTTTTCTGATTAAAATCCTTTTTTTTTTTTTTTAACCCAGCTTTGCAGCAAGGATGCGAGCCTGAAAGGCCCAGCATGGCAAAGATACATTCCTGATGATTTATGCAGCTTCACTTCCTTGATGATTACCCCAAATAAATCATGTTGGTATTTTCAGCAGTGATTTAGCTGCCCTTTACATTCATATAAATCTTCAGGCCAAGGAGAAAATTAGCCAAGTCCACACATTGATCTTGTGAGGTAAATTGTACCTAGGCAGCAGGGGCTCCATTGATAAACAATGAGGCAGTGCAAATAACTTATCAGTTTGCTTTTAATCAATGCTACTTCTCACAATGTATTATTCTAGCAATGGGTCTAAATCACTGAGCACTATAACTGTTGTATTCAAAACCTTTTAATCTAATTGGAAAATCTTCCTTTCTACTGGTAATAAACACTCACTAAATTGTCTGCACCTAATTGAGCTGTAGTAATTTATGTGAGCTCCCCACTGCTTTTTCTCTCTTTAATCAGACAGACTGCTCTATGTCTTTAACTAATGAAATCTAAGAATTCACCCAGTAGATCTGATCCAATGTCTCTATTGAATAAATCTTCATTAACACTGGCATATCCCACACCCTCCCTGTCCCGCTTCATCATTAACTCAGAGCCATACCTGTCATCAGAAGGCTATGGCCACTGCTTTATTTATACAAATAAACAAGCGTTGGTCATAAACATAGCACCAAATTAGCATGGACCACACGTTAGATCAGGGGTTCTCAAACTTCATTGCACCGCGACCCCCTTCTGACAAGAAAAATTATGATGCTGCCCCAGGAGGGGGGACCAAAGCCTGAGCCTGCCCAAGCTCTGCCGCCCTGGGTGAGGTGCGGAGGGGGGGGGGGGCAGAGCCCAAGCACCACTGGCCTGGGCAGGGGAGCCAAAGTCGAAGCCCAAGGGTTTCAGCCCCAGGCAGGGGGCCTGTAACTTGAGCCCCGCTGCCTGGGGCAGTGGGGCTCAGGCTTTGGCTTTGGCCCGGGGTGATGGGGCTCAGGCTTTGGCCCTGGGCCCCAGCAAGTCTAAGCCAGCCCTGGTAAACCCATTAAAATGGAGTTGCGACCCACTTTGGGGTCCCAACCCACAGTTTGAGAACTGCTGCACTAGACCACTTAGCCTGCGAGGACCTAATAATAATAACACTGACGTCCTTTTGCCAGGGAGGAGAAATAAACACTCTTGACTATGTGTGCTAGAAGTATTGCCAACTGCAGTATATATTTATAGTCTGGAATTTTTCCCCACTCTGTCTAGAGATCAATCCAGATCACTAGTATCAGAAGAGATCCCCCAAGATACTCAGAACAAAGGATCATTTCCAGATACAGCTATGTTCTTGACAAGGTCCTAGTTGCTAATTTAAGGCATGTGTCACATCAACAACTCAGTCAAAGCCTATAAAGTGTGTTGTAAATTCATCGTGTCTGATCCTGAAGAAGTGCACCCATCCAGGCAGAATAATGATAAGCACTCAGTCATAATTAGAGCTGGTCAAAAATTTTCCAACAGAACAATTTCCACTGGAAAATACTGTATAATTGCAACCAAAATTTCAGGTGGGACTATGTCAATTTCAATGAAATTTCGTTTCATTAATAGAAATGAAAAAAAAAATAACCAAAATGTTTTGATATTGGTCAAAATGGTCCATTTCAATATTTGCAGAATACAACGTTTTTCATTTTGAAATTACTTTGTTTTTGAATGTATTATTTTATATTATACTTTTTAAATTTACTTTAAACATGTCAAAATTTTCACAAAACATTTCGATTTTATTGAAACAGAACATGTTGCTCAACCCAAAAGTAATTTTTTTTCTGAAATTTTGTTTCACAGGAAATTTCTTAATTCTTTGTTTTAGTTCCGATTCAGAATGAAACAAATTTGGAAACTGTGGCATTTCCCGTGAAATGGAAATTCTGATTCCCACACAGTTCTAGTCATCAGACTGTCACCACTTTTACCCTTCTGACGTGGTCCTGAAGTCGCCAGGGTGTGATGCTGGACCAAGTTAGAGATGCCTTTTAAAAACAAATCTGAAAAATCCATAAGCCAAATTCAAACCCTGTGTATGTGGGTGCAACTCCATTGCTGACAATGGCATTCTATCAGCCATCGGCAGGTCTGAATTTGCTTCTGTGTATTATAAAAGGAAACAAATTTCCATGACAGCTCCTGCCTCTCTCTTGCTATGCTCATCAGACCATCTGAGATTCTATGGAGCAGTTATTTTTAGTCATTGGACATAGTGAGGCAAATTTGCCACCGATATAACCCCATTAAGCCCAATTTCTTCTTGATTACAAGATCAATGCAAAAGAGCATGAGCAATGTGTTTACAAAGTCCCTTCACTAGCATTCAGACATGTCACTGGAAAACATAGCACACAGAGGATCAAACATCTCATAATAAAATTCCCCAGTAATATAATCACTGGTCCTAAGCTGCTGAATACTTGTTAATTGCCATCCATATGGCCTTCAGTGGGGATTGCCAACAGCAGCAGTCCAAAAAGATTTGGAGGAGGAAGGAAGGCCAATCACAATAAATCTTTAGGTCTTCATGGCAGGGGTGGGATCAAAACTCTGGTAGCCATTTATATTACATAGAGCCAAGGTCAAAATTCCATCAGCCAATGGGAAGTGTTCATTTTCTCCGACCGTTCACAATGGTTGCCAGAGTTACAGATTGTAAAGAGCCATCCTGTCAGTGCTGCCTGTTTTGAAACTGTTTTTGAAATCCCCAGTTGGATGGGGTCCCGCCACTGTATCTAGCACCACCGCCACAAAACTGCAGCTCTGAGAAACAGCTTTAGCCCTGGAACATTCCTTTCAACTCCCTCCCCTTTCCATACACCACCCAATCATCAGCATACTGCGGAGTCTCACAATTCGCTCCAAACCCTCTCTCTCCTGACATCTCTGTAGCTGCAGACCTTTGCAGCACAACCAAATTCTGGAGCAGTACTTTAGGATATTAAAGTCTTGGTACCTGACTGAAACGTTTTCTTTAAGCAAACAAACCCTCAGCAGTCCCTGTGTGGCAAACATAAACAGAAGCTGTAGCAATAACCTTTTGCGGGATAAATGGTCAGTGGCCACATGAATGCCGATGTACAGCTTGTGCAAAGTGCTCTTTTTTTTCAGGGTTGCCTGTGCCAACAAATGGTGAAGATGCAGGAGCTTACCCGGAGACATGCGCCTGGAACTGACCTCTCTGCAGCTGTGAGTAACAGTGGGGTGTCAGCAAGTCAACAAGGTGGGGCGTGTATAAGCATAGGCCCCAAGGCAATAATTTTATCTGATAATCTTTGCTGGGCTCTTCAGAACCTGCTTCAATCTCCACTGGCTCCCTTCCCTCTCAAAGGGGTCATCAACCCACTTCTATAGGAAGACAGTATTTGCCATGCTGTATTAGGCCCTTGGTTCATTATGTCCAGTGTCCTGCCTTCCACAGTGACCAATAGCTGTGACCAGAGCCCATAATTCACCTGGCCGATTGTGGAGGGCTCTATACGGAGGACGGAAATCCTTCCTGACCTCAGCAGAGATTAACTAACGCAGAGCAGCATGGAATCTGAATACTCTTAACGGCAGATTTTGTTACTGCTTGTAAAGTTATCCAGCCCTTTTAAAATTCCAGATCCAGTATTTGACTCTAACTGGCCCAGTCCATTTCCTTCAGTGGGTAGGAGCAGCAGATTATGCTACCCTACCTATTAACTGTGGTACGAACAGCACAGAATCCACTGTTTGCTCAGAGGGTCACCTTAGCGAACTGCCTAAAAGAGACCAAACTCTAATGGAACTAGATCTGTGTGAGAAAAAGAATCAGACAAGATTTCTGTATGTGCATGCAAACAGGGCCGGTGCTACCATTTAGGCAAACTCAGCTGTTTGGCGCTGCAAGCCTGGGAGGGGAGGAGAATTAGAGCGGGGGCGGCTTGCTCGGGGAGGAGGCGGAGCAGAGGTGAGCTGGGGTGAGGAGCTGCCGCACGGCTCCCCGGGCCGGGGGAGTGGGGAGCTGCCGCGGGGGTGCCT
>NW_020665140.1:458817-478837 GCF_002925995.2 Terrapene triunguis
GGAGGGGAGGAGAATTAGAGCAGGGGCGGTGTGCTCGGGGAGGAGGCGGAGCAGAGGTGAGCTTGGGTGGGGAGCTGCTGCACGGCTCCCCAGGGGGGGGAGCTGCTGCAGGGGGGGCGCCTCAGGGCAGAGGGGGGGAAGCTGCTGCGGGGGGCGCCTCAGGGCGGAGGGGGGGGCGAGGAAGCTGCCGCAGGGCTGGGGAAGGGGGCGCAAGGTGGAAGTTTCGCCTAGGGCACAAAACTTCCTTGCACCGGCCCTGCATGCAAACTGTATTTGTTGGAACAAATTTGATAATTAGGAGCTTTACATACTCAGAGACACTGAGATCCACTTTTTCAAAGATACTTAGGTTCCTAAAGATGCAAGGTGCCTAGTGGTAATTACAGAAGTGCTTAAGTGAGTTAGATGCCTAACTCCCATTGACCTCACATCTGACTTTTTACAAGCACAAAATCATAGCCGCTGTGATAAATTAGGGAGGTGGGTGTTTTATAGCCAGTTAGCTATAAAATCCCTCTTAGTAGTTGTTCTCTACTTGCTTTACCTGTAAGGGGTTAAAAAGTCTCCCTGCATAAGTAAAAGGAAGGGAGTAGGCACCTGACCAAAAGAGCCAATGGGAAGGCTAGACGTTTTTAAAATTGGGGGAAACTTCACCTTTGTCTGTCTTTTGTTGTTCTTGGGGAGAAGCAGAGACAGGGCTGGAACTATGCTGTAAGAAGCTTGGGGCTAGGTATGAAAAATCATCTGAATCATACCTAGAAATTACTCACTTGAAACCCCCAGATATGTAAGTAGAACATGAAATGTCTAGGAAGACGCATTAGGTTTATTTCTTTCTATTTCTTTATGGCTTGTGGACTCCTCTGTGCTAATCCCAAATGCTTTTGTTTTGCTTGTAACCTTTAAGATGGACCCCAAGAAGGTTATTCTTGATGCCTAATTCCTGTAAGTGGGTTTTTTAAATTTAGCAATAGTCTGAGTTTTCAAATGTATTTTCTTTCTTTTGTTTTTAATAAAATTTACCTTTTTTGTGTCCTAAGAGGTTTGTGCCTATTATGTTTAATTAGCTGGTGGCAACAGCTGATTTCCTTTGATTTTTCTCAGCTCTTCCCCAGAAGGTGGGGGGTAAAAGGGCTTGAGGGTACCCCACAGAAAGGAATTCCCAAGTGCACCTTCCTGGGTTCTACAAGGGTCTACCCATCCAAGGTCAGAGAAAAGCTGTAACCTTGGGAGTTTAATACAAGCCTGGAGTGGGCAGTATTAATTTTTAGAATCCTTGCGGGCCCCCACCTTCTGCACTCAAAGTGCCAGAGTGGGGAATCAGCCTTGACAGATGCTGAAAAGAAAGCAAAGAAAAACATATGGTACTAACTTTAGGCATTCAAATGTGGGGGTCTGGGTTATGCCCCTTAGAAAATGTGACTCTGTGTACTTTACATCAGTGGTTCTCAAACTTGGGCTGCGGCTTGTTCAGGGAAAGGCCCTGGCGGGCCGGGCCGGTTTGTTTACCTGCTGCGTCCGCAGGTTTGGCCGATCTTAGCTCCCACTGGCCGCTGTTCACCGCTTCAGGCCAATGAGGGCTGCAGGAAGCAGCGTGGGATTTGCTGGCCACCCTTCCTGCTGCCCCCATTGGCCTGGAGCGGTGAACCGCGGCCAGTGGGAGCTGTGATTGGCCGAACCTGCGGACACGGCAGGTAAACAAACCGGTCCGGCCCGCCAGAGGCTTTCCCTGAACAAGTCGTGGCCCAAGTTTGAGAACCACTGCTTTACATCATTGGAAAGTCATAGTTTAGAAAGCATTCATGAGACTCAGTAAATAATCTTTAAGCACGTGTGATGAGGTTTACTTTTCAAACCAGAGATACAAGAAACAAATATTGAAATTTAATTTCAAATGATCTTCCAAAAATGCACCCACGGTATTTGCTGGTGTCTCTTTCTTTGTATGTGTGAGAATGCTCGTTTACATGCACAATTGCTTTACATATGCAAATATGGGGTTTGCACACACAAATTGATTTTACTCCCAAATTTTTAGATGCAATAGCAAGGCCATTAGAAAAAAGTATGTCTAGAATCTCATTCCAATGACATTCTGGAGGAACAATAGGATACAGCTCCCTCCCACCCCGCCCGGGGAGCCGTGCAGCAGCTGCCCACCCCAGCTCACCTCTGCTCCACCTCCTCCCCGAGCACGCCATCGCTGCTCCACTTCTCCCGCCTCCCAGGCTTGCAGCGCCAATCCGCAGAGCCGGGCGGTGTGCTCAGGGGAGGAGGCAGAGCAGAGGTGAACTGGGGCGGGGAGTTCCCCTGCGTGCCGCCCCCCCCCCACTTGCTGCAGGCGGCCCTTCCCGCGCCCCCCTGCCCCAGCTCCCTCCGCCTAAATCCCGACGACGACCAGGGCGGCCGAAGATCCGGCCGCCACGGTCACCGCCGAAGAAAATGCCGCCCCCCAAATGCTAGCGCCCGATCGCCTAATAGGTTACACCGGCCCTGCCCTTGGGCAGTTCAAAGAGAGGGGAGTAACGTGGCCTGATACATGGGCAAAGAAGATAACTTTGTCTGTGGCATTTGGCACTGTGAGTTCTATGGCTAGGAGGGAGGCCTGATTGGAGGAGGTTGCAGGAACCAAAGGAGGAGATAAGGGTAGGACAAACACCTCAGCAATCACGATGGAGATAGAGGGTGGGATTGTTTTTTAAATGGTGTAGAAAAAGAAGTGAGAAGATTTTGGCCACACACCCAAACCAGGGCCGCTTGACACACAGGGACCGTTCCTTGCTGCTGTGAGCTCCATGTAAAGGACTGCACACAAGAAGTCATTTGCAGAGCACAACAGCAATTGTATAGGTCCTACAAATCCCGGGAACTGTGCTACATATTCTTGAGTGCCATCTTATCTATTAAGTGTTTATGTATATGCAGGCATTTCTTTTTTGATAGTGCACTTCTGTAACACTTGCTCTGCTTCACACATGGGAGTGTTCCTCTGAGGAGCCCTTTGCTCCCTGTTCGGATCAAGTTTTTCAGGTCAAGTGGGGAGCAACAATAATCAGAGTGGTGGTGGGAGAGGAGGGTATGCCCCATATCCTCAGCAGGGTCCAGGTGAGCTGAAAGGAGGAAGGGCTGGCATGGATAAGCAGTGCTTATGTCATATGGTGATGGTCACTAGATGAAAACAGGAGATGAAGGAGAGAGAGAGGAAAAAAAGAGAATCCAGATTTCCCTCAGACTTCTGTCTAGAACTTGGTAGTTTTGTCTCTGTTCTAATAAGGGTGGCTTTTCCCATGTTTGGGGAGTCACAAAAGGTTCCTGGGGGAGCCACAAGTGTTTGGGGGGAAATGTTAATGGATTATGCCCATTTGGGTTTTTTTTTCTAATTAAGAGAATAATAAACAAGGTTTACAAATCACCTGCATTTTATCTATGAGTTTGTGCCTGATGTGCTGGTGGGGCCTTGGGCAGAGAGACTTCTTGCTGGGGGCAGCAAGAGCACTAGCAGATAGGGGAAAGAGGCTGTGAGATAGGTCTGTCTTATCTTTATAATGGAATGTTTTTTACCAAGTGCTGAGCTGACATGTAGCGAATGTTCGGCTGAAGAAGATGATGATTTTAATAAAGCTAAACAGACAAGGAAGAAAAGTAGTCTATATAAGGAGATAGTTACATTACGTTTGGATTTTTTGTCTCGATATTATTGCAGAAAGTCCACTGTTACAATGTGATGTTTGTTTTCAAGTGTTAGTAAATGAAAGTATGAGGCCTGGGAAACTGCTGAGCTATGTAGAGACCAGACACCTGGAATCTGTAAAACAGAGCTGCAATTGTTCCCTTTGGAAACAAAAAGAATTAAACAGCCAAAAGTCCTTTCTAAAGAAGCAACTTTTCCTCAAAAAGATTTAGAAGCCCCTTGTGTTGTGACCATGTGAACTGAAAATATAAACAAGCATGCACCATTGGCAAGACCCTTGTACTTCTAGCAGCAACAGACACATAGAATTATGACTGGGGAACAAGCAGCCAGGGGACTGAAATCCATTCCTATGTCATATAATGCCCACGATTGATGCACTAATGACCTTGCAGACAATGTTCAGGACCAGTTGATAGAACAAGTTAAGAAGAGTCAATATTTTGTACTGCATATTGATGAGTCCACAGATGTAGCCAACATGGCTCAGCTTGTGTGCGGTGTGAGATTTGTCAAAGCAAGAGCAGAAGAACTTTTATGTCACAGGTCCATTCTGCTCACTGAAATCTTAGGCTGGGCCTGAATTTGCCCACAATCCATATTGTCAAATTATAGTTTTAAAAACTTGGACTAGATTGGCTTGGTTCAGATTATATACTTAAACATACTACATGTAGTTGAATAAAACCACAAACCTGTTCAAATTCTAGTGTCCCTCTTGAATCTAGTGTCCTGAATTCTTGGATTTAGCATCCTGAGTCAATAAAGAAAATAGTATTTGGTTGTGCGGAGCCAAGTTTTAAAATATCTATAAGGGATCCACATTACTAAAAAGTTTGGGAACCATGGGCCTAAAGGGGGATAGTGCCCTTCTATTAGGTCTATAACAGCTCTGTGTAGCCAAAAGCTTATCACAGAGATTGCTGTTAATGTGGAAGGCGCTCTTGCCCTGATCAGGGTCCAATAATTAGGTTTCTAGGATGTGGCATGCTGGATTAGTGTTCCATCTAGGCTGGTATCCAGTCACAGTGGCCAATATCTAATGCTGCAGAGCAAGACAAAAGAGTGCAATTAGAGGCAAACCTTCTGCTCTGTGCCCAGCATGAGTAGCTGGGATGGCCAATGGAGTGATGCTCCCCAGCGCCCCCCCCCCACTGGACTATCAAGTGGCTGCTGAGCTGTTCTGCAGCTGCTACATAGCCCTGAGGGTACAGTAGCCTCTGTGGCCCTAATTATGTCTGCCATGGGTTTATGTACATGAGAGAGGATCTGAGGAGTCTTGGTAGCAGAACGTATGACTCCATTTTGCACCCTGTATCCTGGTAGGGAGGGAGCTGATGTGGAATGGTGTGCCTCACCCCTGAGCTCTACCTCATGCAGTGGAATGCCTGCTATGGGATCTTCTGCAGCCAGAAACAAGGGCGGTGACAAGGATACATGTTAAGTTTTGCTTCTGTTAGCCCTCCAGAGGCACCAGAACTTTGGGGGGGGGGTGAGCTAGACCCTTTTCTGTCTCATGCGCTAAGTTCCATTGGCAGATTCTATACTGCTGGAGCTGATGCCTGAGTCAGAAGGACAAGGAGCCCAGCTTGCCTCTCAGATCCCCAGTGGAGTTTACAGTAGTAGCAGTTAAAAAAACCATCTGCCGAACAAACTGGGTCTGAAGTGTCTGAAAGGCAGTAATCCCGGAAACCCACGATGCCATTCAGCTAAAGGTCACTTTTCAGAGTTAAAACTTCATTTTCATAGAGAGGTGCCTCATTGTGCCATAAATGGGGAAAATTGTGCAATATCTGCCCATGAGGTAAAGGTCCTTAACTCTAATTGATGATCAGTTTGTGTCCTGAAGCACGAGGATTGATCTGACAGTCCTTGCAATTTGATGCCCAGTTTCAAACATAAATTGGAGATGGACGAGCGGCAGGAGCGCCGCCAGCTTTTTTGCCGCTCTAGGCGGCGGAAGGTCCGGCCGCAATGCCGCCCCCAACCAGGGCGGCCAAAGATCCGGCCACCGCGGTCACCGCCCCCCAAATGTTAGCGCCCTAGGCGACCATCTAGGTCGCCTAATGGGTTGCGCCAGCCCTGACGAGCGGGACACAATGTACCCTTCTTCCCTCATGAGTTTGGCTTTCTCTGCACAGTTTCTAACCCCAACTGTGCTGCAGGAAACAGGAGAACAAATGATGATACCCTAGCAATCGGCAGGTCCTGTGGAGGTGTGTACCATCCACGTAGGCCTATTACCAGGGAGTAATCTCCCCTGCTCATTTTCCTGTCTGCAAGTTTGGCCAATTGAGTGTGAAAAGTTGCTCTGATCCCCCTCGGGGATGTGTAGGTATAGTGACCAGTGTATCGTGCTGACTGCTTTACAATTCATTCTGTGTCACTGGAAACTCTGAGTCAATGGCACTTTTAAAATTTCTGTTTCAGTGATGGCCCAGAAAAGAGCATGACGCCCTAGATGATACAAAAGCATTCTTCCACTGCTGCTCCTTGATATACCATTCGTTGTCAGATAAATGCTATAATAAATCACATTTTCTTTTTGTTACACGTTTGGTGTCAGTGTGCAGCACACTCCATGGATCTGGCTTTATTATTTTATTTCAGTGAAAGACTGTGAATATGCTCCAGTCGGCTTATCTGATTGTTTGTTCTGCTCAGCTAAGCAAACCAAGCAAGTGTGCTTTAACTAAATTATTTGCTGCAACTCCGTGCTGGCGTCATTCTGGTAGAGGCTCCTCCATCTGTTTGATTTTATCCCCCCCCTCCCTTCTTATATTTTGTTCTCACTCATTGATCATTAAAAAAATATTTCCAAGCAAAAACAATAAAAAAAGTTGCATAAAACTTTTTATGAGCAAGAATCTGGATGCCAAGCCACACTCAAAGCGTGGTGTTTCTTGATTTAAGGACAATATACTATGGCAAGCAGTATCCCTCACCTTGAGGAGCTCTGCACTCAGATTTATTGTATGAAAGATTACCAGTTCTAAACACACATTCATGTAAAATGTCATTTAATTTCCCCTAGTTTTAAAGAACTGGAAATCTGAAGTTACTAAATTTCTGTTTGTAAATAGGAACAATTGAACAGTTCTCTGACTTCACTCATTTAAAACTCCTCAGCTGCAGGGAGACAAAATTCCTGTGGGTAGATTTATTGGAAAGGAAAACTGTATGGTGATATGCCCCTCCTACTGGGAAGAAGAGGAGACCAACTCTTAGAAACTCACTAAAGGTATTCAAGGACATTCACTGTATTTGGCTTCCCTTGGTCAATGGCCTGCTCTGAAATATTAGAATCTCTGGTTGTTCTTTGTTAAGCCTAGCTGGAGATGTTTTCGTAAAGGGATCCCCATCATATCTAAGATAGTGCCTGTGTGTAAAAAAGAAAACTGAGTATTAGTTTTTTTTCCTGAAAAGTGGAGTTCAGAGTTAAGTACTTTTGACAAGTAAGAAAGAATGCTTCTCTTTGATGAGACAGGACATACATCCAATGGGATACGAGTTGGGGAAAAATTGTAGGACATTTTTGGCAACATTTTCTGCAATTTTGTTTGTCCTGGTGCCACACTTCTACAGCAGAATTTCCATGGGTTTTTTTTCACAATAGTTTGTAAAAAGCAAACAGCTGCAAGAGAAAGAATGCAAAGTGATTAAATGTCAGTTTTTGTAGTGAAAACAATGTCCCGTGGAGGGCACGTGGGCCTTGTTTCAAAACTGGGCTTCACGACAAAGACCTTTTTTTTTTGTCTGTAAAGTGCCTGTTGGATGGGAGGAAAAAATCCTGCCTGGAGAAGGAAACGCCATTGTTTTAAAATATTAAGCTCTCGGCTGCAAGGACTTAGAGAAAGCCAGCTGAGAGGGGAACAGCTTCCAGGAGACATAGATGTGAGGATCTGCCTAGGGAAGAAGAGTGAACCCATCCTACAGTTCTCTGCTGGTCCCCAAATGTTGGATCAGATAGCATAGGAGACCTTCCAGGAGACTCATCCTTTCTGTATAACTTGTGGCTGGAGGTGGTTGGAGGGGGAGGGAACAGAAGCTGTTCTGTGCAGTGGGGTGTGGTAGAAATGTAGATTGCCCTCTTGAGTAGACTTACCTTGCTGCAGATTAAGCCCATTAGTTCTTGTCCTACCTTCAGCAGACATGGAGAGCAATTGATCCCCGTCCTCTTCATAACAGCCTTTAATATTTTCAAGACTGTTATCAGTACCTCCTCAGTCTTCTTTTTTGAGGACTAAACATGTCCAGTTTTTTTTTAACATGTCCTCATAGGCCAGGTTTTCTAAATCTTTTATAGTTTTTGTTGCTCTCCTCTGGACCTTCTACAGTTTGTCCCCATCTTTCCTAATGTGTGGTGCCCAGACTTGGAAATGATACTCCAGGTGAGGCTCACTAGTACCAAGTAGAACAGGACAATTACCTTGTATGTCTTACATATGACACTTCAGTTAATACACCCCAGAATATTAGCCTTTTTCATAACTGCATCACATTGTTGACTCATATTCAATCCGTGATCCACTATAAACTCCAGATTCTTTTCAGCAGTACTACTGCCTCGCCAGTTATTCCCCATTTTGTAGATATGCATTTGATTTTTCCTTCCTAAGTGAAGTACTTTGCACTTGACTTTAGTGAATTTCATTTTATTGATTTCAGACCAATTATTCCAATTTGTCAAGGTTGTTTTGAATTCTAATCCTGGCCTCCAGAGTGGGCTTGACACCCCTCCCAGTTTGCTGTCATTTGCAAATTTTATAAGCATTCTCTCCGCCCTAAACAATGCCGTGAAACACTACGTAGAAAATGTGACAAGCTGTTTATGGCTCATGTTAATATAATTGTAGTGGGTGATAGGACAGCTCCTTATATAATCTAAGTTGAATCAGTAACTTGGGAAAAAATGATTGTCAGGCCAATTTACTCTGTAAGTAATAAATATTGTTTGACACCTACAATTCACTTTTGTTTGGTCAAGTATGGTCATCTGTGTGGAATAGGTTTCCTTCCTTATTGTACAATACTCCTGGGCCCTGGTTCTTCTACCACAGGAGTCAGGTAAGTCCTCTTGAAGTCTGTGGGTATTAGTTGTATTTATAATGGAAGAACAAAGCACTGGGTGTCAACTTTTCAATGGGTTAATTAAACATTAGAGCCTATTTACGTCACAGTCTCAAATATTTGCCCATTTTCTAAGGAAACATCACCTACACCTGTAAACGTGAGATCAACATTTAAACTGAGAAGAAGATTGAGAGGTCACTGGATTAAGAGGTATATAAATGCCTTCTTGGGGAGAAAATAAGGGGTACTAAAGGACTCTTCCATCTAAAAGAGAAAGGCTTTGTCATGATGTCTGGAGCGTCCACGACCATGGGCAGGCTGTCAAGAAACAGGGCATGAACCCCAAACGGGTTGTGTGTTCTATATTTAGTAACAAGACTGAAATCCTCAGGCAGTATAACAGCCTTAATAGGGAGCCACAGACAGTCTCGTTGGACACTCCGATCTATCTTGCCACCCAGCAGGCCTCCCTCTGTGATAGATATTCCCTTACACTAAAAAATCACAATATTCAAGTTACTCCCAGTTCCAAGGGACCAGCCACTTTTACCCCAGGTCAATTGCACCTTAGATCTCTCACAACACTTGTAGCCAATCCTGTAAAAAAACTATCTAAAGGTTTATTGACTAAGAAAAAGAAATGAGAGTTATTTATAAGATTAAAGTGGTTAAACATATACACAAATGAGTTTCAGTGGTAGATTTCAAAAGATAATAGAAACTTCTATAATATACAAACTCTATGTTACTTTAGGGCTAACCCAAGCTAAACAGCTGAGGATCCTTTGCTTATGCTTAGAAATCTTTGCCCCACAGAGTTCAAGCAGGATGTGGCTATCTATTTCTCCCTAGCAGGCAATTTTATTCCCTTCCCCAGCATTCATGCGGTGGTGGGTTGAGGGCTTGTGCACATACCCTCTTCATGGGTATGGGGGAAGCAATCAACAAAGTCTTTTGTCCACAATGGCTTGTCTGATGTCTGTAGACCTTCTTTTGTTGGGGCGGAGATAACACCTTTTGTGGTAAACTAGCATTTCATACTTGGTCATGCTTCTCCCTTGGCTATGCAGGATTTACAAACAAAAGGAAGTATTTCTTCACACAACGCTTAGTCAACCTGTGGAACTGTTTGCCAGAGGATGTTGTGAAGGCCAAGACTATAACAGGGTTCAAAAAAGAACTAGATAAGTTCATGGAGGATAGGTCCATCAATGGCTATTAGCCAGGATGGGCAGGGATGGTGTCCCTAGCCTCTGTTTTCCAGAAGCTGGGAATGGGTGATGGGGATGGATCACTTGATTACCTGTTCTGTTCATTCCCTCTGAAGCATCTGGTATTGGCCACTGTCAGAAGAGAGGATACTGGGTAGATGGACCATTACTCTGACCCATATGGCTGTTCTTATGTTCTTAGGTACAGTCTTAAGCAAACATTTGTATAGACACAGAGCAAACATTTAATCATTAACTTATAACATGGGATGCAGATATTATAAGTAGGATTAACACTTGCAGCATCCTATGAGCATTCCATAAAGTCTAAACACTAAAGATATCTTATAACTCTAACATCCTGTTTTAACAATACTAACACACAGGTGAGCCAGATTGGTTTCCAGCTATGCATTTGTCAGTATTCAATGAGGCCTGAGGCCTTGGCAAAAGCTGGCATCAAGTCTGCCAATGTCACAGGCATAACAAGAACCAATAGCTGGAAATTGAAGCCAGTCAAATTCAAATTAGAAATAAGGCACATTTTTTTTTAACAAAGAGGGTGATTTACCATTGGAACAAACCAGAAAGGGAAGTAATGGATTCTCCATCTTGTGTGGTCTTGAAGTGAAGACTGGATGTCATTCTGAAAGGTATTTTTTAGCCAAAGACAAATTACTGGGCTCAGTGCAGGGGTAACTGGATGAAATTCTATGGTCTATATTATACAGGAGGCAGGAGTACCGCCAGCTTTTCTGCCGCCCTAGGCGGCGGAAGGTCCCGCCGCCGAAATACCACCGTGGTCGCCGCCCCCCAAATTGTAGTGCTCTAGGCGACCGCCTAGGTCGCCTAATGGGTTGCGCCGGCCCTGACAGGAGGCCAGACTAGATTGCCTAACGGTCCCTTCTGGCCTTAACAAATGTATGAAATATATGCCACCAATTGACCAGTTCACCTAGTAGCACTACTTTGCTTTTTACAACTGTTTAAGAAAATCATTAACAGTCTCCTTTTATTTCTGTGTCAGTTACAGCTCCCCCTATTCACCATGTCTATAGATGATGGTGTCAACTGCGCAGAGATAAAACTGAGCCTCTGAGAAAGTAAAATCATTTGATATATGATATCATAATAAATATAGAAGAGAACATAAATATAAAATGGATAAAATTTACTAGGTAAGTATAAGGTTTCAACTGTTATTCTTCCTCATTATATCATTACAATTCTATCCAGCTGTTCATTCTTTTAAAGTTGGTTAAAGTGCTACATGTAAAGATTTATGGACCGGATTCCTTACAAATATGATACATAATTATCTATGAGCTATATTCAGAATATGGCAATACTGAATCACTGTCACTCAGACCTTGGAACTAAAAGGTCATATTTATGTTTGCTTGGGTTTACAGCATCATGAACAGATGATTTGTAAAAACACAGTACAAAAATATTTAGTGAAATTCACAGAGCATTGCGAAACCAAATGTCTCTGATCAGCAATCTCTCTCTCGAACACACACATTTATATATTTTTCCCCTGTGAGCTTTATTTTTTGTCACTTCCTGTATAATTTGGGTGACACATAAGGACTGGTCCAAATTATTCCTTCCAGGTAAAGTCAAGTTATTAGAATGTGCCTTTTCTCCCAGTGGCAGTAGATTTACTTAGATTGGAAGCTCTTTGGGTCAAGGACCATCTTTTTGTCCTGCGATTGTACAGTGTTCAGCACAATGGGGGCCTGGTCCATGACTGGGGCTCTTAGGCACTATTGCATTACAAATTTATTATTAATTATAAGTATTATTTATTTACTTATTTACAGCCTTCAGTGCTCACGGATGCTGACATATGCCACAAGGTGCTACTCGGTATATAGAAATATATTGTAAACCTTCATGTTCCACTAATGGGAATCTGTATAGCCCTGTGGACATGACCCAAATCCCAGTGATGCCCATGGGACTCTTGTTTGACTTCAGTGGGTTTTGGATCAGGCTCTGTAAAAGCAGTGTGGTATAGTCTATGTAATTTTAATTAAGCACTCAAGCAGATTTTAGGTATTGTATACCTCTTAGGCCTGGCAAACTACTTAGCAGCATAGGAAAATAGTAACAATGGGTGGGTAATTTTTATTTGTAGTAGAATTTTACAAATAAAATTACTCTACCTAAAATATCACAGAAAGCAGAATAGTTAATGAACAGTCACATAATTGTGAAGGAGGTAAAGAATCTTCTGTTATCATCTCGCAATTTAATAAGAGTATTCTCTTCAGGTTTTTCCTCCAAAAGCTTGCTTCACCATTCTTCCCGTTGAGGTCTCAGTGGCATTCAGGTCCTGAGATCAGTTTGCTATGTTTTAGGGAAATGGAAACATTTCCTTGTTCTTGAGCAAAACAGATTTGTGCTATTAGCAATTATGGTTAATACATTTCAGGCACCAAAATAGTGTGTGTGGGGGGGCAAATATTGCCAAATTTGCTGGCTGAGTATAATTTTTCACATATCTTCAGGAGCAGCCACACTGGCAAGAAGCAAAAACTTCTTTCAAGCCCTTTATCTTGGAAGGGAGGAACTGTGATTTAAGGGTTATAGCATGGGACTGAGAGTCAGGCAATGTGGGCATTTTATCATCACAGACACTGTCCTGTTCTGTGACGTAAGGCAAGTCTTTTAGGATGAAACTTACCTCTGTGCTGAGAGCAGCATGGGGCTTTGCACCACTTAAATGATTCATAGGCCTTGTACTGGCTGTCTACCCAGGAGTAAATTTCACCCTTAATCTCAATGTCCTTCAGTTTCCCCCTCTATGCTAATACTATCTCACAGGAGTGTTCTGAAGCTTATATAATTAATGGGTGGAATTCTCAGTGTTGCACATTGGCATCATTCCACTAAAGTGAATGGAGCTATGCTGATTTACACCAGCTGAGGATCTGGCCCATTGTTTGTAAAGCATTGTATTGGCCTCAGAGGAAAAGCATTGTTGGCCAGATTTGCAAATAGACCCAGTACACAAGTTCATTTTAAATGGGAGCTCACCTCTTTTGAAAATGTGATCTATGTAAGTACAAGGTATTATTAATAATAATAATCATTATGATTTTTATTATTTTGTTTTATCTGTAAGGATCCACTAGCTCTGAATGATTGCTCCACATGTCTGCATGCAAAAGATGGTGTGATTACTTAATATTTACAACAGCAGAGGAATTCATTCCAAGATTATAGTGCAAGACATAATGAGCTAAATGATAGAATGATTCTGATATTGAAAAGGTTGGGGCATAGTTTGGGCAATAAGGTTGGGCTCCTGAGCATAATTATCAGTTGGGTTGATTGTCTCTACTGAGTAATGGTTTATTGGCCAGGTTCTTAAACCCGTTCAGCAGGCATCCTAGAAAATACACCTCTACCCCGATATAATGCGGCCTGATATAACATGAATTCGGATATAACGTGGTAAAGCAGCACTCCGGGGGGGCGGGGCTGCACACTCCGGCGGATCAAAGCAAGTTCGATATAATGCGGTTTCACCTATAACGCGGTAAGATTTTTTGGCTCCCAAGGACAGCGTTATATTGGGGTAGAGGTGTACATCTTTAATCCGGGCTTTTTCTTCTCCTCATCTAAAGACAGCCTGAGGAAAACTCCCAGTTGGTTGTCAGTTTTGGGGCTTTTAGTAAAAAATGTTCTGAGTGAGAAGTCTTTATAGAAGACAGATGGCTCTTATTACAGATCTTTGCATTACAAACAGAGAGTAGCCAGTCACATGACAGGGGGTCTTGCTCTCTCTTTCTCCATCCAGGCAGGTGTTCTGCATACTGAGGTAGGCTGTCAGACACTTTCCACATTCATAAGCATGGAAAAGTTAGACAGAACATGCATTTCCCCTTTGGGGTACTTGTGATAAAATCTAACCCAGTGCTTCAGTCAGGGGCATGCAATAATAGCTGGTCCCTAGGGAGCTAAAGATAAAATGAAGTAAAGAACAGTTTTTAAAAAAAGCCACATTCATCCATCCTGTGTTTGATCAATTCTCAGCAGTAACTTAACATGGAAGAACAGTTGTTACCTATACTTCAGCCTTCCCATTGAACAGAGTGACATTTTAATCATGTGCTGTATCACTGAGTTACTGTATTTTATCCCAATTTCACAAAAAGGGTTTTACCGGGAAGTTAAAGTGGAGCACCATTCAGCACATATCACTTTTATGCAGCTACATTACTTATTAAACAATTAATCATCTCCTATAGAGTTCATTTTTTCCCACTTTTTTGCTTTTTTTTGTACTCGATATTCAATTAAAATTAGAGATAAATTTCAGGGTTGGTGCCAATGCTCTGGGGTTTGACTAATGACTGAAACTTTGCGGTATGAAATGTCATTGATGACTTCAGAATCAATATGTCACTTAGATGATGTTGCTTTCTAGATCTTAATCTAGTCGGGCGGCAAGTCTCTCTCTTTGCTGATAACGATTAACATAGCTTTGGCTCCGGGGGAAACTAAATCTGACCACCACCTGTGGCTCATGCACTGATCTGCAGCAGTTAAAATCTCTCTGTCATTAAGGGATGGGGTTGGGTGGGAGAATAATGGGAAAGGTTAAATTAAGATTTAAACCTATTTGCCTTCCACAGCAAGGACAAAGAATTCAGTGATTTATGAAGCAAATACAGAATAGACGGGAGAAAGCTGGCTTCCTTTCTGAGTTACTGTGTGATACATCCCATGAGTTACTGCAAGTTGTCACAGTTAGATTCCACACTGGAATTCAAGACAATGAAATCATGTAAAGCATCTTGGTTTAATCACCAACATTTCTGTTTTTCCTCCTGGACCCCTGAAACATTTTGGGATTTTACTTGGAATTAGAAATGGACCTAAACCAAATCTGAACATCCACAAACTTTGGGAAAGTTCAAGTCTAGATTTTAGCTTTACGGCTTGGGCTCATCTCTAATTGGGAAAATGTCTACACATCAGAGGGGGTCCAGTTTTCCCCTTCCTCCCAAAACTGCAGGCAACCTGCAGTACAATACAAGTCTATCAAATTTTCTGGTTAGTCTTCTTCTGGATGTAATATATCCTGTAGGTTTCTGGGCTAATATACTTTGCAAGTCCACTGACTTGCCAGATCTCCCATTTATTAGGCTGGCTTCTTACAAAGTTGGTCAAACCTCCTGTGTTTTTAAAATATTGTTATTAAGTGGAACACCAGTAGACTGGTCTGGCTCTGTAATGCTAGCAGGCTGCAGGGAATTGTAAGATAGATTGCCTAGCCATACTCTTTCTAGACCCAAGCAGAACATGAATGTTAGCTGTGGTAACCTGCAGTATTTTTTCCTCCTCAACACTAGCTTTGTTTTTTAATCAACTCTCAATCCTGGTTGCTTCTGCTGAATTAATGCACTAGGCACTGTCTGCTCCTTTGTGTTAGCTACACACAACCTAAGGATGTTTCACCTCCTGTCCATCAGTCCCTGCCCCTTCTGTATCCTCATCTTGTGCTCCCTTGTTTATGTATGGCTTTCTTCCTGGCTCTCAAAGTGTCAGCTTCACACTATCTTCCTTCTAATACAGCTCAGCAGTAACCAAAGTAGCTGCCTTTGTAATAGCTGAAGCTGCTATGAATGCTTCATGCTCCAATGAGGTCTTAACGGCTGTAAGCTATTTACAGTCCATTATAATGAAATAACTAAAAACAGGATAGGGAGTCATCTCTAAACAGTGCTCTCTTTTCTCCTTTTCTGCTTTCATTGGGAGGATTGATCAGAGGGAGGCTAATATGTCTTCTAAGTTCTAGTCCATGCATATGTGATATCAGACATAATACATGCACCAGCCTTTGTTAAAGCTAGACAAACGTGCCGGAGAAAAATCAGGACTGGGCTGAATGTCTGCTCAAAATTCAAACCCAGTAAATTCTTTGGGGGTTCAAAAAAGTTTGGTAAAACTTAAAAGATTTGTTGTTTTTAAATGTCACGTCTCTGTACTTCCTCATTTTGACCAGAAGAGGAAGTGGAAGTACCATCATAAAAGATGCCATTCCTGCAATATTTTCAAGGTGGTTTACATTGAAAGGTACTTGTGAATCTCACTGGGGAGCTTGTTTCCATGGGATTCGAGACCAAACAGACTCAGGGCTTGTCTATACTTACAGACCTGAAGCTGCGCCGCTGTAGCACTTAGCGAAGATGCTACCTATGCCGATGGGAGAGCTTCTGCCGGTGGTGTAGGTACTTCACCTCCTCAAGAGGCGGTAGCTGGTTAATAGGAGAAGCCCTCCCATCGACACAGCACTGTCTACACTGGGAATTAGGTCGGTATAACTGCATAGCTCAGGAGAGTGGATTTTCCACACGCCGGAGTGATATAGTTATACCGACAAGTTTGTAGTATCGACCGGGCCTCAGGGAAGCTTTGAAGATAAATGTCTCAAATCTAGGTAACTTATCTCTTATCTGATCCTCCAAATCTTTAATGACCTCCTACTTCATGGTCTAAATAATACATAGGTTCAATGAATAGGGCCTTATTTTTAAAGGATCCTCTGTCCAGCCACTAATTTTGCATCTGCAATTTTGTGTCCAGCAAAATCAGTTGTGGATTGCAAAACATGGGTAAGATTAACAGCAACAAGAGTCCTGCACATCTGATTTGTGGGCCCAGGCTGAGACTGTCAAAGAAGACTAAAGAGAGAAGGTGGGTAAGGTAATATCTCTTATTGAACCAATTTCTGTTGGTAAGAGAGACAAGCTTTCAAGCTTACACAGAGTTCTTCTTCAGACCTCTCTAATATCCTGGGACCAACATGGCTACAGCAACGCTGCCTAAAAGAAGACTAAAGGAGTCAGGTGCTGTGGTGATTTGGAGAATCTATCTGTAGAACTTATGAATTCTGATTGATGTTCTGAAGTTGTTCTTATGAAAATTGTTGTATCATGGAATGCCTTTATGTCTATATGTATCCACCATTGCTGACAAGCCTGTAATCATGGCTCTTCTGTACTCTGGCTAGTCAACAGGTGTGCTAAGGAAGTTGGCTGGAGCTCGGAAGAAACCAGGTGTTGATGGTGGGATATATAAATTGTGAGAAGCAGAGAGCCACCCAGGAAGCTTTGGACAGGAGGAGAGGAGAGGTATATGATTTTGTAGGCAATGAGGGGGTGTTTTAGCTGTGGGTTCAACCAAGCTCAAAGCAATTGATGCAGAGAGAGAGAAAGACTCCATGATTGAGATGACAAGCCATGCGTTGCAACAGAAGGATCCTGGATGATCCCAGAGAATTCTGACCGCAGCCCAAAGAACACTCTAGAGTAGTGAGGAAATGAAGGAAAGGAAATGTGTGTAGGTTTTTTTAGTATAAATCTATGAATTGCTCATGTGATTAAAGGGTAATGGTGATCCTGTGCAAAGTGTCTGTGCTTTGTACGTGTTCTAGCAATGATTTTCCCTTTAAGAATTAACCTGTGGCCACGGAACACCCACACAACTGAAGTTCTAGGAGAGGATGCATTTAAGCTGTGGAGGAGTCTGAAGGGCCAGCACTAGTCCCAGGGTCTAAGCAGTTGAACCGTGAGGTCTCAGCTCCCGGGAGGAGTGCTAGACAGAGGATCTAACCCTGAGAATCTGCATAGGAATCCCAAACAAGAAGCAGTACCTGGACATGGTTCAGACACAAGGGGCTTAAAGCACCTGTGGCCCAGTGAGGTGGAGCCCTTCACAGCAGGCTGAGTGGCCAAGAGGGGCACTCAACAAGATCTGTGACAGGTGCTCAACTCTCATTGACTTGGGTGCCTGACTCCCTTAGGGTCTTTTGAAAATCCCAGCCCCGATCATAGAATCATAGAATATCAGGGCTGGAAGGGACCTCAGGAGGTCATCTAGTACAACCCCCTGCTCAAAGCAGGACCAATTCCCAACTAAATCATCCCAGCCAGGGCTTTGTCAAGCCGGGCCTTAAAAACCTCCAAGGAAGGAGATTCCACCACCTCCCTAGGTAATGCATTCCAGTGCTTTACCACCCTCCTAGTGAAATAGTGTTTCCTAATATACAACCTAGACCTCCCCCACTGCAACTTGAGACCATTGCTCCTTGTTCTGTCATCTGCCACCACTGAGAACAGCCGAGCTCCATCCTCTTTGGAACCCCCCCTCAGGTAGTTGAAAGCAGCTATCAAATCCCCCCTCATTCTTCTCTTCTGGAGACTAAACAATCCCAGTTCCCTCAGCCTCTCCTCATAAGTCATGCGCTCCAGACCCCTAATCATTTTTGTTGCCCTCCGCTGGACTTTTTCCAATTTTTCCACATCCTTCTTGTAGTGTGGGGCCCAAAACTGGACACAGTACTCCAGATGAGGCCTCACCATTGTCGAATAAAGGGGAACGATCACGTTCCTCGATCTGCTGGCAATGCCCCTACTTATACAGCCCAAAATGCCGTTAGCTTTCTTGGCAACAAGAGCACACTGTTGACTCATATCCAGCTTCTTGTCCACTGTGACCCCTAGGTCCTTTTCTGCAGAACTGCTACCTAGCCATTCGGTCCCTAGGCTGTAGCAGTGGATTCTTCCGTCCTAAGTGCAGGACTCTGCACTTGTCCTTGTTGAACCTCATCAGGTTTTTTTTGGCCCAATCTTCTAATTTGTCTAGGTCCCTCTGTATCCGATAAGACCGATAAGGTCTAATGTCTGTCATTTCCAGATCTATTCAGAAAATGATCCTCCCCCGTGGAAAATTTCAACAACAACAACAAAATATTTTGTTTTCATGAATCTTTTCACCAGAAACTTTTGAGTTTTCATTGAAGAAATGAAAACCAAATATTTTTGGTACTGAAAACTCAAAATTGTCAGCCAAAAACAATTTAAAATAATTTTGGTGGGGGTGTTCAGTTTTCTGAAAGTAAACACTTTACATTAATATTTTAGGTTATTCTACAAACTACAACCATAGTTTCTATCACAAAAGTTTTGATGGAAAATTTTCAACCAGCTTAACTATTTGCCCCACCAACGAGCATGCAAAACTGCAGGCACAAAATTGGAGACCATTTTAAAAAAAGCCCCATAATATGTCATAGTGGATGACATAGTGGGATGGAAGATTAGGAGACAGGCATTTCAAAAGAAGTGGATTGCATACAATGGAAACCCATTTCAATTCAAACACTTTTACTGTAGTTGAAATGAATAGCTACTTACTCAGGGAAAAGAATGGTGCATTATTTATTCTCCAATATGGTGCCACTGCCTCTGCAATGAAAACCTCCAATCAAAATTGACAGGGGGAGCAGGACCTGTGGGATGGGCTCAACCAGAAGAGCATCATATTCATTACAAAGGCAGACAGTAAGATACCACCTTCCCAGTGAAAAAAGCTGCTGAGAATCCCCTGCCTTTATTAATGGGGCCCATGAGTCAATCTGCAGCGGTGATGTATCATACTCATTTAGGGAAATGATGTGCTGGGAAAATGCATTATTTTAAAAAGCAAGAGAGTGGATTAAAACAAGTATGTGCCATAAGGAAGCTCAACTCTCTCATGATATATGCTGATTTTCGGGGGTTCCCCATTTGCATGGCTGTTTAAGCAAGCACTTTAAATGGAAATGCACTTGACATTTCTGCAACTAGCTGTAATCAAACAGCATTAGACTTCAGCTGATCTCACAGAAGATGATTAAACAAATTTCTTGTTCATTTCTAATTCTTTTTAATGGGATTATGGAGGAAGAAGACATGTTGATGAAAATGATCCCCAGATAGAAAGTGGTGTCTTAAAATGAGCTTGGAGGGGAATATATATATATAAAAAATTGGAGTGTGTCTCTTTGAACAGCACCAAGCACACTGTCAGCGCTCAGTAAATTACCATAACAGTGTGTGGCTAAATCCCAGCACTTTACACTGAAAAAGTGCCTGCCTGTCATAGGTGCATGCTCTCTCCTACAGTTTTCACATGTTGCACAGTAACTGGATTCTTGCATATATATATATATATATATATGCAACTAGCTGTAATATCTATCTAT
>NW_020665140.1:478937-491031 GCF_002925995.2 Terrapene triunguis
GCTGACAGTGTGCTTGGTGCTGTTCAAAGAGACACACTCCAATTTTTAAAAGAGCTTCACCCCAGCTTTTCATACGTGCTAAGGCCGGATGGGACCATTATGATCACCTACTCTGCCCTCCTGCACATTATCTAGAACTTCGCTCAAAATAATTCCTAGAGCATATCTTTGAAGAAAAACATCCAGTCTTGAGTTTTCATGTTAGTAGATACAATTTTTCACCCACAATTAATTGTACATGCAATCACAGTTCACAGCATATAGACCACAGTACATCAGATTGCACAAAACTGTCTGTTTTCAGGTTTTATACTACTGCACATCCTCATGATATCTGAGTACCACATGAACTCCACAAGCAATAGTAAAATCCCTAGTGGGCTTGATGGAGTTTCTGGATTGTCTTCTTGAATCAGTAAAAATCTTTGCTTGGGTAGGGTGATGTTCTTGTTTGTTTGGCTTTTTTGTTTGTCAGTTTTTTTGCTGGAGAGGTTTTGTTAAAGAGGAAAGTTTTGAAGTTCTTTCTAAAGACAGTCAGACTCTGGATTCACCTAATCTCTTATGGGAATTCTTTCCACAGCCAGATCCTTTCAGCTGACTACACTCTGTCCACAGCTCTCAAGAGCTATACTGTGGGCTTTGTGATCTGCATGAGCCCAGAGAAGTGCAGATACCTTGGCAGCTCATAGATTGAAATTCAATCTTCAGTGTAGCTGGGGCTTGATCCATAAATTGCTTTAAGGATGAGGACCAAGGCCTTATACTGACAACTGATGAGGATGGGGAGCCACTGAAGGTATTGGAGTATGGGCTAGATGTGCTAACAACAGCCTAAGCCAGGCAGAAAGCATTAGCTGCATTTTATAACACCTATCACCCTGGTACATGAGCACTAGATGAAACTAAGAAGCACAAAAGCTAGAATAAAAGCTGTTTTCTTCTCTGGTTCCATTGGGGCTTCAATTTTTTATTTAAGAGCGTTATTTCAGGGGAAGGCTGTATTGAAAACTTGTGTGTTGCATCTTCATTAGACTTGGCCTCCTCCTGATCCCTGCTGATGCAGAGCTTCCCAGTTGGGTCTACTGCCAAAACTGCTCTGCCCCCAGAGCCTGATAGTGAGAACCTGGTTTGTTCAGCTGCATTGTCCCTATGGAACATAGCTGGCTTGGGAAGTAATAGTGGTCTCTAAGGTCACTAGGTCCCAACTTATTAAACACCTTCTTGAACACAAACGTTTTGAAATCTGCTGTGAAGCAAATGAGGAGCCAGTTCAGTTTGCAAAGCCTAGGGGTGATACAGCCACCACTGTTTAAGTAGCTTTGTAGCTGTGCATAATGCAAGTCAAGGAATTCAGAGATAAGGCTGAAATCACCCTCCTCCCCAGATATTTCATCAAATCCTCTCTGTTCAAAGACCACTTCCAATAACTGGGCTGGATGATTCCAGGGTAGCCTGGAATTCCAACCCTAATTGTGAATTTCCTGGATTCCAACAGTTGCCTCTGTTTTGTAATAACATAAGGTGTTTTTTCTATGTTTAATTTCCTTGTTTCTGTTTTTTAAAGATAAAGGAGTATTTGATGGGAAATGATAAAATTGTGTTATTCACCTCAGCCACCAGAACAGCTCCAGAAATGTTATTCTGTTCTCTCAGGATGGATCTGTTATAGCAATTATAACATGCATTCCAGGAACTCTATGCATTTAGCAAACATTCACTAATTCTATCTATCCATCTCTCTCTCCCTCCCACAGGAACTGGTTTCTTGCAGGCAGACCCTCACATCTGCACAAAGTCCCACTGAAGTCAGTGGAGCTTGGTCCAGCCACACGACTGCAGGAGTGGGGCGATACATATCTGACGGCATAAATAAGCATTATAACTCCCTTGTGAGGTAGGTACTTAATATCTTATTATTGTCCATTTTACAGGTGGGTAAACCGAGGTGCAGAAAGTTCAAGTGACTAGCCTCAGCTCACACAGTAGGTCGTCAGCAGAGCCAGGAACAGAACTTGTGATCCTGACTGCCATATTGATGCTCTATCTGTTAAACAACCCTGCCACGCTCTGTGTATATACATGCAGTACTGCACACAGTATGCTTTCTATTTAGCAAAGCTAGTTCGATGTATTAATGATGTATTAAGTTAGTCTGATGATGAGGAAGAAGACATGTTGATGAAAATGGTGTCTTAAAATGAAGTTGAAGGGGAATGTCTCTCTCTATATATATATACACACACACAGTTGCTGTGCTACATGTAAAAACTGCAGGAGCCAGCATGCTCCATGCTCAGTGGGTCATATTCTATCCTCACATCCTGGCAACCTGAAGCTGAACAGGTGCTTACTAGTGCTGAATGGAGGTCAATTAAGGTAGAAGGTGGCCCTGGGTGATTATTGATAAACATGCTACAGTCCCAAAAGGCTAGAGCGAGTTCATCAGGTAATTACATGGTTGGGCAATTTTTCAAATTCTTCTATTGGAGCTGTTCTGGCCTGGGATGTGGTTAGACAGTATGGTCTGTGTGATATCAAAAATAATATTGATAGAAAAAAGATGCAGAATGTGTTACTAATCTTGAGTAGTTTGATTTGTGTATGCATGGGGAAGGAGAGGTTAAAGGGAGCTGTTAGGGAAAGTGAGCAGGATTATGTATGAATGACTTGTCCAATTTACATTTTAAATCCAATCTACTTGGATTATTTGTATCTATACATTGATCAAGTTTCATTTCTTTTGTTGCAGGAGCCATGTATGTAAAAATCCCCATTTATGATGCTCTTTTTATTTAATTTATTTATTAATTAAAAGTCAGCTTAAGCCACATTTTCCAAATTGTGCAATTTAAAAACCAAAGAACCAACACCCCCTCCCACCTCCAGGCTTCCTAATGAAAGTGCTGACCTGACCTTTCCTCGTTGGCATGAGCAGCTCTACTATAACATTGAAGAGAACTAAGAAGGTTAGCCTTTCTTTCCTCTGTGTGTTACATTGTTATACCAATAGAATAAAAACCAGCAGGATCTTATTAAGAGGGATAAGGCAAAGATGCCACATTTATTGTAAATATAATGATAAAGCAAAAGATAAAAGTAAACAACGTTGTTTGAATACTTATTCCTATCACTACTTATTCCTTATACACACACGCGCACGCACACACACACACACACACACACACACACACACATATATAGATTCATTCATACAATCATTCATTCAAGTTCTGTATAGGTGTTATAGTTACCAGCCTAGAAGTTGCTCATGCCAAGTTACTGGCCAGGTATCTTGGTCATGAGGTTGGAGCCGAGTCTGTGTCAGGTGCACCTGATGCTCCTGGAGGCTGGCAGCAGAACCAGAGACTCAAAGTCCTCAGTTTTGAGAGTCCATTCTTATAGGATTTAATTCCTATGTTAGTCTATGGGAGCTGTTTCATTCTGCTGTTGCTGACTCAATCAGCAGATGGCACATTCCTGGGCACATTCCTGGTGGCTCCAAACTGTCCAAAGTTTGTGTTTCTCACCCTTCCAGGTGATGGGGTGGATCCCAGTTTACCCTCGGGGGGTTGTCTGGTCATCCACTTGACACATTCTTCGGCCGATGGATACTCCCTTTCTAGGCTGGCACCTCCCTAACCATTCATGTATATTAAGCATTCATCAGCATACATTCCATATCTTAACCATATTTTAATTTACTGTCTCCACCACTTTTGGGGTGTGTGCTAATTCATTTGAGACTCCCGGCCCTTTAATCACAGAGGGTGGGGGTCTGTCCTAGGAGCCCTTGCTATTACAATGAAGTGAAAGTCACTTAAGGGCTTATAGTGTTTGTTTACATTGTATCAATTACTTCAAGAACAAAGTCAATTAACTTGTTTGTAAGTTTTACATAGTAATAAAGTATCTTTCACAGGATAGATACAATCAATGGTTTCTACAGACAGTAGCTTACAAGTTTTAACAGAAGACCCACGAGATTTTTGTACTTGGTGAAACTGTTGGATTTTAAAGTATGGGGGACAAATTATGAGGGGGTCACTGTCACTTGGGGGAATCACTGTTAGTACCTTCTTTAATATCCCTACAACATACTTGCTGTGTTTAAAAAAGAGAAGAAACTCTCCATTGGCATCTGCTTCCAACTTCCCCATTATATTATTTTTGGGCCTTTTTATTCCCAAACTCTCTTTCTTAAAGAGTTTTTTGTCAGAAACAACAAACTCATCCATCCGATGGTAACCCGCCAGTCATTTGGACACCACAGAGCTACAGATGGAGAAAAAGGGCTGAAGACACCCCTTGTCCTTTTTGCATTTGGACAATGGAGGTGGAGAGTCACCTGCTCCCTCTTCTGATCCCTTGGCACTTGTAGATAGTAATGGTAAGAACACCATTCCTGGGCGGACTCTCCTGGACAGCAGGATATCTTCTCTTTTTTTATTGTAGGGATTGGTCTTGCTCCTTGCCTTCTTGTGGGAGAGAGCCCCATTTGTTTCTAATTCACCCAATCCTGGCCAGGGCATCTGATAAGGTAGTCTCCATCTTCCCCATCAGCGGTGGTTTGGGTGTGAGTGTGTCTGGTTAGGGGCCTTTACGCTCCAACCCACACTCCTCTATTCTTTGTTTTCCTCATTTCTGGCACATCGCCATCTCCTTTCACTCAAGAGTCCCATAAGATTTGCCAGTGCAGCTGTTGTTCCTGCAATGTGACCTCCTGCTCAACTAATGCCAGTGTTGAAACATGCCTTCTGCACTGAGACAACTGTTGGTACTTGAATCATGGACTAGAGAGAGAATATCTGAATGGCAATGGCAAGGCTGACACAGAGTCTAGGCACTAGGCACAATGAAAACCCCCTCAGACCTCCTGAGATATCAAAAGCTGGGTAAGATTGTACCTGTCCCAGTTCCAAACCCCTTCTTCCTCACCATGGTTGTTTCCCATCTTGACTACTGCAATCTCATCCTCCCTGAGCCACAAGACACTCATACATACCCTCTCTGCAGTTCATCCAGAATGTGGCCACCAAAATGATCTTCCTCACCTGCCAGTCTGAACCCATTACCTATGACTCTGAAACCATTTGCTGGCTCCATGTTCTCCTCCTCCTCAGTTTTAAATATGTTGTTGTCACTTCAAGGCTCTGAACAAGGCTCTGCTTTGCCTACATGCTTGACCTTCCCTCTTACTAGGTTTCTCTCACCCCATTCATCCACTTCTCTCTCTCCTACCCTGACCCCTACTCCTGGAGCAGCTTTCCATTTCTGATGCACAAAGCCATGACCATCTCTTAATTCAAATCCCTCCTTAAGCCTCACCTTTGCCACAGTGCCCACAATTGAAGCATAATCTTCTATCACTTTAGCTAAAGAAAAATTCCATTAATAGGAGCAATAGTAGGCTCTCATCCTCTTTGTGGACTGGCCACTGAAGGGGAATAGGAAAAATTCAAAACTTTTTGGAAGTTCTTTAGTCAAATATAATTCATTATGCTTAATACAGGAGTGAGTGGGTAAAATTCTATGGCCACTGAGGTACAGGAAGTCCGACTAGATGATGATCTGATGGTCACTTCGGGCTTTAAAAATCTATGAATCACATTCAGCCAGACACCACCATACATAACATGAGTAATTACATGATCTCCTTGATGCAATCATTGTCCTTCCCTTCACTACTGTTTCCTACACGCTCTAATGGCGTCACATTAGGCTGTAAGGTCTTCCAGGCAGTGTCTGTTTGGTTTGTACAGTGCCTAGTACACTTTTGGGCACTGTAAAATTAACAATAATAGTAATGATATAGAGGAAAATGCCACCTTTCTGGCTTTCTCCGTCCAGGGAGCTGACTACTTCAGACCACACATTGGGGAAAGAGAGGGAAGCAAATGCACCAGAGTTCAAAATGCCTGTTGCACACCTGTACCCATATGGACAACTTGGCAAAGGCATATAAATCTGATGGATCAATGGCCAGCTATATTGTGCTCCTTTATATGGTATAATGGTCAGTAAAATCAATGATTGATTCTGTATGGAAATTTCTCAGAAGTGTAAAAGATGAGAAGTGACGTGGAGTGGCAAGATGGCTGTTAATTACATTCCTGTGATGGGCATCACTCGATGGAGCGGCTGGCTGTGTCAGCAAAGCCATAAATCCTCTGTCAACTGGTACCATCCCACACCATCCGAGGAGCCCAAACAATGGCTGTTTACAGAAGTGTTGAACTTGCAAAAAATTTATCCAGAATATTAATGTTTGCCAACAAATCTGTCTTGTTTTAGTAATTTAGTAACAGCTGCTGTCTTCATTATCACTTCTCTTATTGCGAGGCTTTCTCGGAGTGGTACTGCATAACAACTTGCTGCACAGTGCTGAAAAATATCTATGCAAAGCAGAGCTCTGGATAGCAGTGGTGTATGTCAGTTTTAAAAAAGAAATAGCACTTTAATTAAAGCAGACTTATGAAGATTGCAATACATAACAAGTATCTAGTAAAGGCATATTTCCCATTCAGAATAAATCACTGTACTATTGCCAGTGTTTGAAAAATCCTGATAGAGGGTGCTGGTGCTTTACTTTAACGTTTAAAAAATGGGTCAGCTTCACTTGCCTTTGTTTTCAAATCTCACCAGGTTTTTTTCTGTTGATAATAAACCCTTAGGAAAAAAGCTGGATTTTGCCCTTGTTTTGTAATGAATACGGTGTTAGGACCAAATCCGGTGTAATAACTTAGAATGGAAAAAGATAATGTTGTGTGATAGATGGTTTGTGCTTTGAAGGATCTAGGTTACAATTCAGTGTAAAATGAGATGACCTGTAAATGCCATAGCCTGTGACACAAGGTAAGTGGAGGGTTGGGCAAAGGAATGAGAAGACAGGTAATTCAGGGCATGTGAAGACAGAGACTGAAATGGATTTAGTTGGCCTCTGTTTTGGAAGACAGAAATTAGCAGCAATAGATCCCTGCAGAGAGGTTTAGCCCAAAGTTGTGCCAATGGGAGAGAAAATCAGTACAGATGATTAGGTAAGACAATATTGTGCCTGTCAGTCACTAGCCCATCCTGGGGGTGGTACAGAGCTTCATGCCCCCAAAAGAGCCCCTGGAGGAGTTTGCTGCAGGGATGCACCATCCCTTAGAAGAGGGTAGTGTGTTCCCTCTTGTGTATCTTGGCTACTGCAATGGGTGAGTGAGACCATAGCCCTGTTTCCTCCCAGCACTTGCCAGAGGGGGAGGGGAGGAAAAGAGGAAGGGGAGGGGCACTGAAGAGCACTAGCAGAGGTCTATTTGTGTGGTCACGGAAGTTCAGGGACTACAACTGTGCTGGGCCCATCTGTGGGATCTGCAAAAGCAGGAAAGCCTCTTGTGCCCTCCCCTTATGCACCATCATA
This sequence comes from Terrapene triunguis, assembly GCF_002925995.2. Classification (NCBI taxonomy): domain Eukaryota; kingdom Metazoa; phylum Chordata; order Testudines; family Emydidae; genus Terrapene; species Terrapene triunguis. The sequence goes on from NW_020665140.1 coordinate 486,337, forward strand.
AGTGTAAGCCACACACTGGCCCTAAATGGAGACTGCTTTGAGCAGGGGTCAGATGGAGGTGCTATTGCCACACACTTTTGTATATGGAAATTCAATTTCTAAGCTGACCTAAGTTTTATCATCATTTTGAACATTTCTTTTTTCCTCTGCCACCCTCTATCCATATTTTCTCATGACAAAATAACCAATCCCCTCGACTTTGCAGGAAGGAAAGCCAGGAGTTTATGAGAGACATGAAGGTAGTTTTTACACTGCTTTGTTAAACACTCCAACAAAATACAAACCATACAGCTTTTGTGGGGACTAGCCCAAGACTGTGTAGTGAACTCCTATAGGACCTAAGCACAGTCTCAAACCTCACCCCTGTCTGCTGTAAATGCAAGGGGGAATTTCTCACATTTGGCTTCTGTAACATAAACATACAACAATGTGTGTATAGAAATGCGTGTGTATGTATGTATATGTGTGTGTATATATATAAAAATTCCAAAATAGAACTCTGCATTGTACCCATTTTTCCCCCTGGGGAGAAGATGAAAAAACAAACAACAGATGTTAGTCATATTGGCTTAATACACCACTGGAAGGTGCTACTGTGGTGATAATGAGCATGGTGTAAGAACCTGAATACACCAGAATAGAAAATCAGCCAGTGTTCCTATTCCTGTTAGTCCTGTATGATGGCTTGGGGTGCAGTCTGGAACAGTGAGGGGTTGTGTCACCACTTGCCCTGCAACCCTAAGTGTTTTTCTGCTGTAGCTGCCAGCTTAAAACACTCACAGCCAGTCTACAAGCATTCACGTCACATGCTGTATTGTCTCTGTGCTAGACAGCCCTGGTTCGCAGCTCTGACCCCAGCGACCTGTCTACAGCCCCACATCAGCTTCCACCAGCCTTGGTTAGAACCAGCAAGGTGACCCCAACACACTCCCAGTCCCGAATATTCCCAAAATGGCACAGTCTGTAATGACCTGGAAAGTTCAGAGAAATAATAGGATTTATTTGTTGTTCTACGGACAAAACTCACCTGCTTATTAACTTAACTGGGGTAAATACACCCTTCCCTTTAAACACAGCACTGAGTTGGTTTCTCATAAAAATAAAACAACTTTATTCACAATAGGAGACAGGTTAAGGGATTCCAAATAAAAGGAATAAAGTTAAAGGATTACAAGCAAATAAAAGTGAAAACATGCATCTACAAGTCTAGAACTTAATCTACAAAGATTCAGGCTTGGTTCAAGATGGTTTCTCACCTATATTCAGTTTCCAGAGACTTCAATCCCCTCTTGGTTGAAAAATGCATTTTTCCTCAGTTTGCAAGAGCACTGTTCCCTTTTGTCGGTCTAGTGATGGATGCCAAAGATGGCTTCTCTCTTTGCTTATATCTTCCAAAGTTCAGTGACTTTGTCTCAAGAGGCTGTTCTTCCCCCTGTATACAAATGGAGTTTCCATTCTTTTGATTCCACCATGCTTAATTTATGTAGGAGAAGGTAAATAGCTGCCTTCTCTCCTGTCAGGGAGGGAACCTGTTTCTTCCTTTTTGGCCACAGACTCTAAAACATAATATCATTAAGTATCCATATTTCCTCCTATAATGTTACTGACATTTCACTGTGACATCAATCACCAGTGTGTCATTACCTTCAGAAAAGACCTCATTCTATACACTCTTCTAATACAGTAATATTGTATACAATCAGTTGATTCAATTGCATATTACTTCAGGTTCAGATCCTCTGTCTTTATAGACCAGTAAACCTTTGAAATGGGTTCTTCTGGGGGTTACCCCTCATAGTAAAATTTATTCAAACTGTGAGGAACACAACATGAAATTAGGTAATGAAGGAAGCGCCATGCTCTTTATTCCCTACTTGTATTTGCTGAAATGCAAATTCTTCTGTTTCTTGCCATCTTCTCCCCTTGCTGTCTTGATGATCCTGTTTCTGCTTATATGTAAATATGGACCTTCATTGTGTTTGCCTGAATATTGGGCTGGTCCGAGAATCAAATAAAACATTGTTTTGTCTAAGATAGACCTGTTTAATAACCCTGTGTGTGGTGGGGTATTCAGCCCACACCAGCCTCTTAAGGGGTTAAGATAATTAGGTGGGCCAATTAACCACTTAGGGTACACCTGGAGGAGGAACCAGGGAGCAATGAGGACTGATTGAAGGATGAAGCTCACCTGGACAGACAAATTGTACAGAAGGGACAGAGGTCAAATGTGGTAACCGCATTCCAGAATACAGAGGGTGTATAGAGGCAAGACAAGCTAAAGACATACAAAATACAAAAATTGTTAACAACATATCTTATGCAGACGATGTAAGGAGACTCTCAAAGCATCAGGTGGAGAAAGAAGAGACAATCAGCACAGGAAAATGGGAACTGCAGACAGTCTCATTCTATGAGGAATATCATAAACAGTGTGGAAGAAATATGTGATGATAAACTAGTAATGAAAATAAAAAGGTTTGTTGCATTTATGATAGAAGTGATAAATTGTACCTCACAAACTGGGGGGAAAATCTGAAAAAATGAAAATTATAGCAAGGGCAGTGGAAAAATACTGATATATTAGCAACTTGTCAATGAACCATATTCATGCATTTTTGAATGAAGTTAATGGTGAAATATGACTAGTAGGGGGATCTCAATCTTCTGTTGGAATGAGCACCGTCTGATTGCTCATGGTCAAGAACTAAAAGAAAATATCCTGGAAATGAAAGCTAAACCAGATGTCATATGTATCTAGGAAAAATGGTTGGGTTGAAAAGCTTGCGTTTAAAATCACAGGGTATATATTGCCTTTAGGCAAGACTCAAAACTAGGAAGAGGAAGAGGCAGCGTTGTACTGTATGAGGGAAAAATAAAAGTACATAGCAGTAGAGAATGAAGAAGTAATCCTAGACTATAATGCTGTTGAGATCTCAGTGCAGAAGAGTAATATTTCTTTAAGGATTTATAATATCTATAACCCATGTGGGAAATTAGAAAGTTTGGAGCTACAAGAAATAGTGAAGAATACTAAAAGACCATATATTATATGCAGTGACTTAAATAGTCATAATAAATTGTAGGGAAGTAAGACAACTGCTAAAAATGTGCATGCTTAGAAAAGTTCATTGATGAGAACAATCTAGTGGTTTTAAATGATGGTAACCCAGCTAGATTTAATGCAGCAGATAGTACTTTTTCCTGCTTAGATCTGGGAATTACAAAAGCAGATACAGCAAGTAAATGCAACTGGGAAATATACAAGGAAGAAGGAATGGGGAGTGATCATTTCCCTATACTTATTACTTTTCAAGGACAAAGTAAGGTTGACAGTAATGGAAAATTACCCACCTCGAATTTTAAGAACGCTAACTGGGAGCTATTTACAAGAAAATGTACTGAATTTTTCATTATGTGAGTGATGATATAGAGAATTTCAATGATAAAGTCACAAAGGGATTAACAGCAACAGCCATACCTAGGATATTAAAGTACCCCAATACTAAAAACTTACTTCCATGGCTGGAATGAGGAGTGAAAAATGCAGTTAAAGAAAGGAAGAAAGAATGAATGGTGAAGATCTAATGGAGTATAAAAGAAGTAAGGCAATAGCACAAAGAATGATAAGAAAATCAAAGAAAGAGAGTCAGAGGAAGTACTGTGCATGGATAAACAAAGCTACCAAGACATCAGAAAAGTAGAAGAATGAATGGAATTCAGTCTAAGAGCCACATCCCAGGTGTTATTGGGACTGACAACATAGTTCTGATCATGAGAAAACAGAAGTTTTAGCAGAAACTTTCTGAGGGGTGAGTTATGATGAAAACCAAAGTGAAGTTTTCCACCAGATTCAAAAACAATTCATTGAAGAGAATCATGATCTATTATGTAGTTGGGGTAAACATGAAGATGCAAAACCATTCAGTATAGTGTCTCAGAACTTGAGAAATCCATTGATATCTGCAGAATATATTCCCAGGTAAAGATAGTATATCTAACATAATATTTAAATAACTTTCTGAAAGCAGTTTGAGTGTTATCTTGGAATTATTTAACACTATATGGGGAAAAGGAGAGATGCTGGTAGGGTGGGAACATGCAGTAGTAATTCTAATACAAGACTTCCTTCAGGGAGGAGGTCTCTCTGAGCTAGGGAGAGATGAGCATACCCATAGGAGGGTGGAGAATGAGCCTCATGGAAGCAATGTAGGAAGTAGTGCAGGGAAACAGCAGCAAGGTGTGGCACTGTGCATACCTCAGCTGCTGGTTGCAGGGTCCCTGGGCTGTAACCCAGAGAGGAGGGTGGGCCCATGTTCCCCTACCAGCCACTGGGGAAGTGGCACCATTGAGGGGCAGTGAATTAGAACTGCCTGGGACAGTTGGTACAAAGAGACTTTGGTACACACACCCTCGGAAGGGCAAAACTATAGTGACCTGGCCAGAAGGCCAAGCCATGAAGAGGGAGCAGTTGAGCCCTGAGAGAGAAAGAGAGACGGAGTGAGCAGCTGCAGGAAGGGGCATCAGACTGGCAGAGCTAATCCCCGGCCGTGGCAACAAGGAGGCACTCCAGTGGTGAGCAGAGCATCTGCCATACCTGGTTTACACACACTTTAGTCGTGATTCCAGCCTATTAATAACTCTTAATATGCAGGGCCGGCTCCAGGGTTTTGGCCGCCCCAAGCAGCCAAAAAAAAA